>NW_016107479.1:1458485-1487144 GCF_001604975.1 Cebus imitator | reverse complement strand
AAAAAAAAAAAAGAAAAAAAAAGAAATAAAGTATCATCGCTTACTATAGTTAGCTTACTCTATGATCAAACATTAGAACTTACAACCTTTAACTGTGTGTTTGCACCCATTCACCAACCTCTCCTCATCATCTACCGCCCACCCATATACTTCCCTGGCCTCTGGTATCCATCATTGCATGTTTTCTACCTCCGTGACATTGGCTTTTTTAGCACCAACACATGTCTGAGATTATGCATTATATGTGTTTCTGTGCCTCGATTACTTCACTTAATATCATCCCTAGTTCAATCCATGTTACTGCAAATGACACGATTTCATTCATTTTTACAGCATAATAGTATTTTATTGTATATATAGAGAGACCACATTTTCTCTATCTGTTTATCCATTGATGGACACTTAGTTGATTCTGTATTTTTGCTGTTGTGAAGAGTCCTGCAATAAACACGGGGTGCAGATGTCTCTGAATGTTAGGTGGATTCAGCAGTGAAGCAATGTGGTCCTGGGCTTTTCTTTGTTGGGAGACTTGTTATTACTGGTTCACTTTCATTACTTGTTAATGGTCTATTCTGGTTTTCTATTTCTTCCTGATTCAATCTTGGTAGGTTATATGTGTCCAGGAATTTATCCTTTTCCTCTACGTGTTCCAATTTATAACTGTATAGTTGTTCATAATAGTCTCTGATGCTCTTTTGTATTTCTGTAGTATCATTTGTAATGTCTCCTTTTTCATTTCTGATTTTGTTTATTTGGGTCTTTACTCTTCTGTCTGGCCAAGTATTTCATCGATTTTATTGTTTTCAGAAGCCAACTTTGTGTTTCATTGATCCTTTGTATTATTATTTAGTCCCTATTTCATTTAGCTCTTTATTATTTCTTTCCTTCTACCAATTTTGAGTTTGGTTGGTCCTTGCATTTCTAGTTCCTTGAGATGCATCATTAGATTATTTATTTGGAATCTTTATACTTGTTTGATATAGGTAGTTAACGCCATAAACTTTCCTCTTAGTACTGCTTTTGCTGTTTCCCATAGGTCTCAGTATGTTGTGTTTTAATTTCCATTCGTAAAACTTTATGTCTAGATTTCGCTATTATTTATAAAGATGCATAAATATTAAAATATTTTTTGTGTAAATATATATAGTATGTAAATATATTTATATAATGTATTAAATATGTTTATATAAAAATATATATTTATACATATAGTATGTATATATTTTTTGCTGATAAATATATTTATACATATTTATTGGGTAAATACCTAGAACAAGAATTCCTGGATTATATGGAAAGTGAATGTTTAACTTTAGAATAATCTGATTGCTTTTCAAAGTGATGGTGGCATTTTTTCCTTTCTACCAGCAATGAGTGAAAATTGCTCTTCATCTTCAACAAATTTGATACTATAATAGAAGTTATTTTTAGCCATTTTTTGAGTATGTAGTTCTATCTTACTGTGGTTTTCTGTGGTTTTGATTTGTATTTCCCTAATGACTAATGATGTTGATCATCTTTACATGTGTTTATTAATAAGACAAGAAATGTTTGATTGAGTTACTTGGCTTTACATTGAGTTATAAGATCCTATATTGCTATGTCCTTTATATATTACAGATATTTCACCCAGTCTTAGTTAGGCTTGCTTTTTGTTTTGTTACTAGTGTCTTTCGAAAACTAAAAGTTTTTTTTTTTTTTAATGAATTCAATTATTATTTTGTTTGGAGTTTTTAATTTCAATCTAAGAAACTGATCAATTCAGTGAAACAGATTTTTCTCATATTTTCTTCTGTAAATTTTATATTTTCAATGGGAAAAAAGTTCTAGAATGATGGATTTTTTCCCCCATAGTACTATAAAGTTGTCTTTCCATTGTCTTCTGATTTGAATAGTTTCTGGTGTGAAACTTCCTTTCTTTCTTTTTATCTGAAGGCAATATTTCCTTCTTCATTATCTACCTCAATGTTTTCTCTTTGTCACTGATCTTCCGTAGTTCTATTATGATACTTCTTGAAATGATTTCCCTATTTTCATTTTCTTGTGGTTCTTTTTATTTTTTTGTTCTGTAGTTTTCAGCAACTTGGGGAAATTCTCACTATATTTCTTCAAGTATTTTCTTTTCTTCATGTGCCCTCCCTTTTCTGGAAACCCAATCACATAAATTGATGTTATAGAATTTTTTTTTTCAATCTGCTTTTTAAAACTTTCTCAGTTCCTAAGAAACCCTTAGATCAAGCTAATTTAGCTTACAAACTAAGGAAATAATCTTTGGAGGGTACTAGATGATGTCATCCTATGTAGTATGAAGCCTTTCCACTGTCACAGGTGGAAATATCAATTATTCCCAGCCCTCTGACAGTTCCAGGAATACTTTTATATTTTACTTCTCTCTTTTGGTTCTTTACCTGATCTCTGTTAGTTTTCTCTCATGAGTGTACAGATAATTGCTCAATGAAGGGTTCAGTGGAGTGCCTTGCAGATCTGCAGAATTGTCTCTCTCTGCAGCTCACTCCTCTGTCTTATCCTGCCCTGTAAAATCTAGTTTCCTTCATCCTCCACAATATGGTTTCTATTTCCTCAGTTTCACAAGATGGCTAAATTGTCTCCCTTTTCTTGCCTAGAAATGTCCTCCAGGTAATTAGTTGGTATAATTAAATGTCTCTTTTGTTTTAATTCTTTAGGAGATCAAAAGTCCTACACTACTTGTTGTCCAATGTCTGAAAAATGTTACTTCATATATTTTTATATTCTTTGTATATAATTATGGACTATGTTGTTTAAGGCAAAAGAGTCTTTGTTATTCCATTCTAGCCAGAAGTTGTCTGATCCAACATGCTGAATTTATAAAGGAGTTGGTAGAATATATGGAAAGAACTCAAACAGGACAAACAGTACTGAAGGAGAGACGTATTTTATGTAAAAGTTCCCAGTTGCTTCCATAACTATAGTAATTGGAGGTAGATAAATGCACTCCTTATTGGGAAAGAGAACATATAAAAAAGAAAAAAAGACTAAGGACAGATTCTTGGGAAGTTATACATAAGAAAAGAAAAGACTTTTAAAAAGTAGAGGATCATGCTGGACAAAAACTGAACGAATTCTAAGAAATTTGGAGTCACCCTCATAATTGATTAGAAAGTAATGAAAGAAGTTTGTGCTGATTTTGCCCCAAAAAAAATTTAGCAAAATTTTTATTACAATTTGTAAAGGTATATTATTTTTTGATGAGACAGTTAATATCAAACATTTGTTCTTAGTGACAAGATAGTGACATGGTGCCACAACAAGTGCCCATGCTTCAAATGGTGTCTGGACAGGAGGGAGCATTTTAAACTTGTGAATTCTGACTGTCATTAAGTTCTGAATAACAAAATAGACCTTGCTGTAGGCAGAGTAATTTGACAAAGGAGTCACACAACATACAGGTAATACTACCACAGTGTAGTGTAGCATAAGAGTCAATTGATTTAAGACTAGAAACCATTCAAGAGAATAATCTATATTCCTTTCATAAAAGTAAACTCAAAATTTTGAATAGTAGTTTAGCTTGTTCAATACACACACTCACATACATATATAAAATGATTGAATTTGATACTAAATTAAATCAGCTCTCAAGCTGTAAAGAATTTTAATAGACTTTTTAAATATTACATTTTACTTGACAAGATAAAAATATTAAGCAGATGTTAAACTCCAGACCTTTGATCCTATACATCTTAAAATACCTCTTTGATTCCAATTTTGATTGACAGTTAACCAGGTTAAAATAAGCAATTTTATGATAAAAATAAAATGAACATCTCAATTATAGTAAAAACCACAGGTATCTGGAGCATTATAAGTTATACTTAAACTGCCAAGCTTTAAGTGACCAGAAATCATACAGAACTCATCATGTTAATCATTCTGAGAATATTGATTATCTACCTAAACTCATTTGGAAATTTCACAAAGAATGATTCTGAAATGATCTAAATAATTCATTATATCTTTTTTTAGTGGCATATTTCAGATAAAAGTACATTTCAAAGATAGAAGGATTCCACCATCAGATCTTTACTAATTTAATGTAGCATTAAAGTTATGTCCAATTACAGATCAGCTTTGCTTATATATTTTTGATAACTTTCCATCATTCCTGAAGATTAGACTGTAGTAAAGCATCTGCAAAAATCTGTGGTCTGTGTTTTTAAATATCTTTCCTAGGCTCACAGTAATTTTATTTATGAAGCAAATATAAAATATTTATTTTTAAAATTATATAATGCCATGGTGCAACCCATTTGGAAAGCACTTTGGCCTTAATCTATGTAACATGTGGATAGGCATACCCTATGACCCAGCCTAGGTAAATGCCCTAGAGAAATCATTTGCATGTGCACTGAATACATATATATAAATAGTCATAAAAGCACTGTTAATAGCTTGAAAAACTCAAATGCTCATCACCAGCAGGCTGCACACATTAATTGTGGTTTTAGCCATTACAATACCAGAGTATAGAACAATAAAAATAGTTTATCACACGTACTCAAGAACATAACTGCAGCTTACCAATATAAATTGGGCTAAAGAAGCAAGACTTAAAAATACATATAATGTATTTTTTTAAGGTTCAAACCAGGCAAATCTAAACTTCATCCTCTGGTATGCATATCTACCTAAAGAAGAGGACAAATGAGTTATTACTATCCTACTTAAGATGGTATTCTGACAGAGTGAAGAGAAACAATTATGGTTGGAAAGGAACACATGAGGATTGCTAGAGTGGGGCCGTGTTTTTTTGTATTGACTTAGGTGGTGCTTACATGGAAAAGTACCTGTTTGTGAAACAGTCAACTTATGTTTGATGCATGTGTTCCTGTTTGAACCACAAAAAGTTTACAAAGGTATAAAATTTAAGAAATAAAAATACCTACTAATATTAGGTATATAAGAGGTTTTCAAGTTCTTTTATACATGTCTCTTAATATTTGACTCACTGCCTTATTTTTATTATTTACTATAGAAATATTAAGCATTTCTCTTTAGATTTCTGAACAGATTAACCTATGATTTAATGTATTTTACTTGAAAAAAATTTATTTAACAAACACAGCTCCATCAATTTCCCCACAAGTTGCTTTCATATCTTACTATGAATAATTTATTCCTCTCAAATAAGAGAGAAAAACAGGATTTTTCTTTATGGGACATCCATTTGTGAAACATCATTCTAATTCATGGAAGTTGTATTTTTTATTTACTTTTTAAAAAGTTTTACTTTATGTAAAATGAACATTGACTGCATTATACTGCAGATTAGTGATATACAATAAGCGTTAATCATCTTTGGTTGAAATATAACTATCTGGGATGGGATCCTTGTATTTTTTGTGATTAGAGGAAAGAATATAGTCTACAGAGAGAAAAAGGGCAGAAAATCCAGAACTATGAAATAATTGAAGAGAAATGTCAGAGATAGAGGACCAGATACCCAGATCTTCCAAAAGACAGTATGATGTTTGTGCATGATATTCAATTTCTATAAAAACTCCTATCACCCAAAATCAATCCAAAAAGTAGTTATTCAGAGGTTTCAAGTTCTTCTGTGCACAGCCTGCATAAAATTGAGTCAATGTAAAGTCTAAAATCATTAAAATCTCAGGAAAATATCAAAGATAATACAGTGAGGATCAATAAAGACAAAATGACTATTCATTAAGGATAGAATAATAGTTCTCATAGGTCTTAGACCAATTTGGTGTTTGGTTTCTAAGAAACTTGAGGGACAATATGAAATAATAATAAAAAATTCTGGCCAATGGAAAGTAAGCTTTCCTGTTGAGCTCTAACAAACATTGAGTATCCTGTGGGACTTGTCTACAGTTTAAATGATATAGTACATGAAAAGCACTTAAAACCATGACTTCTAACTTGCAAAGCAGAGTAAATATTAGTATAATTCATAATATCACTACTACTATAACTTTGATTGAATTTATTGCAATTTATTAAGTAACTTATTTGTATGTTTATCAGTAAATTTTTGAATGCTAGTTAGATTTCTTCTTTCTGAATGAGTTCTAGAATGAAATGCACCAGCTAAGAATTCCAATGCTTAAAAATGGCATTTCTGGCCAGGAGAAAGGGTAGATAGAACCATCAAAGAAAAGAAAGTGTAGAAGACGAGCATATTGGGAAAACAAAAAGAAAAATTTGTATGAGTTTCGTATATCTTGCATTTGAGAGACCTATGGGAAATCCAGCTAGAGATTTTTCATAGGAATATAATTGAAGGGAAAATATGCATTAGGAAATTTGACTTATTAGTGTTAAGCAATAAACCTCTAGGAATTAAGGAGAAAAATTAGCAACAAAATAGAATCTGAGGACTAAATGGTAAAAGGTAGAACCTAGGTGTATTTGTTAGAGTGTTTTGATTTTTTAGACTGAAGCAAAAAAGAGAGATTGGAGAGGGAGGAAGGGAGGGAAAAAGGAAAGGAGGCAAGAAACAAACTATTGGTAAGTGGAAGCCCTAGTACAGCTTTCAGACACAACTGTACCCAGGGGCTCCCATATACACCTCCAGAAGTTGTCTCTCTGCTTCTCTCAGGGGGACTTTCCCTTTGTTGGCTCTGTTTTCAAGCTGGCTCTTTCCTCTTGGTAACACACAGCACGCCTTCCCTAGCTTAGAAACCCACAGTTCAAAATATAACTTAATCCTTTTTGCATCACTGCCCTGGGTGAATTTGCCCATCCATGAATGATTGATGGCTGTGGCTAAGGGGATTCAGTGCTGTGGTGGACCAATCTTGGGTCACCTGCTCCCTCCTGAAGTCAGCCCATTGGAAGCTCATGGACTGAGGGTTGGGGAAGAGTATTACAAAAGAAAGGACATGGAGTCACGGGCTGGCAAAAGTAGCTAATGCCAATCCCTTCTGAGAAATATGAAGATTTGAGGAAGGAGCTGCGAGGTAATAGAGAAAAACAGAGTAGGAATTAGAGAGATGTAAACTAGGAGCTCATGGTTCTCAGAAGTTGAAGACAATTTTAAGGAAGGAGCAGTCAAAAGTGTCAAGTGCCTCAAGTAAATGAGTCGAACTGAAAACAACCCTTCACAGTTTGCTTTGGAAAGTCAGACTTTAACAAGGGCAGTTTCAGTGAAAGCAGAAGCCAGACTTCTGTGAGGAAGGGAAGACATCTTAGGAATTATAGATAAGCAAAGAGATAGAACAGGAGTTAGATAAATATGTTGTGTCAAGAGAAGATTAAACACACTATAATCCAATATTTATTTATTTGTTACTAAAATGCCCTCAGCAAATTTCATTCAGTTTATGAAATGAATCTTTGTGAATAAATTAAACCAAATAACTCCCCTCCAATATGCAGGAGACATGCATATCTAGCAAATTCGATTTTTCATATGTGTATGGTGACTGGTTTTTCCAATAGTATATAGAAGGATATTGGCCAAGGGATAGTAAAGAAAAATTATCAGGAATTAAATATAATATTTGCCTAAAGTAATAATTATCCACAAATTCATTATTCTATGACAATATGTTATTCTCCAAGAAATAAATCAATTTTTTTAAATTATAAAACCTAAAACTCAAAACTCATTATGTTTCTGGATCTTTGCCTATTTTATTTTTTCAGTTGTAGAAACGAATTTGTATGTTTTTAACAAAATGAATAAATTATGATTAATTTAGGTCACTCTTTAAAATAGTGAATATTAGTGTTGTTTTCTGCTATATAGATGGCCTTCTCCATAGATAGACAGTCAGACCCTTAGGCTTTTCCACCTTCCCTATCAAATATTCTGTGCAAAGCAGCTGTGTTTTCAGGTTGTAGATGTCAGGCAACTTCTTAGCCAGAGGGAGGTGGCATAGAGAAATCCCTCACTTCACAATTCCTTTTCTACTGCTCACTCTAGTTGCTTCCAAAATCTAAAGAGCCTTAAGTTTCAGAATTCAAAACTCTCAACTGATTACCTCTTTATTTTGATTTTAAGTAGTTTACTATCCAGTGAAAACCTTTTTAAAAATTTATTTTTTATTTTTTTATTAGAGAAAAGAGGGCAGGAAATTACACCAGCAGAGAGCATGGTTTTTCCTTGTTTTTTTTTTTGTTTTTTTTTGTTTTTTTTTTTTTTTTTTTTTTTTTTTTTTTTTTTTTTTTTTTTTTTTTTTTGTTTTTTTTTGTTTTTTTTTTCTTTCTTGTTTCTCAGGTACTGGGATAGAATCCAGATTCTTTTGTTTTTCTAAGACCTACTCTGCAGAATCTATTATTGTTGCAAGTGTAATTTAAAGCTTTTTGGGGTTGTCTGTGAACACATCAGCAGTGTCCTTTCAAGTTTTTACTGTAGCTGAACTTACCTGTTTTCATTCTCTCTGGTTAAATGGGTTATGTTTTCACCATTTCCAGATATTTCCGTTTAGAAATGTTTCAGAGTTCTCTCTCCAACATGCCTTTCCATCTACTGTGGGTTTCAGCTAAAAACTAAATTTTACCTTTAGATAATTTGTATACTAGTCAAACAGCAAACTAATAAATATATGAAATGAAACAACAAGGATCTAAATTAAAGGTTGTCAGCTTTATTCTTAATATGCAAAATTATTTGAAACGGACTGATTTTTTTAACTGTAGTAATTATAAGCCTCCAAAAAACAATAACAAGTCCATTAGAGTTGCAGTGCAATTAGTACCACAGAATAGCAATGTCTCAGCATCCTTAGAAATGATCGTACCAGATATTTACTTTGTTAACCTCTTCCTTCTTAAGTAGAACTGTTCATTGCTCTGACCATACAGGTATATGTCATTTACGAGGCATAGGGCTTTAATTTCCTAAAGGAAATCTCTTTTTCATTTGCCGCTTAGAGGGCCTCTCCTGTTCAGGAAAACAATGATTTCACGCATGCAGAGTTCCTTGCTTTTAGAGAAAGTGCATTCCTAGGAAGCACTACTTTCCAATGCATTCTTGGAAAGAACAGTATGGTTTCTATTCTTCCAGCTTCAAGATGTAGATGATATGCCTGAGACATGTTGAAGTAATAATCCACCAGGCTGTTTTCCGTTTGGCTTTTTAGAGTCCTTTATGGTTGGGAATTGACTAGCAAGTAGCTGAATATGGATGACAAATGGATTCTAAGTGTTAACTAAGTAACAGAGGTGGAATGTCAAGTAACAAGTAGGGACTGAAACATGCTGGAATGCAGACTATGAAACTGAGAGCTAAGAGGAAAAGTATCACTGAGACCTGGTCATCCATTTCCGCTGTAGCAGACTTCTTTGCTCAGTACACCCATGGGGTCGGGGCGAGGGATCAAATGCCACCTGAATCCTTAACCCCTCTCAAGCAGCCAGAGAACAGGTTTGGCTCTTAAGTTCTTAAATAGTTATGGAGAGATTCTGAATCTCCCAAATAAAAGATTAGGGGCTTTGATTACATTTTAATTAAAGAGTCTTTAAATTTAGCTCACATAAAAATCATCTGTGATTTCAGTATTTCATTGTCGGATTCAGGTGTGAGTTACAAATCTACAATTTTTACAGACCTCCCAGATGATTCTGGTGCAGTTGTTCTGGAACTAAGAAAAACTGGCTGAAGGATTTAGAGATTTGCTTCTTCAGGTCAGAGACTGCTTGCTGCCTCCTGAGATTTGTTTAAATAGTGCTAAACCCTTGATTCTATGACTTGTAGACCGCTTTAATGAAATCCCACATTTCTGTAACCCATGCTGACATTGAAAATTTTATTGACGTTCAATTAAAATGAGGGAAGTTGAGAAGTTGTTTGCTTATAAAAGGTTTCTCCAGCTGCCAATTACTTCCAAGATAGACCATGCCAAAAATGGAAAATAATTTATATCTCGATAACTGTTTGTTGACCAGCTTCCTTCAAAATTAGTCTGTGCCTTTGAAAGTTATTGTGAAGCAAGCAAACAAGCATAAAATGTTAAACAGCTGAGTAGAAAAAAAGACACTGTATTTCTTCCAGTTATGAAAACACATAAATGCATAAGAATATGTAAATTCACTTTAAATGCTCCGTCTCCCTCAGCTTAATGGAGGTATATTTTTCATGTTATTAACTCTTCATGTACTGTACTTGAGCAGGTTTGAATACAGAGATGATTCTCTCACAGTATTTGAATAAGTTCTACAATTTGTTTCTAGATATGATAAATTATATATATATGTGTGTATGTGTGTATATATATATTATATATATGATTTTTGGAAGTCTGTTTTTGCATTTAAATACAAAAAGTTATGTGCTCTGGGGCAGAGAATATTATATTAAAAATAAATGTAAAGTATTACATTTCAACAAAAATCGTAACTGTCATAAAATAGATTGAGGTGGAAACTCCTTCACTTCAATCATATGTCTTGTATGGCTAGGTACAAAAACTAAATACTTGAAAAAAAATTTGTTGAGTGATTGGTATCTTCAACGAGGAGAAATCAGTCATATGTGGAAAACTGAAGGTGCACAAAACTCATTACTTTTGCCAATAATAAAAGTAACTAACATATTTGAGAACATGCTTAATATCTACTAACAGAATCTTTATATTCCTGATGTCATTTAATTCTCACACAAACACTGTGAAATGAGTGTAATGATTCCCCTCTTGTAGATAGTGAAAAAATATTGTAAGAAAGTTTGAATATGTAACCCAAGATCATGTGGCTAAGAAATGGCAATGCGGAATTGAAATCCAGGTACTTCTGACTTACAACTGCAATATGCAGGTAATACATCTAATAATAATTGGCTTTAGTTCTGCCTTGAATGTGTATGTATTTGTTCCTTAGCTAACCCAGGCCCACATTTCTGTTAGAGAGAAATTACAAGGAAACAGGGTATGCATATGTTCATTTCAGTAGATAATGCCAAACAGTTTTCCAAAATAGTTGAACCAGACGTGTAGGAGTGTTCTTATTGTATCCCCCATTCAGTAGACTGGTTATTGTTTTGTTTTAAAAATTTTATCCATTATGGTAGTCAGGTAGTTATATTTAATGTGATATTAATTTGCATTTTCCTGATTCCAAGTGACATTGAACCACTTTTAATGTATTTATTGCCTATTTAGATAGGCTCTTTTGTGAAATATTGGCAAGTATGTTGCTCCTTTTCACACTGGAATGACTAAAAATTTATGCTGTAGACTTAAACCCTTTGTGGTATAGGTGTAAATCTCCCCTTTACATTTTTATCATTGTGTCCTTTAAAACGCAGCATATCTGGATTTTATTATAACCCAATATATCATTTCTTTCTTTTCTTGTTAGGTCATATTGTGTCCTACTTAGGAAATCGTTGGTAAAACACCAAAGTCATGAGAATATTATTTTATTTGATAGCTTAGAAATCTTATTATTTTGCCTTTCATATTTAGATCTACAACAATCTGTGATTAATTTTTATGTGTGATGACACAGGCATCATATGTCTCTTCTTTTTATGTGGATATATGTTTGCTCTGGAAGTATGTTTTTCACCCGGTGTTTTGAAGTACCAATTGTATTCTGAAGAAAGTCTACATGCATAGGCCTATTTTCAGGCTCTGTACTTTTCCATTATTTTATTTGTCTATCATTGCACCTATTCCACACTGTCTTCATTGCAGTAACTTTGTAAGATCCTCAGTGGAGCAAGCCTTCTTCAGCCCTTTCCATTTCTTCCTAAATTACAGGATCAACTTGTTCAGTTTCATACAATAACTTTTTAGGATTTTTATGGGTTTTATTGAATGTATAGAACAATTTGAGATGAATCAACATTTTGGTAATATTGAGTCTTTTGACTCATGAACCATCTTGTATATCTCCATTTATTGTATGTTCTTTAATTCTTCTCAATGTGTTTTGTAGTTTTACTTGTAGTTATTTTGCAAACCTGTTGTTATACTTATTCTTAGTATTCTTAAGTTTGGTATTTTGTTGTTTTTTTTTTTCCTAGGAGTTGATTTATTTCATCTAACTTCAAATTTCTTTGGATATAGTTGTTCATATGATCCTTTTGTGTTCTTTTTAATGTCCGTATTCTCAAAGCCATGTACTTCTTTTATTTCTGGTATCAATTATTTGTGCCCTTCTTTTTTTCCTTTTCTTTGGTTAGGTTTTCAGGATTTTATCAATTGTATTAGTCCTTTCTAAGAACTAACCTGGAACTTTGTTAATTCTTTCTCATTCTTTTTTTTTTTTTTCTGCTCTTATTTTCNTGCTCTTATTTTCATTGTCTTTCTTCTACTTTTTCCAGTTTATTATACAGATTATTTTCTTGTTTGTTTTTATGTGGCCACTGAGGTTGTTGATTTTCAGCCTTTGTTTTTTCCTGTGTATGCATTAAAGTCTCAAAATAGCTAATAAACATAATTTAGCTGTATTTCACATATTTAGATAGGTAATGTTTCACTGTCATACATTTCAAAATATTTATACATTTTCATTGTGGTTTATTCTTTAAGTTATGGGTTATATAGAGGTATCATAATTTGCAAACACATGGAGATTAACTATTTTTGGTTTATTCATATTTAAACTCTACTGTAATTATATTTTATTTCAATCCTTTAGAATTTTTTGAGAAATAACTAATTGTCCATATACAGAAAGAACAATGCCCTCATTATAGAAGAATACATATTCATACTAAGTATGGTGAATAGAGAGCAAATTAAGCAAAGGAGGGACATATATTATAAAGATCTATGAAACTAGAGAGATATTATAGGAAGCTACCTGACTCCCAGATGAATCTTCCTTAACTATTTTTTGTATGCTTCTCTTCTGTCTTAGAATTCTACTATGCTGCCTTGTCCATGCTGTTAAACTGGCATGCATTACAGTAAAACTCTTTCATACAATTCTGTCGTACTTAATTCAAATTGGAGAACTATGTCTGCCCTGAGGAAAATATTTAATGCCCTTTCAGGTCCCAGGTTTTTGCTCTTTCTCCATGTTAGAGGCAGGAGAATCAGTGCTGCAATATTTACCACATTTGATTGCACTGCCAGAATATCAATGTCTGCATTGACCTACCCTATTAGGCCTTCCTTCTTAGATTTGTATTAAAGTTGCTTTGTGAATTCATTATGCATTTTGTTATGTGACTTAAATGTTAAAGCACCTATCTCCTACCCACCTGTATCTATAAATTATATCCACCTAACAAATTTTGACAATGCTACTATATTTTCACTAGTGTGAATAGAATCTTCCCATAGCCTAAAAAAGAATTTTCTATGTTATAAACAAATAGTTCACTCATCATTTTAAGGATAAAATCTGTGAATGCTACCATTACATAAGAAGACTCATGATCTGCTTTGTCTCTAATTATACTTTATGATTCAACATCACAGAGTTGATCCTGAATTTACTACCTGATTTGCTGCTAAAAGGTAAAAAATTCCAAATCAAGTGTTTTCCTTAAAACTTTAACATTTTTCCAGGCGCAGTGGCTCACGCCTGTAATCCCAGCACTTTGGGAGGCCGAGGTGGCTGGATCACCCGAGGTCAGGAGTTCAAGACCAGCCTGGCCATCATGGTGAAACTCCATCTTAAAACAAACAAACAAACAAACAAACAAAACCTACTTTAACATTTTATGAGCAGAGTCATTATTTGAAGTTTCTTTCCAGAATATCTACTTTATAACTATGAAAATACAAATGTTTATCAAAAATAAGAAAGTAAATAAGGAGATATTAATTTAGTCTAAAAGTAATACTTCACGAAAAACAAAAATTAATATATTAATTTTTTAACTTTTAAAGTACATTTCTGCATATACAATACAGGTTAAGATTATTACAATTGTTTCAGTGAATTTGAATTTGAAGTTTCTTTTCTGAGTAAATCTTTCTATTACTTGTATAAGCATTAGCTATTCATCCCAGGTGGTTTGAATTATTTTCAAAATTAGGGTCATATGTGTTAAAATTTGTAATTACCAATTAATATGTAGCATTTTTTTCTGAAAATTTTTACACAATAAATTCCAAGAGAAAAATAAATGATGTTGTTTTTCAATGACCTCTGGCTTCTTAATTTCAATATGAGTTTCTATGCTATATTTTGTAAATTAGATTCCAGTACTTCACTGGGAATCTCAAGTCACATGTCAGTGTTTCTAATCCTCTAAGTGGTTTTTGCACTGCTGTTGGTGAAGGAAGAAACTTTAACGTGTTTATTTATTAGTACAAAGGATAAGAAAGCTGAAGGTGTGAAAGTGAACAGCTATGTTATAGAGGCCACCTTTAACTCTAGCATTTCCTCATCTCAGTGGTTTTGCCTAGGCTGTTTGTTCTGCTTAGTATGTTTATGTCACATTATCTCATTTTCACAGAAACAAATTCTATCCCCTTATTGAAATTTAAAATTAGCCATCACTATTTCCAGGGCAGCTGCCTACCCCATACAAAGTGAATTCGGTGCGTATCATATGTTATTGTCTCTTATTGCCAACTATGTAGTGAGTTGGGTAGTGGATACACACAGTCTCCATAGGAACATTTTTCCCCTCACCTGGCACAGTGCCTTGTAAGTTATGAGAATCAATAAATGAATGTTTAAATGTTGCATAGTTTAGCATAAATTAATATTTTTTAAATTAATATAATGTTAATATCTCTAATTGAACTAACATTTTTGGTCTACTTAACTGCTTTTAGTTTCTGTCTACTCAGAAACCACATTTGACGTGGTTTCATTTCTTTGCAACAAATTTCAAGTTACAGCATTTACTATATTTTTATCATTTGTTTTCTTATTCATATTTGGGCCATCACCTAAATTTATAGTGATTGGGTAGCTTGTTGCTTCTTGATTTTGTTTGAGACCATAAATATGCTTAATTTTTAGTGTAGATGAAATGGACTGAAGTAAAATAATTTCCAGAAGCCTAAAATAATATATTTTTAAAAGAAGTTTATAGTTTTATAAATGATATTCCCCATGAAGTTGGCTTCCATGAGAGAATTTAAGGATCTTTTATGTAAGGTGTGCTTCATCTCTTCTCAATCAAGTTCACATAACGTAAAGGCTGTCATGACTGTCTATCTTTTGAAAGTTCTGGATAATTTTCTCACAAGAGGACAAATTCTGAATGGTGTCACTGCTCCCATTACAAGACGTCCTTTTAGCTTAAGTAAATATAGATGGGAGTTAAAGTAGATTTAGTGAGTGTACATTGATTTAAAGGGACTGTAGAATTAACTTTCCTTCTGTTTATATTTTGGTACTCTTTTTTCCTTTGGTATAAACAAAATAAGATTCAGTGGTACAAGGAGACAGGAAAAGTCAATTTTAATTTTAAAAGATTAGAGGTAGAGTTTACTCCAAATTATCCCAGGAACTTGAAGATCAAGCAAAAGCTTGAATGTTGTACAACAGTTGAGTGCTTGCATATGGGTACAGATAAATTAATTCCAATTGCAGCATTACCCAATAATTTAAAATTTGGTTTTCCAAATGTGAAATCTAATATAATAAATATCCTCATGTTAGTTAGCTGGGGGCAATATTCAATTTCCTCATAATATGATTCTATTTAAAGTAATTCTTTTTAATTGATTAATTACCATTCAAAGAACATTATAACAAAAATAAAGAATTTGCAGAAAGGAAAAAAGTCACCTTTATCTCACCATACTTCAGAACAACAAACATTTTTTCATGTTTTCTACCAGTGCTTATTAAATATTTGCAAATCTGTGTAGTAATTATTAACACAATAAACATATAATTTTATTTATATATGGTTTTCAAAATTTACAATGACCTTACATAGTTATTCATATCATTCCCTATCTTCTAATCATAATTGTAGAGAATATATAATTTAATTAATTTTCAACTACCCAAGAAAAAAATGATTTTTCCATCTCCACTTTTCTCTCTTAAGTGTAGCGATACATAGAAAAACTTTCTGCATACAGATTATTTTTTCTTCCTCATGATACATTTTACAGTAGGTTAGTAGAAAGAAATGAATGTGGAAATGTAAATTAGTTATCCTCATTCTCTTTATGGGGAATTGTGCCCCCTTAAGATTAAAATCAAATTGAGATTTAGATATATAGTCAGGCAGTTTGAAAATCCTATAGATATTCAACCGTATAGACTCCAAGCAAATAAAAAAGCATGACATTATAGAGAAACAGGTAGGCAAGCAATGAGTATATGGTATGTGAGTAGGTATCCACTCATACAACCTACAGGCATAGATTGAAGTGTTAAGAAAAGACTTCTACACCAGCCCCTCCACCATGAATAATAACAATAACCCACCAAACTTGTTAAGTGAGATTTATTGGAAATGGAAGGATTTTAGCTAGGTTGGACTTTTGCTACCCAGCATATAAACGCAGTATTAAAGCAGAAGTTAATAAATGATAAAATGGTTTATGATCACTTATATTGATGCAGGTTTGGCGTTTTTAAAGAAATCCTCAAACCAGCTCCTGATTAGACACTTTACAAATAAAAGTATTTGCTTAGGTCTGAGACAGAGCAATTTAATGAGGGGCCACCAAAGGGAGCGAACTAGGCACTTTGGAGCTATTACCAGAGCAGGCTAATTTCATTATGGTGCTGCAAAGGCAGTTGAAGCCTCAGAGTATACAACTTCCACTGTGTCAGGAGGAACAGTCCTCAGAGAAACTTACCTGTAAGGTAATGAGAGGGCCTTCATTTTTAAATTTGGGATGCCAATTGAAAAATGAAATTGAAGTAGCTGTGTATATCTCAATCCTCTTTAAGAATATGATGTGGCAATTCTAAAAATGAAGTATAAAGAGGTTAATGGGACTTAGCAATTCTGACTTGGGCATTAATCACCTGAGAACTCCTCAGATGGCAGGAATTTCTCTCCTGTGGTAAAATTCAGTCCTCTTTGTCTACTTCTTAAGGAACAGTGTAATCACAGTGTGTAGAATTCCAAGTACTTGTCTTTTGCTCCAGCTCTATCTTCCTGTTTAGTATTTTAGACACACAGCTCCAAACTGACAGTTGCCCAGACCATTATAACTATCCAGACTCCTGTGTATTCAGGTATTCCTGTATTCCATCAAAAAATCCCAGGTATGAGCCTCACTATTCTTTAACCTGACAGAGCCTGTTAAAGTCATTGATGCTGGAGGATTCATGAAACGATGCAGCACCCTAACCAGGAGGGAAATTTCATTCCAGGCGAGAAAAATTCCTTTCTGATTTAAAATTAAATGTCTGTTCCTGTCATCTACCAAAAGCAGGCCAAGATAAACTTGGGGGCAACAGCCTTTTTACAAGTTTCAAAGAGCACACACAAGGAACTTTTTGCTTTGGGATACTTAGCCCTGATTTGGGCTTGACAGAGAGAATCAAGGCTATCAGGAAGGCAATTTGTTTAAGCAGCATAGATGGCTATAACCTCATTCAAGCCTGAAACTGGCACCAGCTTGTCTCTCATCTTAACAGCCTTATTCACAAGACATTTTTACTCTGTTATGCCATAAACATTTATCCACACTCCCTTTTTATTTGAGGAAGTAACTGCTAATAAAAACCAGCAGGTGAAGTTTGAGTCCTAATAAGCAAGAGTTTTGCATTTTCAGTGACTATCATTGAGGTCCCATTATTCTTTAACTTCATTGTACATAACATTTTATGAAATTTTTGTGCTGTGGCTTAACATGTTTATTTCGGTTCTTCGTGTCTGTGTTTCATGAAAGGTTTGGGAAAGGAGAGGTAATAACATGACTAAGGAAAATTTGAATATTGCACAAATGAGACTAAGAGTTTTTATTTGGGTTTTTTTGGTTATATTTCTTTATCAGATAATTACTGAGTACATGAGATTAAATATAATGGATATGAATAATTTTTAGGTCTTTAAGATAAAGCAGTATGTTAATATATAAAACTAGATTACATATAATAAACATGTTTTAAAATACAATTGTCTATTTTTCAATACACGTGAGCAAAAACATCCCTTTTTTCTTTGAAATAGTTTGAATATAGTCAAGTCATAACACATAGGAAAATAATCAATTTAGCAACACATAGAAGAAAGAGAAAGGCAAAAATATTAGCATGAACTGTGAACATTTTTATCACATTGTGTAAGACATTTTAGCACTTACATATTTTTATCTGTAAAGGTTATCACTTTGTTTCATAGTAGTTTGATGTCCTGGTTGGGGTTTATATAGAGTTACATACCTCTAAAAGAATGGCTGTTTACTGATACTGTTTACTAGGAAATAAATCAGACATATACTGTCTTGTTATTGTAGTGGGTTGGAAGGTCAGTCCCTCTGCCTGAATTTATGAGATCACTAATTACAGGTCAGTAATAGATGTGTTAACCAGTAACATATCTAGATCTCAAAAGGAAGATTTTTATTTGCTGAAAGAAAAAAATTAATTCATTTCCTAAATTGTTATTATCATTGAGGAATGCATAAAAAACTCTTATATTTCTCATTAGTGATAATTACTAGCTATTATTATTGTGGGTTTTTTTTCCTCCACCAGTAAGGCAAAAGATCTGGTCTTACACTCTAAAGGGAAGAGCGTAGCAGCCCAGAAACCCAAGTTTTAGGGTTAGCATAGACCTATGGGTACTGTGGAGCCAGTCAAATTATCTGCGACCACAAATATATTAATAGTTGTGTGTAGTCCTCAGGGTTATAGGAATAATAGAAACTCATATATATCCTAGTATTTAATATTTTAAGAAAGAATCTCCCATGAATAAAAGATGCTATGATTTTTATTGTCATTGTATACATTGCCAAAAAGAGGCCCACAAAATGAGAAAAGATAGCTATTAACTTTTTTGATTGGAAAGCAAAATTGTGTTTTTATTACTAAATGCCTTACATGCTCTCTATGAGCTAAAAGAAATAGTGGGAGCTTATTAAAAAGTAACTGTCTTGATTAAAAGACTATTACTTTATGTGAAGATAACCCTTCTGCCTTTTCAGGAAAACACTTTATCTCTTTAAAAAGATTATATTTTTCTTGCTTAGAAACCTTTTAAAAATAACCTTTTACCCCCTCACCCATATACCCAGAAAAATAGAAATAATCACCTGCTCAGTCATCTTTGATTTCTGCATTTATTCTGTCAGAAGAAAGCTTGCATGCTAATTGAAGCAATGGCTTTTGTGTCCTCAATAGCTAATCATGTAATTATGTCTTTCCTAGACACTGTTGGGTCTGTTTGAATAAGAGAGATCAGGAGTTCAACAAGTCCTTAGCTATTTCTCCTATGAAACTTATAGTGAGATGCAGTGAGAAGGAAAATGTATCTCTGGCTCCATAGAAACTAGATTGAAGTTACTTTCAAAATATATCATAATCTGTTCTTCTAGACCGGATTTTTCTCTAGATCACATTTATGACCTACATTCTAGATTATGTACCATATGTCTGGTAGAGAAGGATAAATAGGAAGAATGCAAATAGCAGTTTTATATCTTCTATGAAAAATCTGCTTGCTGGCCATTGGGGGAAAACCTAAAGTTGTTTGGAAATAGTTTAACTTTGGCTTTTTGCAAAATGTCATTGAGCATTTGACCTACATTACGGAAATGTCTCAAATAATAAAAGGGATCTTTGGTATTGAATGAAATATCTAAGTTATAAACTATGGCAAATTTGAAAGTATTAATATGTGTTTATTCTTTCTCCAATATTTGTTAATTCTCTAAATATGTAAGAATATAATTCCATATTTTTATAAGAACTCGAGTCATACTGAATTAAAGCAATGCAAGAGCTATGATGTTGATGTTGCTATATTTATTTTTATTTAACTTTTGACACTTGTAAATTTTCATAAAAATCCTTTGCTTTTGCTTATCAATGAATGATACCAAGATTTTTTGTTTTTTCACTTATGCAAATAATATATATTATAAATTTCTGTCAGCCTAAATGTTTATTAAATGGATACTAGATGATTTTGCCATTTGCCAGCTGAAAATTTGGCTTACACATACTCACCTAGCAACAGCTACTTGCTTAAAGACAACAGCTGTATTGAATCTCAGCTACCAGATTCTTCTTTCATACTAAAAATTTTGCATCATGTTACCAATTTGTCAATACCTGTTCAGTAATCAGCACGTGTTCTCTATACCATACAGGATGAGGGGATCTATAAAATGTCTCCATTTACTACATAGTCATAAATATTTTTCAGAATGTACAATGTGATACTTTTAATTGAATGAAACCAAGTCCAACCTTAGAAAAAAACAAACAAAAAGCTATCAGCAAAGCACGCACATTTCTTTTGAAGAGTATTTTCCATGGCCTTTGTTCGTAGATTCTATTATACAAGAGCTTTGTTTGGGTTGGATATTTTGCTCGACTTTATTAATTTTGGCAGAAATGTTGCTATCTGTAGTGTCTCCCAGAGGTCCCACTGCTTTCAGCCTCCATCTTTAATTAGAAAAATTAAATAGAGAAAATTAAAACCAAGCAATGATTAAACTTTTCTTTCTTGCTCTGGGGTGTTTTTGTCAATTATGTAAAATGAGTAAAAATTTTAGGGCATTTAAGGTTGTTTTCAAATTGAAGGAATATGTTTTGCCACTATTTGATTTTATTTTATAATGAAGTGATAAATCAAGGATGCATGGTTCTATGTGAAGAGATCATGCGGAGGCTGCCCAAATGGGTGGGCAAAGCCATTGGAAAGAAAGGAATGGCAAATGTTTTTTCTGGGGAAAAAGTAATTTTGCCTTTTCTTAATGGCTGGTAGAAAGACATTTAAAAATAAAGGACCAAACATTTTTTTAAGCAGAAGCATTCTTTTTGAGACTGAATATTTTGAAATGAAAATGAAGTGACAGACACTATATAATTTCAAATATCAAAGAAACTAATTATTTCTCTTAATTTAAATATTTTCTTATTCAGAAATCTATGCTTTGTAAATCACAACTTAATTCAACATACGTTTAATGATTGCCTAATAGATGCCAAGAATTTTGTTCATTGCTGAAAAAACTAAAAGAATAAGACATTCTGTTGTTAAGACTTTATAGTGTGTCTTTCAGGATGCAGTTAAAAAAAGAGATATTATTCTAAGTAGTTCCAAAAAAGAAAAAAAAATAACTTTAATATAGGATCATGTTTTAAAATATGAGAGCTGAGAAGCCAAATAAGGGTAGATGAGGCCACCTTGATTCATGAAAAACAGAAAGCTACTCCAACCATATGGAACCAATGTGAAGGAGTTCCCAGTAGGAGGTAGGGCCATACACAGGTGAAGGCTTTCTGGTGAGAAATAGACATGGATGAGATACAGCAGTTACGAGACTCTTTGTCACCTGAGCATGAAAGCAAGGAGAAATGTTCGGCTTTCTCACTCTTCTCACTTTCTAGTCTCTTGTTAGGGACTGTTAGGGAGCCAGTTGGAAATGGAAACTGGGGAATGCAGTTACATTCGATATAAGACACAGAGAATATAGCTTAAATATTAGCTATATTAGATACAAGGACAGAGAATATAAATATAGCTAAAACCAAATAGGCAAATATCTGGAAAGTAATTGGATAGGACAGCAAAATACATTTTTTTAACTATGGGTTTATTTTTTTAACAAAAAGATGGTTTCAATAAACTGTGATAAACACAACTGTTACCGAAATGCCAGGATTTTGTTGTAACCCCTGCTGCTCACTGCACAGAAAACCAATCACTGCGACCATGAAGATCGCCAAGGAATACTGCTTTAGTCTCATGCTGTATCTGAGGAGATGAAAAATCAGTCTCAAATCCATCTAAAATTTAGGATTTATACAGCAGGAAAGAAATGGAACCATATGTGGGAAAACAGGAATTAGGGAGGGCTAAGGAAGAAGCTTTGGTCAACAGAAAGCAGGTGATCAGTTAGGTAATCCTGACAAGTTAGGGATCTGGTGTGTCACTGTCCAGATGCAGTGATTTAGTAAGTTTCAGTTACATGACTGTCTAGGAGGCCTGCTGGCTAGTTTCCTGCGAAAGGAATTCAGATTAGACAACTAACTTTCTCAAGTTTTAATAGTAGAAGGGCCCATTTCTACATTTATATGTATTCCAAATAAACCATAAAAATAAGCTTCCGTTCCCCAAAAATGACCTTTAGTGAGCAGAAATTGCATGGCCTTTTTCTTATAATGAAAGCAAATTAAATTAGATATATGTACATTTCACATAATGTACAGATAACCCAACAACTTAGAATGGCTTTTCCTCCATGTATTACTCCCCATAATCTACTTTCCAAGTAGATTATGTGCTAATGCTTCGACTTAATCATGGCATTCTTCTTACATTTCATTTATGTAGTATTTTAATAATTTATAAGAAATTTTTTTTTCTTGGAACTGTTTCACAACCATATTTAGTAAATGCAATGACAACTGACAACTGGAATGGTTTCACAACCACACTTAGTAAACTCAATAGCATGTGATTAATACAAATACGGTAAATGCAAGGGTGATATACAGATTCTTTGAGCATACATAAAAGGGCCACCAGAAAATGCCTTGTTAATAATGGGTCATCCAGGAAAACTTCACAAAAGTGGTTATATCCTGCAGAGTCCTGAAGAATAGGAGACAGCCAGGGAAAAGGAGGGAGATAAGACCAGGGAAACTTGCTGAAGGATGATGTTCTTCCAGGTAGATAGACACATAGTACAATGAATTAAAAATGAGAACATAAAACACTTTTTGAAGTTCAAAGAAGATTGAAAATGCAGTGGGGAAAGAAGCAAAATTAAGTGATAGTGAGCTTTATTGGAAAGCAACAGCAACTCGTGAAAAATATAAGAGGAAGAACAATATGATTAAGTTTAAACATTAGCAAGCTTGGAAAGTTGTTAGGTTGTATTTTTTTTCTGTATAATATACAGAAATCTAATTTTATTTACTTTGATTATGGAAAAAGAAGCCATGTAATTTCTAGTCACATTTTTGGGGATCCGACAGAAGAAGAAACGATGCATTGAAAGAATTGTGTTACCTCTTGGCTTTCTCTTTTGTGCCTGTGTGTTGCTCATTAGTGCTGGGGCCGCTGGAGCTCTGCTCATATAAGGAAAGTGGGTATGATGTTCCAAACCACAAATTTAAAAATTATCTTTACAAAAACCACCCATTTGTAAGTTTTGAGATATGTTTGTATATATATATTACTTGTGTGTGTGAAGAAGAGCAAGAGACCAACAAAACATAACAGTAAAATACTGAAGGGTGAACTTGCTGACATTTCTTATAAATTATTAAAATACCACATAAATTAAAATATGTAATCAATTAAATATTGAGACTTTTTATGTGTGATAATGCAGAAACATTAGACTATTGATACAATAATAAACAATCTATATTTTTAAGAGCTCATTTTTCCCTTCCTAAATGAGTTTTAAATTTTCTCTGAATACAGAGAAACATGAAGAATGAGTCTATATCTCAAACCATCTTTATAAACACATTTTTATCTGTGTCTGGATCATTGAGTAGTATGTACACTAATATTAGAGTTGTTTACATTATAATAGCACTACATTCATTATTACAGGAGAAATGACCTAATTGTCTTTACTAATAATCATTGTTTTTAAATTCACAATTCAATAGAATCACAACTCATTTCAATAAATTCCTGTGAAATATAAAACATTTGTAATTTTTATTCCATAATCATCATATTAGCTTTAATTTCTGTTTTCCCTTTCCATAGGGTAGGAAATCTAATTCTTTTATAATTTGTTTTATCTTGTCTTCTTTTCCAGACTATTTTCAGCTGAGTATTTTTATTTGTCTTTAGGAAAACCGTTATATTTTGTTCTTATTACAAAGCCTTACATTTTTATTGTATACAGTTCATACAATCCAAGAAACTATATAGAAGATAATAAAAAGCACTATTTATCCTATTACCCAGGTAGCTTTTTTAATATGTAACAAATTTAATGTAGTTTTGTGTGCTTATGTATATAGATAGGTAAATGAATATATATTATATATCCCCTCTTCTTTTCAGACAAAAATTGGAATTACAATGCTTACTATCCCACATTTTATCAGTTAAATTTATATTAGAATCATTTTCTTGATGCCATTCAAATTCTTTTAAAATTTCATTTTTTATTATTTCCTAGAATTTAAACATCTGGCTGGAACATAATTTGTTCATTCATTTTCTGTTCTTTGACATATGTATTGTTTGAATGTTTCTGGACTGACGTATATAACTAAGACAAGTATACTCGTATATAATCTTTGAGTACATCCTTTAGATTCTAGAAATAGAATTACTGGGTTACTTAATTTTCTATACTCTTAAAACATAATCATTATTGCTTTCAAAATTTCATTGTTTATTAAGCAGCCTTGTTAACAAGACCAGTAAGTCCTGTGACTTTTCTGGCCTTTTCGTTCTGAGGACTCAACTTTGAACACCACTGGTAGAAGAGGCCTCAGTCAGAGGCTTGTAACTTGCATTACTCCAGATAACTTCTTAATGTGCTTTTCCACTAAAATATATACATTTCCTCAACTTCCACCTAACTTAGTCTAAGCCAAAAAAGGAATATACTGAGAAATGATCTCTGGAAACAATCTGATATCTCTAGGCTATTTCTGTTATCTTCTAGACATTATCTAAATAAAACCTTCCCATTTCTTTCACATCAAGAAACCCATATAAGAAGCATAATCTTAGAATCATACATCTGAAAAGGCAAAAAGGCAGGATTCTAAAGATTGATTGGACCCATCTCACTGGAACTAATCTTTAAGAAGTTAAGATATACTGATTCTTATGAAAGTCTTTTTTTTAACTATATAATCAGCTCTTCTTCCCTGAAGTTCTCCCTTTAAGATTAAAATCCTCTATTTCTTCTAAAAATTTTAAGCACAGTTGTTTCTTTTGTCCTCAGTATGAATGGGGAAATTTGGAATCACTTTTGCATAAAGCAATGTATTATAAACATGGAGACAGTTATGTAAATTTGAAAATCTTTATAGGTGAAATACTATAGGCTATTTGAAATTCATTTGAGTCAGCTTTGAAAATGTAACAAGAATATTTTTAGCCTGGTTTGCCATCACTTAAAGGCACTTGAGTGTTTAATTTTATTTTTATTTTTAATCATTTAAGCTCCTGTCTTGAATCTGAAAAATCAGACTTGTATCCTTAAATTATGAGATTATCCACTCTCAAATTGTTTTTTTCTGCCTACTTAGAGATGAGATAGTATTTCCCATTTAAGAGTTGGATGTTTATTGGTGACTGCGCCCTTACTGTAGTCCATTGTTGCGTTCCAATGTCCCACGTTAGAAAGAAAAACAAAGTAGTTAAGTATATCTTAAAAATAAATTCTTTCTTGAGATCATAAAGAAATTTAAAAGGTTGATAACAGTTACAAATATATTAAACAACATTTTTAACTTGGTGAGAATAGCTTCAACAACAAAAGTACCCAATTGTGTTCTCTGGGATAATGATTTCATTTTTATTTATTCCTCGTGTGAGTATGCCTAGATGAAACCTTGCCGCCCTTCATAGAATGCAGTATGGCCATTGACTTGACAAGAAATATATCCTTGGCTTCTTGAGCCATATCTTTAAAGAAGTTTATTAAAATATCTGAGCACCTCAAATAATAATGACAGCTACAAATTTATCTGATACTAAATCTGGCATCAGGTTTGTTCCAGGGTTCAGAATTCGGTCAGGCTAAAGGCCTTTCTAATCTGTGGATTCTAAACGTTTAGATCCCATATTGAGTGATGAGTCTGTGCCACTTTTGCAAAAGGAAAGTGAAATTCTGATGCCGAAGTAGACCAACACAACTGAAAAAATCACATGATGATATGAAATGATCTATAAAGAAGAGTAGGATTTAAAAAACGAATCTACTGCTGATTAATTGTTTATGAGAGTTAGTTGCTCTAGTTTTAAATGAAACCATTGTGGTAGACCAAGTCCTCCAAGAGGAGGTCAAGACAGGATTAAGCATGCAAATAATTTATTAGGAGAATTATCTATATGAAAGGGAATAGAAAGGAAGTCACAAAAGTCCAGAAGGGCAATCAAACTGTGATGCAAGCTTGACCCTGAGTGAGGGAGCAAGATTTAGAAAGTTAGGAGGAAATGTTCTTGACTAGCAGCTCCGGCTAGTCTGAGTAGTTGTTGAGCTAGACTGTCAGCAAAGGCATTCTGGATCTCCCAAGAATGTTTCCTTCTTAGCCTCTCTACTGCAATCATTATTAAATATTTTATTTATTTTTGTTGCTACTGTGAATAGATTTGCTTTTTAATTTACTTTTTAAACAGTTTGTGTACAGAAATATGACTGATTTTTGCAAACTGATTTTCAATCTTGTAATTTTACTAAATCATTTATTAGTTATAATAGGTTTTTGTTACACCTTTAGGGTTTTCTATATATATGATCATGTCATCTTGCAAATAGAGATAGATTTATTTCCTCCTTTCAGATTTGGATGTCTTTTATTTCTTTTACTCTGGCTAAGACTTTTAATACTATGTTGAAAGAAATGGTGAGAGTAGACATCTTTGCCTTGTACTGCCTCTTAGAGGGAATTCTTTCGGTTTTTCCCTATTGTTGGTGATGTTAGCTATGGGCTTTTCACATGGTAGGTATTTTGCTGAAGTAAGTTTCTTTACATCTGGTTTTTTTTTAAAGCATAATAAATATGTGTTGGGGATATGGAATGGTTAGATAGATATGGGATGGAGACAAGGGTTGTGTAACTTAGGTCTTTGTCAGTCATTACAAGCCATATGGATTATCTACTAAGAACAATGGGACTATGAAATCTTTATATCTGAATTTTTGTGGTCATATTTGAGCAATATGAATTGGGTAAAGACATATAAAACATATGTTGAGTAAGCAAAAATATAGAGCAAAAACTTGGAAAGTAATAAAAAAAGCTAAAGCTTGTCCATTTAAGAATGTCTTCATAAATTTTAGAAAAAGCCTTATACTACACTTTCTATAGTTTTCAACTGTCAATTCAAATAACAAAGAGAGACTCTGTGAAGGAAAATGACATTTACAGCTAGTGCTCAACTTACAACCACAATTGGAACCGGCAGACCGGTCGTAACACGATTTGGTCATAAGTTGAGTAGGCTATATGTACAGTTGAAATGGTGCACGCAGAGATGGTAGTGCTGCCAGAAGCTGGTCCGCACTGTCGTACGCCCAGCTGGGCAACGTTTGCACTGCCAGACGCAGAGCAGTCGTGGCTAGCGATTGTGGTCGTAAAGTCGAATGGTCGTAAGTTGCATAGGTCATAAGTCGATCAATACCTGTATTTGGGAATAGGGTATTGAGTGAGACTACCCTTGCCTTAGTAACTACGTGGTGCATTTGGGGAGGTAAAGGAAGACAAAGATTTTTAAAGGAATAATGAAAAGGATTTAGTGATTGTTAATTGTCTTTGGCTACAACAACTGATAACAAAAGTGGCACCAATCCAAGGTTGGACAGGTAATTGCTAAGCAGACGTCTTCTCAGAGGTGTTATTTTTTTATGTAAATGGCAATGGGCTTTATGTAAAGTTATGGTTTTTGCAGTCCTCTGTGATAGGCATACATACCTGCACAAGAACCCTCCAGAGAGCCTTTGTAATATCACAGGCATGTGTGTGTGAGGGCCCTCCTTTCTCAACCTCCTGGCTTTATATATTTATTTTTTGTCAGAGTTTGACACAAGTAACTCTACTTTGATTCTGACAACTTAGACACTTCCACCGTAGTCCTGCTACAAGATTCCGAGGTTTGATGCTGTTATAACCACCACTGATTCCTATGCTGTATTTCCTGTCATTGACTAAGCCGTATGATCACTGTGGCAGAAATGATAGCACTCAACAAACATTCTCCATCATCCTCTACATTTTTCATCTGCACTTGTAGTTATAAGCCCAGGCACTTGAGTGCCTGTGTGAGCCTAAGCCCCCTAATTGACCTGTGTGGCATGCATAGTGTGAAAAACAGATCCTATTTCATAAGGACACTAAAAATTTGAGCTACTTTGTTACCAGAGCATAACCCACACATCTCATCTAAATGATGTGCTATGCTTCAACACCTCTAATAAGGAAAAAAATAAAGGAAGACTTTATTGGTATAGGTAGCAGAATTGAAAACAGCCTATTAAAAACCCAATGATAACATTACTGATATGACTAAAATGAGAATAACTCTCAGAAAGGAGTATCTAGGAGAAAATTACAACTTTGGCAAGATACATTTAAAACATCTACTACACAAGTCCCTCCTTTGATTTATTAATTTACTTATTTGCTTGTCTATTTTAATCAAGGCAAAAAAATTCAGTGAAACACAGATTTTGATACAATTTGATGAATTTTAACAAACATTAACTGGTTTACTCCATCCCCCACTCAAGACGCAGGATATTTCCATCACCATCACTGAGAAAGAGTACTTCAGCTTCCTTCTAGTCAATCAAATCCCACTGTGAAAGGCAAGGTTGTTCTACTTTCTGTCACCATAGAATAGTAATATCTGCTGTAGAATGTCATATAAATAGAATCTCAGTTTGTATATTCTTGTGCATGTAGCTTCTTTCCTTCAACATAATGTTTTTA
>NW_016107479.1:1364244-1458449 GCF_001604975.1 Cebus imitator | reverse complement strand
TTTTTTTTGAGTTGTAGTTTGTCTCTGTCACCAGGCCAGAGTGCAGTGGCACAATCTCGGCTCAACTGCAACCTCCGGCTCCCAGGTTGAAGTGATTATTCTCCTGCCTCAGCCTCCTGAGTAGCTGGGACTAAAGGTGCATGCCACCATGCCTGGCTAAGTTTTGTATTTTTAGTAGAGATGGCGTTTCACCATGTGGGCCAAGATGGCGTTGATCTGTTGATTGTTGATTGCTTGATCTGTCCACCTCAGCCCCCCAAAGTGCTGGGATTACAGGCATGAGCCACTGTGCCCGGCCTGCTCCCTTTTTTATAAACAATAAATGAATATTTCACAAATTGTTTAAGCATCATTCTGCAGGTGAAAATTTGGATTGTTTACAGTTTGGGGCTATGATTAATAAAGCTGCTATAAACAGTCTTTCTTGATTCTTTTCATAAACATATGTTTTTATGTCTCTTGGTTAAAAACCTAGTGGTGGAATCACTGATTTATACCCAGTGAATGTGTAAGGTCATAAGAAAGCACTAGTTACTCCAAACAGTTATATCATTTCGCACTCAAAACAGCAATACATACACACATGGTACAATATTATTCAGCCTTAAAACACAAGGAAATCCTGCTATTTACAACATGGATGGACCTAGATGACATGCGTAAGTGAATAAACCCGATACAGAAAGATAATTATTACATGATCCTGCTTATATAAAGAATCTAAAATGTCAACATCATGGCAGCAGAGAGTATAATGTGGTTGCCGAGGCAGAACAGAGAGAGAAGGGGGATGTATTAGTCAAAGGGTACAAAGTTTCAGTATCTAAGATGAGTAAGTCCTAGAGATCTAATGTACAGCATGATGCCTATAGTTAACAATAATGTATTATTTAAAAATATGCTAAAAGGATAGCTCTTAACTGTTCATATAACAAAAAATGATGATAAATGAGAGAAAGAGAGGCCTTTAGGAAGTGATGGACATGTTTATGGCATTGATTGTGGTAGTGGTTTCATGAGTGTGTACATATCTGCAACTCGTCAACTTATAGACTATATGTATGCCAATCTTACCTCAATAAAGAGGGATTAAAAACGAAAAAGATTTACTACAGTTCCTTCCAAAGTATTGCTTCAGAGGCATCCCACCAAGTTTTCTCCATGTTGTTTTTGTTTGATTTTTTAATAATATTTTTCAGTTTACTATATTTTCTAAAGTTCTTTGTGATTTCTTCTTTGCCTCACAGGCAATCTAAAATTTTGCCATTTCATTTCCAAATATTTGGTCCTGTCTGAATCTTATTTATAATTTAGGTATGTTGCATACAGAAAATATGCCTTATAAGTTCAATCTTTTGTAAGGTATATCATTTTATGGCATTGCCAGTATGTAGCCTATTTTGGTAAATGTTTTATATGCACTTGGGGGGAAGAAAAAACAATTCTCCAGTCTTTGGGCATAGTATTCTGTGTACATTAGGACAAGGTAGTTGATTGTGTTATTTTCACTATATATTTACTGATTTTCTGAGGGGCCAGTTGTCTATTTCTCACTTAAATCTGGCCATTTTTATAGATATTTAAACTTTATTATTGGGTGCATACACATTTATGATTCTTATGTCTTTATGTGAATTGAACTGTTTATAAAATAAACATTCTCTTTTATCTCTGGTAATGTTGCTTAGAAGCCTACTTTTTCTGATTCTGCTTACTATTTGCATGATCAATATTTTTATATTCTCTTACTTCCAATCTATATTTTAAAAGTTAAGGTGTATCTTGTTAAGACACACTTTATTTTAGTGACCCTTATTTGTCCAATTTGATAATCTTTGGCTTTTAATAGGAATATTTAATCCATTCACATTATAAGTAATTATTTTATTTAAGCTTTTTACTTTGCTTTTCATTGTTTTGTTTTTTGCCCCATTAATTGTATGTTGCTCAATTTTTCTTCTCCCAATTTGTGTTTGGTTAATTGAATATCTTTTAGTAATACATTTTATTTCCTAAGTAGCTTTTTAGTCATAGCACTGTGTATTTTGTTAATGGTTGTTATAGGGATTATAATATTTATCCTTAACTTGTCAATGTGTACTTTCAAATAATATTGAACAATTTGACATAAAATAAAGCAGTAGAAAAAGTGGAATAAATCCATTTACCATCGTCCCTTGTGCTTAAGTCAAATGTTTCAATTTTGCATCTATTATAACACCTTCCTAAAACAACCTTATTATTTTTGCTTTAAAACAATCATTTGTCTTATAAAAACCTAAGAGAAGAGAAAAAAAGTCTTCTGTATCTACCCGCATACTTATCTCCAGTCTTATTTATTTCTTCTTATCGATCCAAATCTTCATCTGGAATACTTTTTATTCTGCTTAATGAACTTCCTTTAGTATTTCAAGCCTGTTTATATACAGCCCATGTCCCAGAGTGAGCCGCTACACACGCCTCAGTGGTGCCATCTGCAGAGCTCTCTCTTATCTGATATCCTACCCAACCAAATCCAGTCAAATTAGCAATACAAACCTCAATGTCTATATTCTCAACTCAGCAGCACTGCTGTGTTCTTTGGCTGTACCTTCCTGCATTGCTATCCAGAAAATTCTCCTGGGAAGAAATCCAAGGAAATGTAGAATTAATTCATTTTGTTATCCTTCAAAAATCATCATCCTGGAATGCATATTGTGCAATGCCTGAAATATTTGCTTCATAAGTTGTGTGAAGTTTTATGGCTGTTTATATCACGAGGGCAAGCCTGGCGTCACTTTCTGTATCATGGCTGGGAGGAGAGATTACACTTTAACTTTAGATGGTTGTATTTAAGGTTTTATTTCTTTCCGTAAAATAGCTCCTGAATGAAAAGGAGCTTTTCAAAAAAAATACTAGGACTGGAAAAGCAACTGAGAAATGATGGCAAAGTAAGTTTTTGACAGTTTTTTACAGCCCCATTCAAAGAATACTTTTGCAGATTATTCCTAAACAATGCTGTGTACATAAGAATTAATATTCAAGGGGCAACCCAAGAATTGTTATTAATGTACAGTTCTCATCCAAATATTTATGGCTGCAGTATCACTTCTGCTTGGTATGGATCAGTTTTCATTGCAGTTTATTGGCAATCAGCAGTTATTATTTGGCTCTAGTGTTTACAAACCATAATTCATTAGTCTCGTCTCTTATATTTATGAGATAATATCAAATGAAGGAAGGAAATCACACACTGTTTTTGCTTGGGAGAGTATTGCACACTAGTGTGCATTAACATTATCAGTGATTGTGTTTAAAGTATTCATTCAGCATTGCTGAACAAAGGAGGCCCTCACAGAAAAGGCAGGCGTTTTTGCTGAGTTCCTGCTGTGTACAGAATGTTTTCCCCTTTACCAGTCTGATTCACTGAGAAATAATGCTGAAAGGAATAGTATTTCAAATTAACCCATTTTACCCCCCAAAATAATGTCTTAATTTTAAATGTTTGAAGATACATGAGTTGTTGTATACATACCAAAATAACTCACAAACGTGATAGCTCAAGTAAAGATTATATAATAACAATAGATTTCCATTTGATGAAGTATAGTTTGGCAACATATGTGGAAATGTTTAGAAAGAGCAAATATAAAAAAATAGAGAGTGGTGTGTGGCGTAGTGAAAAGCACACAGAGTGGGAAGTCAGGATCCGTGATCTTTCATTGCCGTTTATAATGCACACACATTTGAGCAGGATTTTCAGTTTTCAGAACTTGTTTCTTCATCCATTAAAAAGAGGATAACATCATATGTCTTAATAACATCACAATGTTTTTATCAACATGATGAAAAATATATCTTCTAGTATCTGTCATGATTATCTTTGAAGAGAAACAATAGGATTTTTCTTCTAATCTGTGCTCATTGTTGATTTACTGTGTTGCCCTGAGAAAGGATTTAGTGCTATTTTCCAAATTCTTAAATAATGGCTACAACATCTACTTTTTTGGGCTTACAGAGAAACAATTGATAAAGAGAGGGGGAGCAAGAGTGAGAGAGGGAGAGGAAGTGAGAGAGAAAAAAATTAGCCTAAACTGTTTAAAGAAAAGTATTTGTGGACCTTAAGATACTGTTTTAATTGTGATTGTGAATTTTTAAATGAAGAACACTTTTAAATTAAGCACGCAGATGTGTTCTAATTGTCTATTTTTTCCTGTATTTATCACAGAGACAATTTCCTGTCTTGTAATTGTTCACTACATTTTAGTGTGCCTATGTTCATTGTTCCATTTGTACAACATTTTATTTCTCAAATCAGTGACAAAACATTCCTGAATGATCATTCTAATGAGATATTTAAATTTACCCCAATAAATATGTAGAATTCTGTTACCTCAAAATATTTCTCCTTACACTGTATATATTGTTTAAATTTTTTCTGTTTTCACCCCCAATAAATTTGCCTGCCACTAAAGGCCAAACAAGGAGAATTTCATATCCACTTCTTAAATACTGTTTACTGAAATGTCAGTGAAATGAGAATGAAAGGCTCTGGAGAAAGTTCCCTGAGCTAAAATATGATAATTTATCAAATCTAAATGAAACCCCAGGTGGAGCCCAAGTTTATAACCTGGATTTAAATTACAGCATGGATTTACTTTTTATCTTTCCATATCTTTAGAAGTTACAGCTCTATCTGTTAAGCCTGTACTTGTTGCAATGCATCATTTATGTCAAATTCATACTTGGCTTACAAGACTGTATGATACAAGAGGGGTCTTAAGCAATAAAATCACTTCTCTTGCAGAATGCCACTTAAAGAGCCTACTTTTATTTTTAATTCAAAATTTTACAACTGAACCACTAAAACAATATTGAATAGAGGCAGACACTACTGTAAAGCAGGAGCTAGGAGAATAAACTTCTGGTAAGTAAACTGCTTCCTGGTTCCTTCATGGATTCCAGTGATAACACATAATGATCCCTTAGAATGTGCAAAACTGAGAACTGTTATCTCAGGTAAGCAGAATATGCTACTCATTTCATAGAAATTCAAAATATGAATGCTGAAAAGCACTGTGAATCACTTAAATTGACCTGCACAGTTTATGGATGAGAAAACTGAGGCCCTGATATGTGAAGATTCTGGCTGAAGATCAAAGTCAATATTTGACAAAGTCAATATAGTGACCATTCCAGGGTTTCAGTCCATAACACTGCTACTTTTGAATGAGCTTTACTGCTATCATGATATTATATCTTAAATATATTGAGTTGACGATGTGACTAGGACTATGCTACACATTTGGGTGGTGGAGGCATAAAAATGGCAATTAAATCACTATAAAAGAGATAACAATGCTATTTCTGCTCTTTTGAGATAACTGCTAACAAACATCTGCAGATGATAATAGTTGACATGGACAAAGGTTCTTAGCAAAATCAGTCAAAATAAAAATATTTTTTCAAGAACACCCTTCTTTTAATTGTGAGATAATTTTCTTTATAAACTTATTTGTTTAAGTGAATGCATGTCAATATTGTACATGTTGGAGGGAGATTATGATGAGCTGCTCTATTAAAGTGAGTCACTGAAAAACCACAACAATAGCTAAAAGACTCTGTAATGGCAAATCTATTTCCAGAATGGACTTTTCCATGCACCAAAATATAAACTAGAGAAGAAATTTGATAGATTGGATTGTAGTGACCATATGGTTACGTCAGTTCCCACCAGCATCGCATTTACTTTATTGCTTTTTAAATTGCAGTAAATACATGTAACATAAAAGTTGCCATCTTAACCATTTTTAAGTGTACCGTTCAGTGGAATTAAATATATTAATATTGTTGTGAAACTATCACCACCACCCATTTCCATGACTCTTTTCATCTTATAAAACTAAAACTCCATACCCATTGAACAATGATTTCTCGTTCCCTGCTTCCCCAACCTCCCTCAACAGTAAGTGTGCTTTGTCTCAGTGGTGTTGACTATTTACCTCATATAAGTAGAATCATACAGTATTTGTCTTTTTATGACTGGCTTATTTCATTTACGATAATGTCCTCAAAATTCATGTTGTAGCATATGTCAGAATTTCCTTCTTTTTAATGCTGAATAACATTCTATTTTATGTATATAGCACATTTTACTTGCTCATTTGTCAATGGACACTTGAGCTGCTGCCACATTTTAGCTACTTTGAATAATGTCACTATCAACATGGGTGTGTAAATATCTCTTCAAGACCCTGCTTTCAATTTATTTTGACATATGCCCAGAAGTAGAATTACTATGTCATATGGTAATTCTATTTTTAATTTTTTGAAAAATAACCATACCACTGTCCACAGCAGGTAGACATCTTACATTCTCACCAACATTGTATAAGGGCTTTAATTTCTCCACACCCTCACCAACACTTGTTATTTTCTGTTGTTTTTTTCTTTATTTTTTATCGTAGCCATCTTATGGGTGTGACACCATATCTCATTGTAGATTGGGTTTGCCTCTCTCTAATGACAAGTGATCTCAAACATCTTTGCATATGCTTATTGGCCATTTGTGTATCTTAGTTGGAGAAATGTCTATTTCAGTTCTTTGGCCATTTTTGACTTGGGTTTGCTGTTATTGAGTTTTAGCAGTTCTCTATATATTCTGGATATCTGATTTTCTCTTATCAAATATTTGACTTTAAAATATTTTCTCTCATTATCTGGTTTGTCTTTTTACTCTCTTGCCTTTTTACTCCTTTTTACTATCTTGATGTACGATTTTAAAGACTTCTACTGAAGTCAGAATTGTCCATTTTTTAATATTATCGCCTAAGTTTTTGAGGTCATACCCAAGAAATCATTGTCAAATCAAAAGTTGTGACACATTGAGACAGGATTTTTCTCAGACCCTTTGCCGGGCTCATAAGAAGGGCACCCAGTTTACTTGTCCTGCTGTGCTCAACCTTGAAGGAGGGAGCACATGAGCAAGCAAGTGTGAGTTCCAGCCAGCTGCTGCGGGTGCTGACCCAGGAGCAAGCTTCATGTGGGGACTAAGGTGCATCCAAGTTGCGGTGCCTGCAACCCTGAAGCTCCAGAGTCGGTGTTATAGTGCTCTCTTAGTTTCATTGTCTGCAGATAGCAGCATCTTAGCAGCTCAGTTGGCCCCTTGCTTCATTGTGTGGGGCAGCTGCCCTCTGCCAGTAAGGACAAAGGGTCAGTGTGACAGTATTTTAAGGTGCCTGCACTCAGTGAGTTCTGAGCTCTTGTCCAGCATCCAAGAAGAATGAGGTCACATGGACAATTAAAGGATAGTGAAAGTGGAGAATTTTACTGAGTGATAAAAGGGGCTCTCAGCAGAGAGGGGAGCTGGAGAGGGGGAAGGGAAGGTCAAGTCATCTTCCCTGAAGTTAGGTCATCTCTTATCTGAAGTCTGGTCATCTCTTACCTGAAGTCTGGCCATTTTCCTCAAGGTCCAGTCATCTCTGAGGTTCAGCTATCTCTCCCTCTACCAACTGAGTATGGGGTCTTTATAGGCACAGGATAGGGTCAGGGTGGGCTCTAAGTAATTGTGGAAAAGGCAAAATTTCATTGGTTAAAAAAAAAAGGTACTAATGAGAAAGAACCAATCGGGAAAGGGTGTGCAAACAGGAATAGAAGCTCTCACTTCGGACTACACATTTCTGACTGTTGGTTTTTTTATTTTATTTTATTTTTGGCTTGAAGGTGGGGTTCACCAGGGACCCGTCCCTGTCTACCTAGAATTTCTCTGCCTCCACTTTCTATCAACATCAGGCTTATTAACTTTGGTTTTTGTTTTTTTTTTTTTCTGAGTTTTATAGATTTAGGTCTGGTCCATTTTGAGGTAAGTTAGGTGTATAATGAATGAAGTAGTGTCCAAGTTCATTGTTTTTCATGTAGCTATCTAGTCGTCTCAGTACCATTTACTGAAAAAACTATAGTTTTCTTCATTGAGTGGTCTGGGTGCCCTTGTCAGAAATCATTTTACCAAATATGTGAGTGTTTATATCTGAGCTCTCTATTGCGTCCATTGGTCTAAGTGTCTGTTTTTATGCTAGTATCACACTGTTTGATTACTGTAGCTTTGCAGTATGTTTTTAAATTAGGTGGTGTGAATCTTACAGTTTTATTCTTTCTTTTCAAGATTACTTTGGTAATCAGGCTCTGTTGAAATCCCACAGGTATTTTAAGATTGGGTTTTCTATTTCTGCAAAGAAACTTATTTGGGATTTTGATGACAATTGTGTTGAATCTATAGATAACTTGGGTCATACTGACATTTTAACATTAAGTTTTCCAATCCATTAGCATGAGACATATTTCCATTTAGTTCTTTTTGAAAATTTATCTCAACAGTATTTTATAGTTTATGTTGTACAAGTTTACCACCTCCTCGATTCCTATTTTATTTTTTTATTTCAGATTGTTCATTGTTAGTGTACAAAAGTACCAATAAATTTTATGTGCTGACTTTGTTATCCTATTACTTTGTAAATCTTAATCTTTTTGCCAATGGAGGGTCTTGCCTTGATGTTGACAGCAGCTGACTGATCAGGTTGGTGGTTACTCAAGGTTGGGTGGTTGTGGCAATTTCTTAAGTAAGATAGGACAACAAGGAGGTTTGCCTCATTAATTGACTCTTCCTTTCACAAAAGATTTGTTTCATGCCATGCTGTTTTATATCATCTAGCCCACAGTATAACTTCTTTCCAAATTGGAGTCAATTTTCTCAAATCATGTCACTGCTTTATCAATATTCTAAATCATTTGTTGTCCTGTCAACGATATTCACAGCTTGCTCCACGAAAATATTCTATCTCATAAAAACACATAATTTTGTTCAACTACAAGAAGCAACTCTCATGTATTCAAGTTTTATCATGAGGATGTAGCAGTTCAGTCACATCTTCCGGCTTCATGTCTATTTCTCTTGCTATTTCTACCACATTGGCTGTTCTTTACTCCACTGAAGTCGTCATCCCTTGTAGCCATTCATGAGGATTGGAATCCTCATCCAAACTCTATGAATGTCAATATTTTGGCCTTCTCTCCTAAATTATGAATGTTCTTTATAGCATTTGGATTAAAATCTAAGTTATTTCTGCAAGGTTTTGAAATTAGGTTTTGTTCAGATCAATCAGAGAAATTACTATGTTTGACAGATATATCCTTATAAAATGTATTTCTTAAATAATAAGACTGGAAAGTCAAAGTTACTCTTTGATCCATGAGCTGCAGAATGACTATTGTGGTACTAGCCATGAAAACAACATTCATCTCTGTGTACTCTCCATCAGAGCTGTTTGGAGACTAGGTTCCTTGTGAATTAACAGAATATTTTGAAAGAAATCTTTTTATCTGAGCAGTAGGTCTCCACAGTGGGCTTTAAAAATTTGGTAATGTGCTGTAAACAAATGTGTTGTCATACAGGCTTTGTTGTTATACTTCTAGAGCATAGGCAGAGTACATTTAGCATTATTCTTAAGAGTGCTAGGGTTTTCAGAATGGTAAATGAAATTGGTTTCTATAGCTTTTTATTTACAGTGAGATGTAAAACTATTCTTACATATGAACACTTAGGGGCCTTTTTAGGGTTATTACTTGGCCTAATTTCAGTATTGTTATATCTCAGGAAATAGGGAAGCCTGAGGAGAGGGAGTGATGGGAGTATAACCAATTAGTAGAACAGTCAGACAACATGCATTTATTTAGTATGTTTGCTGTCTTATGAGTGGGGTTCAAGATGCCTCAAAACAATTACAATAGTGATATAAACGAACACAGAACATGGACCATCATAACAAGTATAAATAATAATGAAGTTTAAATCATCACAAAGATTACCAAAATATGATGAAGAAACTAAAACTGAGCACCCACTTTTGGAAAAATGGCACTTATGGACTTACTTGACTCAGAGTTGTCACAAACCTTCAGTTTTCAACAGAAGAAAGAAATCTGTGAAGTGCAATAAAGTGACAAGATATGCCTGTACATAGCTTTTATTATGTTGGAATACTTTCCTTCCAGTTCTAATTTGTCGAGTTTTTTTATTCTAAAAAGATGATGAATTTTGTCAGTTGCTTTTTCTACATCATTTAGGTTGATCATGTTGTTTTACTTTATATTTTGTTAATGTTACATATTACATTAATTAGTTTTCTTTTGTTGAGCTATTTTGGTTCCAGGGATAAGTATCTTTGGTATTAGATCATGGTACCTAATCCTGTTAGCATGCTCCTGGATTTGGTGCTGGCTTCATAGAATGAATTAAGAAGTGTTTTCTCCTCTTCAATTTTTGGAAAAGTTAGAGAATTTATGTTAGTTTTTCATTGTTGTTTAATGTTTAGTAAATTCACTAGTGAGCCTATCAGGTTCTGGGCTTTTTATATTTAGAAGATACATGTGAGGAGTTTTTTTTATTATTTGTACAATCTTTTTGCTAGCTATAGATCTATTCATATGTTCTCCTTCTACATGATTTAGTCTTGTTAAGTTCTGTGTTGATAGGAATTTGTGCATTTCATCTAGGTTATCCAAATTGTTGGCATACAGTTACTCATAGTATTCTCTTATAATCCTTTGTATTTCTGTATAATTGGTGATAATGTCCCCACTTTCATTTCTTGTTTTAGTAATTTATGTGTATTCTCCGTCTTTCTTAATCTGTCTAGCTAAAGATTTGTCAGTTTGAAAAAACCTTTTTTAAAGAACCAACTTTAAATTTCATTGATTCTCTCTACTGTTTTTCTGTTCACTGTTTCATTGATCTCTGCTCTCTACTGTTTCCGTCCTGCTAGCTTTAGGAGTAGTTTGTTCTTCTTTTTCTAACTAGTTGTAAAGATAGATCGTTGGTTTGCGTTTTCTCTCATTTTTAAGGTGCTCACAAATTTTGCTGCATCACGTAAGTTTTGGTATGCTGTGGTTTTATTTTATTCATCTCTAAATATTTTTAATTTTCTCTTTGATTTCTCCTTTGACTACTTTGAGGTAAGAGTATGTTGTTACAGGTCCAAAAATGTGTGGCTTTTTTAGTTTTATTTGTGTTTTTAACTTATAACTTTATCCTTTTGTAGTTTGCAGATATACTTGGTGTGATGTCTATTTCCTAAACTTATTGAGACTGATTTAGCAACCTAAAACATGGTTTGTCCTTAAAAATGTCTCATGTGCTCTTGAAAGAAAAGTTTATGGTGTTGTTTTTGGGAAGAGTGTTCTGTACGTTTCTGTAAGATCTAGTTGGTAAATGGTATTAAGTTCTTTATTTCCTTACATATCATCTATCTAGTAATTCTATCCATTTTTGAGAGTAGACTATTAAAGTCCCCAACTATTATCATAGAACTATTTATTCTTTAATTCTGTCAGTTTTTGTTTCAGATGTCTCTATTGCCCGTTAATTAGGTGCATAAGTGTTTCATTGCTATATGTTAGTGCTGTACTGAAATTTTTAATATACAATATCATTTACTTTGACTCTTGTAAATGTTTTATTTAAAATCTGTTTTTAAAACCTATATTAGTACAGTCATTTTCTTCTCTCTTTTAATTACTATTTGCATGAAATATGTATTTCCATCCTTTAACTTTCAATCTATTTGTCTTTTAATCTAAAGACAGTCTCTTATATATAGTGTATAATTAAATCATGTACTTTTATTCATTCTACCATTGTCTATCTATTAGTTAGATCTTGGTTCATTTATATTTAAATCAATTACTGATTAAGGATAACTTACCTCTGTCATTTTGCTATTTTTTCCTACAGGTGTCATAGTTTTTCTTGTCCCTTATTTCCAGCATTATTGTCTTCCCTGTGTTTTTTTGCAGTGGAATGTTTCAGTTCTTTTCTCATTTCCTTTTGTTTATATTTTATAGCTACTTTCTTTGTGATTACCATGGGGGTTATATCCTAAAGTTATAACACTCTAATTTAACTTAATACCAGCTGAATGTCAGTGATATACAAAAATTCTGCTCTTTTAAAAGCTACGTCCCCAGGGGTTTTGGTTGTTGACATTACAGTTTCATTGTTATACATTGTGTGCCCAAAATTATAAGCAAATAATTCTTTGAAATGCCTATTAAATTATAAAAAAACAAAATGTGGAGTTACAAACCAAAGCTATAATACTAGCTTTTAGAGTAATATATTTTTTAATGTAAGTTCATTAAATTGTATAGAAAGTAACAAATACAGTTAAAAACTCATTACAGTAAAACTAGCTTTTATAATTGCCAATATTTTTATCTATATTGAGATCTTTATCTCTTCATATATCTTCTAGTTATTGCCTCACATTTATTCTTTCCAGCCTCCAGGATTTCCTTGAGCATTTTTTGCAGGGTAGGTTTAGTGGTAACAAACTCCAGCAGCTTTGTTAATCTGTAAATGCCTTAATTTCTTCCCGAATTTTGCAGGATGGTTTTGCCAGATATAGCATTCCTGGTTGGCAGTTGCTTTCTTGTAGCACTCTCAATATATTAACCCACTGCCTTCTGGTGTCTACAATTTTTGATAGGAAATTTGCAGATAATCTTATGAGGATCTCTTGTATGTGGCAAGTTGCTTTTTTCTTGCTCCTTTTAAGATTTTTTCTTTGTTTCTGGCTTTTGAAATTCTGATGACAATCTGTCTTGATGTGAGTTTCTTTGTTGAACTTATTGGATGTTTATATTCATGTCTTTCACCAAATTTGGAACAATTTTAGACACAATTTCATCAAATATTTTTTCTTGCCTTTCCTCTCTTCTTCTTTGATTCTGCAGTGTTTATATATTAGTCCACTTTATGGTGTCCCACAGATACATTAGGTTCTGTTCACTTTTCTTCAGTCTTTTCCCTTTCTTATTTTAAGACTCAATAATATTTTTGTCCTATTTTAAGCTTGCTGATTCTTCTACCTAATAAAACCTGCCCTTGAAGCTCTCTAGAATAATTTTTTTAAATTGTATTTATCATAGTTTTCAGCTCCAGAATTTCTTTTAGGTTTCTTTTTAGGTTTTCTAGCTGTATATCAATATCACCACTTTGTTCCTGTATTGTTTTCTTGACTTTGTCCCCATCTTCGTTTACTTCTGTGAGTATTTTTAAGACATTTATTTTAAAGTCTGTTTAGTATATGTGTCATCAAGCTTTGTCAGGGACAGTTTTTTTATTATTTTTCCTTTTCAATGGTCTCTATGTTCCTTCTCTTTGTATGTCTTGTGGATTATTTGTTGAAAACTTGGCAATTGAATCTAATAATGTAGTAACTATGGAACTAAGATTCTCTTTTCCAGTGTCTGCTACTTTTTTGAATGTTTGTGCTTTATTTTCACTTGTTTGTTGTAGGCTGTCTCAGTTTCATGGATCAGCTGCAGGTATAAGCCTAAAGTCTTTCAGATCTGTTAGGAGCCTGCATCACTTCCTGGGCACACAGTTACTTCCTAATATTTTTCAAATGCCCTAATCTTTATATAAGGCTTTTAAAAGAGAAAAATGGAATTAAAAGGGCATTGGCTCTTTATGATTCCTGAAAATAACTTGGGGCAAGTGTGAGGGCCTTGTAACAATAGTAAGAAGTGCAGCAATCATGGACTCTTGCCTCTTTGTCTGTACTGCTGTGATCAGCAGCAGCAATCAGCAGTCTAAGCAAAGATCCCAGATAACTGGAGAATAGGGTTCTTTTTGCCCACCCTAACTCTTCTTATCTGTGTATGAGCTGTTTCAGAAACTTGTCCACAGCTGCTTGCATTGTGGCTATGTGTGGAGAATGAGTGGCTGCTACTGTGCTGAGAGTTGAAATTCACCAGAAATTAACTATAATTCCCAGTCAGAGCCTTTACCTGGAAGTTGCAAGCCTTAGATACACTCCAGAATTCCAAAATTTTTACATCAGGCATACTCTTTAAGCGCAATTTCCTAGGTGGGGAGACAAATTCCTTGTACTTTCCACTTCCCAGAATCCTCTTCCACAGTTACTTTTAACTACTAAAACAATTGCCTTATTTTTATTTAATTAAAAACCTAATGGGAGGGTGGAAATTCATCTAGATGTGAGGACTTTGTTGTCCTCTGAACTCAGGAAGCTATGTGGAAGAATGTGAGGACAGAAACGCTGTTCTCCAGTTGCTTTCCAGGTACAACTGAGTGGGAGAGCCAAGGGAGAGGCAGCAGCTCTTAGCATATACTAGAAAGCATGGCATGAAAATGAAGGGTCTAGCTAGGCCTCTTGATGAAAAGCAGCAGCAGAAATTTTATTCCACTAATCCACTGAATGTGGAATTACACCAAAGAATTACTGTAGCAGTAACTATATTCCAAAGAGTCATGGAATGATGAACATTGTCTCATATTACGCCTGTGAAGCAATGTGTTGGTGAATAGCGTAGGGGAATGCATATTCAGCTTGGCACAGGGAGAACAATATTCCAGAATATTTACATCAGGCAGATACTATCTGATCTTTCTGTCTCCGTTTCTTCTGTTGCAAAATAAAGGTTACAATGATAGTGGATCAACCTATATAACAATCCAGGAAAATCTACCTCATAGGTTTATGGCACACAAATAGTATAAAAATAAAATACCTCATGGGCAAGAGACTCAGATTATATTTAATTTCAAGGCATCATTTTGACAAGAATTCATTTTCTTCCAATTCATGGAGTACACGTGCATTTTCCATATCACTTCTGTCAGACTCTGAGTATCAAATATTGGCAATTATTAGGGACACTTTCTGATATTACTTAGTTTTTACCCTCAAATAAAACTGAAGGAGGAAGTCCTTCTGTCACTGGAAATATAAGTGTTTACACTGTAAAGAATCAAAGTCTATATCAAGAGCAGTTGAGCATATGCTTACTGATGTGGGTTGTTTCTAATATTATTTTAATTATTATGTTTCTACAATAAATAATTATAATTAGAAAAAATGGGCTTGTTAATTGATTTGGAAATCATTTCCTAAGGCAAATCTGGGAATGCCAATGAAAAACTAAGATGATTTTTGATTAGGAAAATGAATGAGAACCTGTTTGTTCTATTATTAAACTGTAAATATTTAAAATAATACGGTACTGGCACCAGAAGAGACAAATATCTCTTGACATTTTGAGTACTTGCCATTTGCAGGGCACTGTGATAAATGTGGGTGATGTGTCTGGTAAAAGAAAGCAGGCCATGACCCATATTTTTATAAAGCTGGAGAGTAAAATATTGAATAAAGACAAAAGAACAAACATTAACAATGTATGATGTTAAGTGTTATAACAGGAGAAATACTACATTTCAAGAGAGCTTTTGGAGGGTGTGTAGCCCAGATTCAGTGAATGCCTTTTGAAAGAAGCAAAAATTAATCTGAGATCTGAAGATTGTAAGTTATTTAATAGAAGATGGATTCTGGTGCCAACATAGCCTGTTTGTAGATGAAATATGGTTTTGAAGACTACAAAAGGGATACAAACAATTAAGAATTGACATTTTAGAAGGAAGGGGCAAAAAAACAAACAAACAACAACAACAAAAAAAAACTAAGAAGGCAACTGTAGAGATGTAGGAGAAAAAAAAACACCTAAGAACGTATATGTCTACAACTAAAGGAAAATATTTCAAGAAGGGAGTTTTCCATGGCATCAAATAATGCTGGAAGTCAGAAAGTCGTAAAGCATTTTTTTTTAAGTCCATTGGAAGCAATTAGAATATTTGTGCCTTGAGAATAGTATTTGCAGGGAAGTGGTGGGGTGGAAGAGCCTGAAATAGGCAGCCTAACAATGTAAAACACTGATCCTTGTTTGAAGATGGAAAGGTAATGGATGTTGACTACTTATTCAAGGTTTTCTGTGAAAGGAAAAACAAAAGGATAGGAGAAAGGTTACATAGAGACTTGACTTCAAGGGAAGGCTTTAAGCTAGGAGAGATTTGGTCAAACACAGATGGTGAAGGGAAGGATCTAGTAGAGAAAGTGATGCCCACAGAATGGCTAACTGAATAATCCATTGAATGAGAGGGACAGTTAGGGATCAGATAGGTTCAGAATAAAGTTGAAGAAATAAATCTTGTACCAGAATGACAATACTTTAGAGGAGGAAAGAAAAAAGTAATGGGAGAGGATGTAGAGCATTTTGTGGAATTATGGCATAAAATTAAGCAGATCTTATTTGACCATTTAATTTATTTGTTAAATAAGAGACTAGATTACTAAGCAACCAGGACTGTTGTGGGGTTGGAAAAATGCAGTGAATATTATATAAACATAGACTAAAAATGAACTTCACAGAGAAAGATTGAAAATGAACTATGCACTAAGGAAAGTGATCAAAATTTAGGAGTGATACAGATAACTGTAGAGGTACTATGTTCATAATGATTTAACCAGCTGCCTTTGTGAGTGTTATTTTTTATTCCAAAACATTTCTTCTAAATATTACTAAATTTAGTACTCTAAAGCCTAAAACCTGTTTCTATTTGGATATATAATGACATATTTTACCACTTTAGAAATCATGCTTAGATATGAAATCCAGAATTAATGGATTATGCTTCAATTTTTTACCCATCATATTTGTTTTCAAAACATGTGAAAGTGTTTTGAAAATGTATTATAGATTATTTTTACATTGGTGAGAGAAGTCCTGAAACGACAGCTGTTTGACACATTTTAACATACATTGATCTTTCAAAAGCTGCAACAGGCAAATGGCTTATCTTGAATGCACTTTGGGGAACAATGTTGTTTGCAGTTTGCAGTTAAAAGCATTACACATCCATATGTATAATTCATGCACCAAAAATTATTTAAATCCCAGAAACCCACTTTGATAAATTTTGCTTTCAATTTCAAATACATTGATGCTTCGAATAACGCATTTTCTCTGTAGAAACTTATTGTTTTCTGTTACCTGACGCTCCTCTACAAAATAAACACGAGGGCTATAGAGACCTAATAGAAAGAAGTGATATTGCTTGGCGGTCATGATCGTAGGATCCAGAACCAGACACTGAGTTCTGTTCTTCATTCTGCAATGCAATACCTATATGACCTTGGAAAGTTTTGTTTCTTCCTTCTACCTCAGTTTTCATCTAAAAATGGGCTCCATAACAGTGTCTCTCATGTAGGGTTGTTGCAAGGATTGAATGGAATCATGTATGTGAGGGCTTAATGAATGTTAACCAATGACAGCCATAGAAAAATGTTGTTTGTTCTGATATTTATTAAAGTAAGATTTATATTCAGCAACATAGATGAATCTTGAGTGCAACTTGACTAATGTTACATGTGTAGACATCATCTAGCCACCTACATGATCGATATAGTATATTTTCATATGCCCAGAAGTTATGTTGTCTTCTTTTCCTAAAAAATACCTCATCCCCTTTTCCTAAGCTAACCACTGACTCTATTACCATGATTTCGTTTTGTCTATTCTTGAAGTTGATATAACTGGAATCCTACAATATGTATACACTTTTATGCCTGGCATTTTTTTATTCAAAATGACATTTTTCGAATTCATCAGGCTGATCTATATACCAGTAAGTTTCATTTGTTACTTCTTTTTTTTCTTGCTGTGTAGTATTCTATTATATAAGCATAGAACTTAATGTTTTTATTTTTTATTTTTATATTAATTGATATTTAAATCAGTATCTTTATTAATACATTATTTTTTTCAATTCTTAAAGGTTTTCCTTTACTTAATATAAAATGCAACTGGTCATTAGTTTGTTAAAAGGGTACAAAGATGAGTCAACTATAGAAGATAGTAAAATACTACTATTTCGTGTAAACTTTATTTTTTTTTTAAAACAAAAAACCTCTAGCTAGGGCTTCTAGAAAAACATTCATAATATGACATAAACATGATAGAATACAAAGGGATTTTATTGCTGTTTGCTTGATTTTTAAAAATTTTAACCTCAGAGAAGCAGGCAGGTCCAAACAGAGAGTGAATTTTCACAGACAGGATTATAGCATAATTAGAAAGAAAGAAGAAAGACATTACTTTCTTTGTTTTCTGTAACACCATGAGCCCCAGAAATGAGTTACTTATTCCTTGGGCTCAGGGCATCCAAAGCCTCCTCGGTGTTCATGGTATTACCACTGCAAGTGCTACTTAGTGAAGATTCTGTAAGTCTTCTAGCAGTGAGACCAAGACCAAAATGTGATGTTCTTCTAGCCAGTCTCCCAACCAATACCTGCAAGTTGCTTCCTTTCTCCTTTTTGTCTTTAGACTATAGTAAGCTTAGCAATAGTCACTCAGCTAATGTTGAAGACATCCCGACTTTGTGTGTCTTTACTCATGCGTTTCCTCAGATCTAGGTTGTAAAAATGATTGGCATCTAATTTTCTAACTTTGTTGACTACCTGGTTTACATCCTCACAAAAGGTGAAGCCACATATCAATCTACAAGCATCCTAAATGACTCTGAATTGTATTCTGTAATGTCATAAGGGCAACATACTTGCTGTATGAAATTACTAGTGACAGTTGTTGGGGAAGGCAATGCAGTGAGATAATTAATGCACCTGTGATCATGTTATCAATAAAAACTGGTCTGTCTCTGCTGACTCTTTCTGCTGTCATGTTCTATGCGTGGTTTCTAAGACAAAGAAACATTTATTGTACTGCAGTGCTTTTAAAGGATAGATCTTATTCTTAGACATCAATATATTAGAAAGCATTTAGTCATGCTCTGAATGCAGATTTTTTTCCTTATCTCAGAACTGCAGAATTTAAAATGATTTCATTAAGATGGAGAAGAAAAATCAGCTTGTAAATATGCAGTTTGCCAATAATTTTACTGGCTTTACTTAAGAAACTATTTAAAGAGAGTAGCATTTAAATTTTAGAAGCATTTGAGTTAAACTTCCTTGCAAAGTAGAAGTTTAGCAATTTCTTATTTGCATAATTGTGATATAGCTATTTGAATCCTTCTGTAAAATATAGAACAAAACAAAATGCTGCCCTAAGGAGGAGCCTTTACTGTCTCTTCATAGCCTCAATTATTTTTATGGATATTTGTAATTTCTGTTTATAAACAAGCATATTTTAAGTATAAATATGCTGTTGAAGTTGTGCTTAGAACCATTGCTATCAACAAATAATAGCTAATGTCCTCAGAAGAGACTGGGCAGTGAATTCCTGAACTATGATCCTATCTGTAGTCCTGTTACAAGATAGTGTGTGCTTACCTATGATGCTTTTTGCCTTTTCGCATCCTGCCAGACTCGCCTCTACTCAAGTATATGAACAATGAAAGAAAAGAGCAATTCTTCAGATGGTGCATGTTTGGGTGCAGGGATTGTATGGAGACTTTATCTTCCTACCCCCTTTTGCTGTGAACCTACAACTGCTCCAAAAAATAAAGCTCATTAATTTTTTTTAAAAAAAAGACTAGCTGTTATTGAATCAAAGTATACTTAGAATACCATGACTCTAGAATTCTAGGTTAAAACAATTGTTATACTTGAAGTCATTTCATTTAATTGGTTTACTCATTTTTTTTCTCAAATATCTAAGAACCTCCAGGTATACGATAAATAGGAGATCTTATTAAAATTTTGGGTCTATTAAAATTTTCCAGTACCCCACATCTCCCCAGAAGACCTTACTCTCCCACCCTCACCAACCTGTCTGTACCTCTTGATCAGTTCCTTGCCTGTCTTCTTGGGGAAATGCTAGGGCCAGGTACAGTTGCTGAATGGGATTCATGTGGCAGAGCAGCTTCCCAGACACTGTTAAGAACATGTTGACTGGGAGAGTTCTGTTATGATGAAGGTGAAACATTGAAATATACTTGTGATAGTTGAAGCAGATTTTATTTTTATTAATTTTTATCTATTAATATTCTTAGGGTTTGATAAAATACAATAAAAACTGAATTAAATAAAAATATTTCTTCACATAATTGCAAAGACAGGGGCTACCAGATTTCAGGTATGGTTAGAGCACAGCTCAAACTCTGTTTCTGTGATTCGCTTGGCCTAGCCCTCTTCTGTTACCTAGGTGTGAAACAGGACAAGAATAGAACTGAACGCCAGCACTGCGATATGACTTTTGCAAGCTCTGGGCATTTTTGCCTTCATGGAACTCTTTCTTCATTAAAAAATACTAACGAGTATATTTTATAATTGCTTTGTTTTCAAGAATATAATCTAGCTTGAATTAACTATTATACATTTATTTTCAAATTTATTTTTCTTCTGATTTTACAGTGAATTAAAATTAGAGTACTTTGTGGGCCTCTAAATGTAATGTGGACCCTAGACACTAGGCCTACCTACTGTCCCTAATGAGTAAATTTGCCCTGCTGAGCACAACAGAAAATTACCCTGTTTTGTCATATTATCTTCAAAATCTCCCTGCAGTGTCAATGTTCCTATCTCTGTGTTACATGTTGAGAAAACTAAGGATCACGAAGGTGAATTAAATTGATTGAAAACACAGTGATGATTGTGAGTCAAGAATTGAATCTACCTATGTTGGATTTTGATACCCTCCAACTTCTACCTCACCAAGTCTGATATTTTTCCTAGGACATAAACACTAAAAATATCTCATTATTTTCCTTACTGTCTACTGCCTAGTCTGCCCTCATCCTCTCTATACTCCACCCTTTACCACGTAACTGTCGTCATCACCATGGAAGTGTGTACTGAGTGCACATTCTAATTGACACCAATTTACTTTCTCTTTAAAATTAAATCCACTATATAGGCATTATTGTGTGTTTTCAGTAGATGACCAGGACCCATAGAAATAGAATAACTTACCCAAGTTGATCCAGGTAGTGGGTAGCATGTGACATATGAAGAAAGCCTGTAGGCAGCATGAATAATCCTTAGACAGTTCCATCTCTTAGCAGTCCTCTCTTCTTTCAAATCTGATATCATGTACAGTCCACACGTTTTAGCATTTAGTTATATGCTTTTAATTTTTCTCTAATTATTGATGGATGCTAATGGTGTCTTTTCATCAAGACTCTTGTATCCTGAATAAAAGGAAATCTTCTGTGGCCACAGCACTTAATATACTAAGAAATAAATGACATATACTTTTATGTACTACATATCATGTATTTGGAAAAAAAATTTATTTCCAAAGCTGAAGCAATAGCAGGAAATTAGTAAAAGAGAAAGAGACACTGTAAGTACCAATATAGACTTTGAAGTTTAACGTATTTTAAAATATTACTTTTTAAACTGTTTCACCATTTTCTTGGTATTGTTTTAGCTCATTTTTATTGCCTTGCATATAACTTTGTGAATTTATAAGTTTTCATTGTGTTTTGAGATCTGGAAGAAAATCCTTTTGTATTTGAAAAGTAACTCATATTTCAAATATGCTTTCAGTTTTAACTGAATGTATGTTTTCTTTTATGGGAACAATTCTGCCTTTTCTCCCTTGGAGGAACATCCCAAGCCTAACTTAATTTAGAAGAGAAAATAAACTTCTTGTAATGTCAGCATATGATTTAAGAAAACTGTGAATACCACTAATCACCGCCTCCTTCACCATCAGTGGAATTATTCACAGTCTCTTCATGCACTCTTGGACTGACGGATTTAATACCTGAAGCATAGGAATGTCCTTACTCTTTCAATGTGCCCAGGAATAAATGCTGTGGGCAATGTCTTCATGGTATTTTTGATGCAAAATTCTGCAATAGGACAATTGATCCCAGATATTTTACCATCAAACTTTATCATTGTTCTTGCTCATGGAAAGAGAAGAAATTAAGTATGTAGCAGTCCATGACATGACAGTCTTTCTGAGTAGCCTGTCAGATTTGCTTTTATTATATAATTTATATACCAAATAACCATCCGATACTGTTTCTGTAATCCTGCAGCCATCTTCATTAGAAAATTTACATTACACTTGATGTTTAAAACTCCAGTGCTTTCTAAATAATTTGTATCTTCCTGAGAGGACAAGTAGGGGAATTTAAGAGGTTTATTTTCATATTTGCTGCTGACTAAATTACTTAAGGTTTTCAATCTATAAGATGATAGTGAGTGACATCATTTGTTATCAAACAAATAATTTCTGTTCTTTGAAAGAATAGTATATAATAGTACTTAAAAGTTTGAATTCTGTATAGAGAAAGCAAGTTAATCCAATGACTTGTTTTTACTGCTTGTAAAATTGTCATAGAGAGACATCGTAGCTTGTAATGGTGTCAGAGACTTAATTGGTATGATGTTTGAAAAGAATCAAGTCCTCAGCAACTGGTAATTATTTGGAAATAATTCTAAGTTAGTTTTCATGAAATATCCAAAGCAGCAATAAATGTACGTGTGTGTGTGTGTGTGTGCATGTGTGTGTGCATGTATCAGTTATCACATTTTCTCAAAGGTGTGAGATGTTTTTATTTGCTTTCCTAAAAAGGGAGATGAAGCACACTAGAAATATTTCATAATTCTAAATGCTAGAGGGGCATGTGTGTGGGTGAGACTTATTTATCTATTTATATAAGGGCTATTTTTAGGCAATAAAAATGATCATTTAGTCCTTCTTAGATAAAGAATGGTCTAAAGTCAATGAGTAAAGTACCCATTCTGAAATAAAAAACCATAAGGAAAAACATAGACACACATAAATCATTGTGTGATTATTTTCTCTGAATCCAGGAAGCCACATCTAATTAGCATGTGTCATTATATTTTGTGACGTAATTATCATTCATATTTTAGGCCATATTTACTATGACAAACCAGGAGTTGACAAAAAATTATCCCATTATGTGAAAGCAGCTCATACATGAGCTGTGTAAGCAAACATGAGGTGAAACTCACTTGCACCCTTGAAATATTTCAAGCAGGGAAGAATTCTGAGGATTAAACTCAAGCAGCATCTTTAATAAAGAACAGGCACTTGAACTATTTGGGGTTTTAGAAATTTTTTCAACATTTTAGAGCGTCAGATTTTTAAAAAGATTAATTAATATTCAACTTTAATATTATTCACTACTCTATAAACATTTGTTGGCATTAACACTTACAGAAGACTAACTCTTTGAGATAGAAAGGGAAGGGATATGGTAGGAAATTAATAGCCAGATCTGAATGTTAGGCAAGATCTGTTTACTTACTGTGTGACCTTAGGTAATTTACATGACCACTTTCATTCTCACTTTTTTTTCATTTTCAGAATGAAAATTTGTTGTAAGAATTAGAGATAATATATGTAAAGTACTTAGCGCTATGCCTCACATTTAATGGGCTCAATAAGTGATAAATGACATTGTTTTTGTTTTTTACTATTGTTGTTATTCAGCTATTAACCTCTCAGAATGTCAAAATCCAAGACCTTAAAGGCATTTCCACAGCTAAGAAGATGCTGTCATTTTACTTCTTTCCTTACTTGCCTGAAGTCAGACATTGGTGCTTTGTTTGATACCCATGTAGTTCATCTGTAGCACAAATCTCATTAATATTAGAAAGGCCTGGACATGAATGTCTTAACTGTTCAACTTATTAACAGGGCAGTTTAATTACTGCTAAAACCGTAACAAGGCCAAAGAAGGTTTACACATGATCTAAGAAATCTAAATTATTTCAGACAATCAAAACAAACGTTTAATAACCTCATAGATCCCAAATTTTTCAGGATGGTACATGTGTAGTACAAAAGCAAATGTAATATTTCCATTACTTTATTAAATTTTTGACACCAGTGATTATCAATCCTGGGTGGCTTGATACACAAATCAATCTCCACCCTGAGTTTTTGAGAACTATTTATTACAGAAGATGTTATAAAATTCAATTTGCAAATCACCAAAGATTGAACAAGAAGATCATTCTACCTTAACATTGATTGGTTGTCCCGTTTTTTGAAACACGTTTGTCAAGAAAATGTATGTACAGTTCTAGTAGCATCTTTTGCATAGATCCCATGATCATTATCAAATTCTTGTACCATATAATGTCATAAGTGACCAAACCAATTGTACTATTATCAGGCAATGAGAAATATGTTTCAGAGTCCACTAGTTCCTTGCACAGATATCAGTCCTTTTACTTACTTTAATAATCATTTAATAATCACTTTAATAATCATTGCCATACTTGTTTAGGGTCTTACTCTGTCAACTTGGAAATTAAGATAAAAATACCTGCCTCATATCATTGAGATGAATGGTAAAATAAATAATGTGTGAAAATGAATAATCAGAGCTTTGAAAAGCTTTCTGGATGGGGTGACTATATGCTTCCAATAGTCTTGATTTAATCTTATTGTCCCAGTTTAATTACTAATAACTCCTCCATTTACCCTCAAATGGTCCCAGTTTGTAAGAAATTGTTCCCTACTTATGAGAATCATGAGCATCCTCATGCTATTAATCTCAACAGGTGATATCATCACAGGTTAGATCTACCTTTCTGGTTAGAGGCAAATACACATCAGAACTATAGATAGTGAGGTGACTACAGTTGAATAGCACTAAACTGATAAATAATTTGGTTTATGGGATAAAAATATTGTCGAGTCAGAAAATCCTAGGTATAAATACTGTCTCCCAATGGGCTACATTCTTGGACCATTTACCGAATCACTCGCTTAAAGACTGCAGGTAAATAGTATCTTTTTTTGCATTGCCATTGTATGGTTTAGAAACAATGGTATGAAGCATAATTAAAAAGAAATGCTTTATTTATTAGGTTTCTTATATAAAATGTCAGGTTTCTATCTGTATGCTGATTAGTATGAGCTGAGAAGTTATATATAGGTAAAATTTCACATTTATAGATATAAGTTATATTATAAAGGCCACATGCTAGTATGAAAGAACCAAACATAAAAGTCTTCTGGTCCTTGCCATCAGTGTGCTTTTTCTATCTAGCTTTCAAGAAGACAGATGTGTGAACTGACATGAAATCTACTTAAGTATCCCCTACCCTTGGTTATCCCTATAACATATCAACCTAATCATTTTCTTTACAAAATCTATGATAATCCTCAATTATCCTGTTTATATATTCCTTACATATTGTTTCTCTTCTAAACACTGAGAACAGGCCTCTGGCTAGATTTGTTTACACCATGTAATTTAAAATTTAAAAAGAAAATGAGCAGAGTGAATGGAAATATTTGCTTGCTAATCATGTTTTCTCAAAATCCAGTAAAAAATATATATGGCAAGAGTTTATAGTTTATCCAAGAAGAGATGGACACACTAGTAGTTAGCAGGCTGAATTGAGGAATCCTGTTGTGTTACCTAGCCCACTGTGCAGCATTGAGGCAGTCATATAACTATGTCTGTTTTCTCATCAAAAGACCAAAGATAATTAATTTTCATATTTCTCAGTTATCTTGTGATTCTCAACTTCAATTCTAATGTTCACAAATGGCCCTCTTAATGTATCTGTAGATAAAATATACAGTCAATGAGACTTTGCTTTTCCTTTTTTAATGTACTGGAGTTCTACATAAGATTTTAATTTAAGAAGTGATGATAATGCTTAAAATGTGTGAAACTACCACTGTGGAGGTAGCATTATATATAGCATAGGCCAGCCTATTTCTAGAGCTGTGTGATCTTAGTCCATCTGCATCAGAAGAACCTGAAATGTTTGCTGAAAATCCAGATTGCCAAGTCACACACAAGATTTAGTCACCCCTAAATCTCTATGGAATGTTAGAATGGGCATTTTAAAGAAATACACAGACTATTCTAATGAAAATCAACATTCAGAAATTATTTAACTGAAAGCTGTCTAGTCAGGGACATCTATAGTGAAAATGAAGTGACATGATCCCTACCATTTCGTGAGACCCTGTCTGAGCATGAATCCAACACAGAGACGGGCGAGACTGACAGAAAAAGAGTTTTGAGCCCTGATGATATTGATTGATCCAAGAATCAGTTACATACAAAAGTAGCATAATCATGGCTTTTTGAGCTGATAAAATCTATCTTTGCTTGTTCATTTTTAGGTTAGATTTCTGCTACTGGAATATGCCTCAGCTAATGCAATGTTATAGTCAAAATCTTCCATAGCAGCTGTTACTGTTACAGGGTTATATGTAAAAAGAGCAAGGCTATACAGGTTGTTTATGGTTATTCCCTTTTATTGATTAATGGCCTTCTAGTATTGGTTTTGGATAGTTGTTGTACGTGTCATACTGCTTGTTAAATATTCTGGGAGTCAGCCTTATGTAATTGCAAATGTTGTAATATATTAGCTATTGCTGTTTGCTCTGGACATTGAGAAGGTAAAATACTAAACATAAGCAGTATTATATAATAGAAATATTTAGAAATTATGTTAAGATAACCATTGCCTGACTTCAGTTGGTAGTGTGTATCACCCCTGACTATAGTTAGCGTGATTGTGAGCTCTTCTAGCAGGACTCTTTATTTTTAAAAGTCTGTATTACATCTATATTGGCTGGTCGATTTTCCTACTTAATAGTGAGAAAACAGAGATTCCAGCCAGAGCAGTTAAGCCAGAGAAAGAAAGAAAGGGCATCCAGATTGGAAAAGAGGAATCCAGTTGTCTCTCTTTCCAAACTACATAATCTTATTTATGTAAAAATCTAATAACACCAACAAAAAGTCCTAGAATTGATAAATTCATTCAGTAAAGTTGTACAATACCAAATTAACATAAAAATAGTAGGATTTCTATACACAATAACAAACTATTTGAAAAAGAAATCAAGAATGTAATCCTGTTTATATTAGCTACAGAAAAAAAAAAAAACACCTAGAACAGATTTAACAAATGACGCAAAATATGTCTACAATGAAAATCACAGGACACTGATGAGATAAACTAAAGAGGACACAAGCAAATGAAAAGATACCCTACACTTATGGGTTAGAAGAACTAATATTGTTAAAATGACCATACTACCCAAAGCAATCTATAGATTTAATACAATCCCCATCAAAATACCAATGGCATTCTTCACAATGTTTTTTTTAAAGTTCAAAATACATATGGAACAACAAAGGTCCTCAAATAACCAAAGTGGTATTGATCAAAAAGAATAAAGCTGGAAGTATTATATTACCTGACTTAAAAATGCACTACAAAGCTATCATAATCAAAACAGCATGATACTGATAGAAAAGCAGACAAATAGACCAATGGAAAAGAATATAGAAATCAGAAATTAATTCACATAATAAGGCCAACTGATTTTCTATAGAGGGACGAAGAACATACATTAAGGAAAGGACAATCTTCAATAAATGCCACTGGAAAACTGGATATCCATATGCAGAAGAATAAAACTAAACCCTTATCTCTCATCTACAAAAATCGACTGAAAATGTAAGACCCAAATCTTTAAAACTGCTAGAAGTAAACATAAGGAAAACACTTCAGAACATTTGTCTAATCGATTTTGTAGAAAAGACTTCAAAGGTATAGACAACAAAAACAGAAACAGAGAAATTGGATATATCCAAAACCTTCTGTAAAGCAAAACAATAGACAATCTGTAGAGTAAGAGAAAATATTGTAAACTATCCATCTGAAAAAGGACTAAATCTCCAGAATATATAAGAAACTCAAAAACTTAACAGCAAAAAAATCTGAATATCCATTTTTCAAAAATCCATACACATGACCAACAGATATATGAAAAATGTTCAACCTCATTAATCATCAAATGAAAATAAAAACCACAATGAGCAATCACGTCACCCCAGTTAGAATGGTTATCTTCAAGAGAACAAAACACTAACAAATGCTGGCAAAGTTGTGGGGGAAAGGGAACTCTTAATTGGGAATGTAAATTAGTGCATCAATTATGAGAAACAGGATGGGGGTTTCTTAGACAACTAAAAATATAACTGTTTGCCATGCACTCTAGTAATCTCACTCCTGGGTACATATCCAAAGAGAGAAAATCAATATATCAAAGTGATATCTGCACCTCCATGTTTATTTCAGTTTTATTCACAATGGACAAGTTATGGAATTAACCTAAATGTTCATCAACAGATGCCTAAAGAAAATGTGTTACATATACACAATGGAATACCATTCAGACATGAAAAAGAATAAAATCCTGTCATTCAAGACGACATGCGTCAACCTGGCGGACATTATGTTAAGTGAAATAAGTCAGGCACAGAAAGGCATATTGCATGTTTTTACTCATCTGTTCCGAGTCATACATGGGATCTAAAAATTTTCTCTCAGAAGCAGGGAGTAGAATTGTGGATTAGAAGCTCGGAAGTGTAGGGAGAGGGGAATATAAGGAGACATTAGTTAACAGGTACAAATTACAGCTAGATGAGAGGAATACATTTTAGTGTTCTGTAGTGTTCTGTGGTAATGTAGAGTTCATTAACAATAACTTTATATATATTTTCAAAAATCTAGAAAAGAGGATTTTGATGACCAGTGATGATGAGCATTTTTTCATATGTTTGTTGGCCTCACGTATGTCTTCTTTTGTAAAGTGCCTGTTTATATCCTTTGCCCACTTTTGAATGGGCTTGTTAGTTTTTTTCTTGTAAATCTGTTTTAGTTCTTTGTAAATTCTGGATATCAGCCCTTTGTCAGATGGGTAAACTGCAAAAATTGTTTCCCAATCTGTTGGTTGCCGATTCACTCTAATGATTGTTTCTTTTGCTGTGCAGAAGCTGTGGAGTTTGATTAGGTCCCATTTGTCTATTTTGGCTTTTGTTGTCAATGCTTTTGGTGTTTTGGTCATGAAGTCCTTGCCTACACCTACGTCCTGAATGGTTTTGCCTAGATTTTCTTCTAGTGTTTTTATGGTGTTAGGTCTTATGTTTAAGTCTTTAATCCATCTGGAGTTAATTTTAGTGTAAGGTGTCAGGAAGGGGTCCAGTTTCTGCTTTCTGCACATGGCTAGCCAGCTTTCCCAACACCATTTATTGAACAGGGAATCCTTTCCCCATTGCTTGTTTTTGTCTGGTTTGTCAAAGATCAGATGGTTGTAGATATGTTGTGTTGCCTCCGAGACCTCTGTTCTGTTCCATTGGTCTATATCTCTGTTTTGGTACCAGTACCGTGCTGTTTTGATTACTGTAGCCTTGTAGTATAGTTTGAAGTCTGGTAGTGTGATGCCCCCCGCTTTGTTCTTTTTGCTTAGAATTGACTTGGCTACGTGGGCTCTCTTTTGGTCCACCGACGATAGACTGGATAGGGAAAATGTGGCACATATACACCATGGAATATTATGCAGCCATCAAAAACGATGAGTTTGGGTCCTTTGTAGGGACATGGATGAACCTGGAAACCATCATTCTCAGCAAACTGACAGAAGAGCAGAAGATCAAACACTGCATGTTCTCACTCATAGGCGGGTGTTGAACAATGAGAACACATGGACACAGGGAGGGGAGCACTACACACTGGGGTCAGTTGGGGGGAAATAGGGGAGGGACAGTGGGGGGGTGGGAAGCTGGGTAGAGATAGCAAGGGGAGAAATGCCAGATGTAGGTGATGGGGAGGAAGGCAGCAAATCACACTGCCACGTGTGTTCCTATGCAACAATTTTGCATGTTCTTCACATATACCCCAAAACCTACAATGCAATAAAATAAATAAATGGGGGAAAAAAAGAGGATTTTGAATGTTAACAACATAAATAATAAATGTTCGAGGTGTGGATATGCTAATTATCCTGATTTGATCATTATAACTTGTATCCATGTAATAATACGTCACTATATCCCAAATCTGTACAATTAATATGTCAACTAAAAATAAGAGAAAAAAAGTAAGAAAATGAACAAGATGAGCTAAAATATTTTCTTTCAGTTTAAAATTGTATTTTATGCTGATTAAAAAGTGTAAACTTTAAAATTAAAAGGCAAAACTCTAATAGATTAAAATTGAGTTGTTTTTCAGGAGTGTGTAAAATGATGTTTTACGCACCTGCTTTATAGTGATAACTGATCTCAGCAAGCATTCTTCAACTTTATGAGTCATTATTTTAACCTAATTTTTTCCCCTCAAATACTGTAGAAACTTGAGGCTGGCTGCACACTGAGCAACTTACATTGGTTACCTCAAATATGTGAGATTGCAAGTGCCTAGAGATTGGAGTACTACTAGATTATCATGCTCATGTATTATTTAACTTGCAAATGAGACATGTACTTTTGTAATTAAAATGATAAGATAGAATAGAAAATTTAAAATATAGGCATAGATCACTGTCTTAGTATATCAGTTAGGCACATAAAATATTTGATACATAAGTAAGTAATGGTCTACATTTTATAAATGGAATTTTCCTGGTAATTGTAATATGTTTTTCATTTATAGGAAACAGGATTTGAGAAGTAAACTGTGGTAAAAAAAAAAATCATTAAAATGAAACCCTCAAGATAGAATTATCCCTTTAAAACGTAAAATATGGCCATTTAAATGTATAAAAATAGAAGTATGATTGCTGCAATGCTGCCTAGATAAATTGCATTTTTGCATGAAATATGACTGATGAATGTCTGTATTCTAATTAGCCTAAAAGTTTAGTGGAGAAAAAATAAAGTAACCGAAATGCATTGAATTGTTCAAAATATGTACATGAGAGCAATACATCTCCTATAATAAAATTTCAAAGCCAAAATATAATAAAATTAGAAAACTTGATCAGGAATATAAAAACATAATAAACAGGAATAATTTTAAAATACAGCAATTTTGACATTTATCTTTTATAGTGACTCACTTCTGTTTAAGCAATAAATTCTTTAATATTAATTTAGGGGAGCATTCATTTTTTTTTCTTTGAAATGAGAAGAGTATTGATTTCTGTAAAATGTCAACAATTTGATTTATTATTTAAAATTGAGGGTTTATGATTCTTGTTAACTCACCAATGAAATATGATTGCTTTGTAGGTTGTTCCTTGAGAAATTCTCTTATTGCTATTGTCACTGTTAACACTACAATAAGTTCAGCTGAAAGAAATATCCATTTGTTTCCTTTGGCCTTCACTCATAGAAATACCAAATGTGTTCACTCATAGAAATACCAAATGTATGTCCATATATATGTATATGTTGGTGTACATAGGCAGGTATATATACATACACACAAATGTCAAATTATGAATTAAAATATCTCTAGGAAAATGATACATTATTTTGCAACTATAAGACCAGGGAAGGATAGAAAATGCAGAGACATTGAAGCACAAAGTACTTAATGCTTTAAATTTTACAGATTTATCAGTTCTGTTAGATCCCAAGACCTGCAGTTGACCACCTGATATTTCCCATGGAAATTGATAGATGACTTCACCCATTGGAATTCTGGTCTATAAAATATTATTGAGAAAAGATCCAGATACTACAGTCTAAAATTCCATCCCGCCAATCATTTATGACAGAATAATAAACCTATTCATGTTAAATCTATAGTTTTATCTTGCCTGATTTTAAACCTCCCCACATGAACTTAAGCTATCATTTGAGACAGCATGGCAGCTTCACATTGATTTGGGTCCTTCCAGACAAATGATGAATGGGGCTCTTCTTGCACTGATTTCCAATTCCTCTTCCCTGAATACCAAACCAATCTATCTGACAATTTATTAGGGTAGTGGAGAAGGTAGGTAGTCATTTCTTCACTTGAAGTTTGGTACCATATACTTCAGTCCAATCAAAATAGAGCCATGCCATTGGAAAAAAGGATAGTTCCTTCATTTCAAAATATGTATTCCCCCTTTTCTAAGTGCATACTGTTAGAAAACATGTCAATTTTAACTCTGTTGACTAAAATTCTATTTTTGACCTCTAATTAATAAAATGCCCTAAATTATATTTAAGGCATTTAAAGAACTCAAAGTTTCTGCTAAATAAGAATATTTTTTATTCTTTAATGTGATACTTTTGAAATGGCACAAAAGATAGCATTTTGGAAATCAGTGAACTTCTTCCAATAGATGGTATCTTGCTGTTTCCAATACTTGAATATGAAGACAGTAGGTTTCAGAAACAGCCAAACCTGAATATTAGAAACATCTACAGAAATGGTACAAATGTAAGGAGAGGAAGTCTTAGAAGTGATCATATAAATATAAATCTAATGTCAGATGCAGTTAAAAAGCTTCATCATATTTCACATCCACTATTAACACCACTAGTTCATTCAAACCACTATGATCTGACAGCCTGGCCACCACTGGCACTTTATTATAGCTTTTGCAAAGATACATACTTAAAATAAAAGCCTCCTCTCTATTCTCTACCACTTCTATCCTCTGGGAGTTCATCCACCCCAGTATGCATTTTCTTTTACTAAAAGTAACAGTCAGGAAAAGCAAAAAATTTCCTTCCTTCTGTCCATATCCAAATAATGTTCCTCATAGCTTCAGAATGGTTCCTGATTGTTTCGTGAACTTATGGTGTTCTGACCCCTCATTGGACATACACTTTGACTGCATTTGATTTTTTGTCATATATAAAATAAGCAAGTCAATTTGCATATAATAAATAAGCATAATAAGAACAGACACTTCCCTTAAAAAGCTCCCTTAGAGATTCGGGCATTTAAAACAAAAAGAAACATACCCACCTTGAACTGTAAGAAAACACCAATTTTGTATTTTTCTCCACTGCACATCCACTGTGATATATATTGTAGAATATATATGCCCAAATTAGTTGTCAGCACTCAATAGGCCCCTTCATCTGTCATCAGTTAATCATGTGGTCTTTTTTTATTGAACATTATTATTTGAAATAGCAAGTATTGTTACTATAAAGCAACACTAAGTAGATAGCCTCTGTCTCAAGCTCAGGTGACCACTTTTTTGACTACAGAGGCTTTCTGGCACCCAACTAGATCTACCATGTGAGACCCAGTAATCCCTTCTGGTTTAAGACTGTCCTCTGGGAAACACTGCCAGCTTTATTCCTAAAATCATTGCTCCTAGAAGACAACAGAGTTTCAGATTCTTTCTAAATGAGTACAATCAAAAGATAATGCAAGCCATATACATTATTTAAATTTTCTAATAGCTGCACTTTAAAAAGAAGCATGTGAATTTAATAATATATAGTATTAATTTAATATATATCCAATATATTAGCATTTCAACTTGCACACCATATTTTAAGATGTTAATGAGATATTTCATATATTTTTCACACTAAGTCTTTGAAATCTGTTGTGTATTATATGATAAGTATATCCCAATTTGGACCAAACATTTTAAGTGCTTTATGGCCACAAATGTAGCTTTTAGTCATCTAAAGCTATGATGCTAAAGTCACAAATAAATATTTGATGAAAGATTGAATGATAATGTTTCCCTATGAGATTTTGGTGTAACCCATTTATGGAGATTTAACTGTGGATACACATGAGAATGTGCCCTGATTGAAATGATTAAAACTCATAGGTTTAAGTAAACACACTAAACCTTGAGAATAAACCTGTCAAGGTGCCTGACATTATGTAAATGACTTTCTCTGATGAAAGAATTATAATTTAATTTCAGAAATATAACCAAACCATTTTTTAACATATATAGAAACTACCATATGCATTTTTAAATATATATATATGAATTTTTAGAATTATAATTTTAAAATATCACTTATTTTGAACTAACAAAAATGACTGGGTTTATCAGCTGAAACAAAAACATATAGACTGAAATGCATTATAATGAAATAAAAATATTGAATATTAATAATTGATATGTCTTAAGAATTTGAAAAAAGAATAGTAGCTAAGTCTGGAGAATGCTGAAAGTGAAAAATATCAAAAGATATTTTGAAGACTAGGATAAAAACAGGAAAGAACACATGTATAAATATACTTGTGTATCTATTTACAGATATATCTAAATGCACATATCTATACAAAGATAACTATAGATCTCTTAGCAAAGATTATTTTTTGGAATTTATATCTTTTAGATTATTTTTGGAAATCCAAAGATACTATTATAAACTACTTTTACCAATATGTTTGAAATATTAGAGGAAATGAAGTTTCTAAATATATATGAATTACTGAAAGTGATTCCATAAAAAATCAAAACTGGTAAAAACACAAACAAACAAAAAAGCTTTAATCAATAGTTAAATACTACCTAGACAGAAAGAAGGAAAGAGAGAAAGAAAGAGAAAAGAAAAGAAGAACTAACAGTAGGTCTAGTAGAAGCAAGTTCTACAAATCCTAAGAAATAAATTTTCACTTTCAAGTGCAAAACTGCTCTAAAATAAGTAGGGTATAAACTTCCCAAACCATTGTTCAAGGATAGTGATGTTTACTGTTAAATTTGGACAATTACGGGACAAAATGTATAGGCCAACCTTATGAACATGTATGTAAAATCTTAAGTTAAAAATTGACATACCAAATACATCAATGTATTTTAAAATGAGTAGTTACCAACTGGATCACAGAAAATTATGTAGTTTAATCTTTATGTAATTAACCACCTAAACTGATTAAAGGAAAAAAAATACTATATGGTTTCCTAAATATATGCAGAAAAGTCAATGCCTACTTAAAACTTTTTAAAAGGTAAACTATAGAAGTATAAAAATACGTAAAGAGAAATTATTTAACGCTAAATTATCTACTGAAATCGATAGTAAATATGATATTTATGAAAGATAAGAGATGTAGTCATTTCTGCTCAACTTCTCCCTTTTTTTTTTTTTTTTCTGAGATGGAGTCTCTCTCTGTCACCCAGAGTGGCATGCCATGGCATGATCTTGGCTCATCGCAACCTCTGCCTCCTGGGTTCAAGCAGTTCTCCTGCCTCAGCCTCTCGAGTAGCTGTGATTATAGGTACCCACTGCCACAGCTGGTTAATTTTTTGTATTTTTAGTAGAGACAGGGTTTCATTATGTTGGCCAGGCTGGTCTCGAACTCCTGACTTCAGGAACTCCTGACTTCAGGTGATCCAGCAGCCTCAGCCTCCCAAAGTGTCAGAATTACAGGTGTGAGCCACTGCACCCGGCCTGTTCAACTTCTATGATAGATTTTGGCCAAAGAGAAGACAAAATACTGAGATCCGTTAGGTTCAAAAAGAAAAGAAGAATGAACCATCCTCTTTATACAATGTGATTATTCATGTACAAAATCTGGGAAAGGATGGTGAGCACACAATCAAGGTGTAATATTCAATAGCATTCTTCTATCTTAGTAATAACCAAAATGTAATGAAAAAATTAGGTATTGAGAAATATATTACCAAAATTCTATGATATCATTATAAAAAATAAATTTTATCATACACATGAGTGGAAAGAGGAAAGTTTAAGTTCAACTGTTCTGCTAAATCACTAAATTCCAAGAAATTCCTCTCAAAATGATAATGTGTTATATTTTCTCAGTACTTAACAAGCTAACTCAAACTTACATGCAAGAACAAAACATGTAGAGCAGAAAGACTATTTTGAAGACAAAACAAAAAAAGACTGAGAAGAAAAAGACAACACATCACAAATTGTAGCAATTAATATTGGTAAGGTACTTTGCACAAGTAAACTGATACAGAAGAACAAAAAGTCCAGGAAAAAAATAGATGTGGAAACTAGCTTTAAGAAAAAATATATTCCAAATATTTGGAGAAAGGATGAACTATTGAATAAATTGTCTATCTGTGTGAGAGATCCCTACCTCTTAATAAACACATTCAAGGAGGAATATGGGCAAGGCTTGGTCATTCATGTGTAAAGTATGAAACAGATTTTTGTTTTGAATACTTTCACTTGATTAAATGAACATAATTCACCAGTGAGTGCCTTTGCATCAATTAAATTATGTAAACTTTCTAATGTACCTCAGAATTACTTTTTTCTACAGTGATTTGTACTCTGCACTTCCACTACGGAAACTCACTCTGTTGCCCATTTTGAAGTACAGTGACACAGTTACGGCTCACTGCCTGTACCAGGCCCAGGCAGTTCTCCCACCTCAACCTCTTAAGTAAATGGGACTGTGGGCACCTGCCAGCATGCCTAGCTAATTTTTGTATTTTTTATATAGATAGGGATTTGCCATGTTGGCCAGGCTGGTCAGGAACATTCACCTCAGCCTCCCAAAGTGCTGGGATTACAGGTGTGAACCATCATCACACCTGGCTACCAGTTTTATATTGTAGTGTGATTTATGAAGTGCCATGGAAATACATATTTTTTTAAAGTTTTGGGCAAAAAAGTACAATTTGTAGTCACTGTGGCTGGTATGTATTGCAATGGTTGTGGCCCATTGAGTGTATTAGGAGAAACCCACCAAGATCCAGTTCATGGCTAACACTTAGCTCCCTACTGATAGCATTCTTTCTTGATTTCCATAGAAGCAAATTGCCACTTTCCTGACCCCTGACACAGATGTAACAACATTGTGACTTGCAAGAAATGAAAGCCTAAGTATTCTTTCATTAAGCAAAATCTCATGTTAAATATTTGGTGCCTTTTCTAGATGCACAATGCATTGGGTTTGGAGAATAGAAAAAGGCAAAAAAGTAGAGGGGAGGATTGTTTTCAAAATTCAGGAATTTGGAAATCAATTCTAAGCTGTCCTGTAGAGAAAGAGAAAACCTTTGTCTTTTGGGTACTTGTTACCCAGTATGAATTCTGTTGTAGCTACTTAAATTTATATTGCTCTCACCAATTTATGTATTACTGATAAATGTTAAATTCTCACACTTGAGTAATTGACTCCCCTGACTCAAACAATCAGTGTGCCATATTGGTTTTTTGGCTCCTACCCTTATAAAATATCATCTTGTTTATGCCTAGGAAGGATTTGTTATATACTCAAGCAAATTCACTAAATATTTTCCATATCTTAAGGATAAAGTGTTTGTTATTTGTTTTATTGAAAAACTTTGGAGTTTTAGGAGTTTCATCTTCTGTAAGTCATTTAGCTTTTGTTTTATCAGAAGATGGACTGTATCCTCTCATGCTAGAAAAGGTTCAGCTGTTATAATGATGATTACTTGGTATATTTCTATAGCTTATTAAACTATATTGCTGTAGCTTAAGATCAAAACTATACAGATCATAAAGAAAACCACAAAAGAGAATACATATATAAGAACCAGAGCTTAGCCATCGGGGCAGGAGATATCTGTAGCCAGTAATGTAAATATGCAAAATACCTTTAAGAATAACCAAAATTCAATTATCTCACAAGAAACTTTATTCTGTACTTTACAATCTTACCCTAAAATATGCAAAATAAATACATGAAATTTCATGCACAGTGCTCTAGACACCTGCATTGGACATGCTTAATTAACATCCCATAAGGTAAGTCTAGGGAATTGAGGAGCATAAGTCACTTTTTGGTGTACCTTTAAGATCTGGGTAAGAAAGGACACAAAACACTGGAGGAATGATCACAGTTAAGAGGGGGAAAAAATACAAAGATACTCATTGCTAAAAACTCATGTTTACTGCAGATGGATTTTATATTTGACTGGATAATGTGATTCCCAGGGTGGAAATCAACTAACAGATGGAATTTGATAGACTCTCCAAATTTAAGGTGATCAGACTTAAGAACTGAAACAAGCAGGAATAACAGAGACTTTCATAAATTCAAGCAATAAAACATATTAATAAATTTGTCTCATGCTGTGTTAGACTTCAGGCAACTCATAGAAAGGACTTAATTTTAAACACAGAGAAATATATAGTCACAGGAGATAAAATTAAGCCAAAGTTAATGATAATTTTGTTTCTATAATTGAACAGCTTAAAAATTCAAGGATAGTAACTAAAAATCTAAATAAAAATAAGTAGTAAGAAAATTAATCAAACTCTCACTGTTTATCCTTTTACTATATTTTGGAAATAATAGGCTCTGGGGATTCTAAAAGCAGGGAGCGTGAGTGGGAGAAAAGGATGAAAGATTGCCTATTGGATATGATGTTCACTATTTGGTCGATGGGTATGTTACCAAAAAGCCAGGGTTCGGTCTACGTTCCATTGCTCATTGGAGAGAAAGCAAATCATTTAGACAATGTGTGTTGCCTGGAATGGAGGCTTTATTCAAGTGCTGCAGCTGAGGAAAAGTGAGATCAGTCTCAAATCCATTTCTTCAACCTAAACTAAACCAAACCTAACGAAAATTAAGGGCGTATATAGCTGGGAAGCCATGTAACCATGTTTGAGAAAACAAGAATTTGGGGACTGGAAAGAAAAAGGTGTTAGTCAACAAGAAGCAAGTAGCTAGTTAGCCAATCATGATGAGTTGAGGGATCTGATGTCTCATTGTCCAAACACGGTGATCTGGTAGTTTCAGTTCCTTGATATTATTTGGAAGTCCTGATGGTTGATTTCCTGAGAAAGGAACTCAGATAAGACAAATCCAAGTTTCTTAAGTTTTAAGATTTAGGATCGTAAACTTCTGTGTTTATTCAAAAGAACCCATAAATATCAGCTTTATGGGAAAATTGGGACAGTTTCAGATACACTGGAAGCCCAATGCCCACTATTTCATAATATACCCATGTAATAAATACACACATGTACCCTCTGAATGTAAAAATTTTAAAAGTAATAAAAGAAAAATAGAATGTTTTTAAAAATCATGTTTTCTTTGGATTATATTTTTTCAATCTTAGAAATTAAAGGAAGTACATGGAACGAAAGTGACTCTAAACTCCTAAGTACATATTCTGGTTATATTTTGATCTTCTTCGCCTGCCTCCTCCACCTCCAGCTTGCTCATATGTGTTTGCACCCTCTCCCTTTCTCTCTCTTGTCTCTCTCTCTTTCTCTCCCAATCTCTCTTTTCCGGCTCCTCCCTCCCTCTTCTCACCCACTCTTTCATCCAAAAGTTGTGAAACAATGTCTAGATTTTGTTAATGCAGCTTGTCTTTGCTGCTTTATTGTTGTGATAATTGTTCCTGTTTATCTTTCTAATTATAAACTTCAGGGATTCAATGATTTCTGGCTACCTGATTCTTTTTTTTTTTTCATTTATTTATTTTATTGCATTTTAGGTTTTGGGGTACATGTGAAGAACATGCAAGATTGTTGCATAGGTACACATGTGGCAGTGTGATTTGCTGCCTTCCTCCCCATCACCTACATCTGGCATCTCTCCCCTTGCTATCTCTCCCCAACTCCCCACTCCCCCGTCCCTCCCCTATTTCCCCCCAACTGACCCCAGTGTGTAGTGCTCCCCTCCCTGTGTCCATGTTTTCTCATTGTTCAACACCCGCCTATGAGTCAGAACATGCGGTGTTTGATCTTCTGCTCTTCTGTCAGTTTGCTGAGAATGATGGTTTCCAGGTTCATCCATGTTATAAATCGTTCTACTATAAGGACACATGCACACGAATGTTCATTGCAGCACTGTTTACAATAGCAAAGACCTGGAACCAACCCAAATGCCCATCGATGATAGACTGGACAGGGAAAATGTGGCACATATACACCATGGAAGATTATGCAGCTACCTGATTCTTAAAGCAAATTTCCAAAGGAATGTTGCTGTAATCCTTCAACCAAATCACCTCACAACTGGGAGAGCCAAGGTAGAAAGCTGAATTAATACCAGTACCTGTGGTTCAGTCTGAAGAGGCCACAAAGACTTTTGTTCCTATTTCTTCTAATGGAAACTAGATGCCACAAACAATCTTATTTATTTTTGATAGTCAATTCTTTAAAGCATAGTGTCTGGAAAATGTTTAAATCGTTTATGCAACCAGTAACAAAAAAAACTGATGTGATGATTCTTTCCTTTTCTGTGGGTAACAGTGTATAAGAACTATTGGTAAAGACTAAGGGAGTAGAAGAGGGAGAAAGTATTTAGGAGGAGAATTTACAGATCCCAGCAAAATTTCCATCTGTATTGGTCATCTGCCAATGTCACCTGCTAGACTCCTAAGTGTGATTGCTGTCATTTTTCCCTGTTAAGCGATTTGGGTCACAAACTGGAAAAGTACAGCATTTAGGAAGATGAAACAGGAAAAGGTAAAGAAGGGGCTTGAACATAAGGGAGAAGGATCTGTAAACAACTAGGCAACTCACAGAGGCCACCCTGGAGGAGTCAGGTGCATGTTTTTTATTGTTGGATTGTTATCATATGTTTCTACTCTTATTAAATTGTCTGTTTTAAAAATCAGATATAACTTTTCTGTATATCTTAAATCTAAAATAATTTTAAGTGCATATTTGATATGTTAACATGTAATTTTATAATAATGACTTCTGGCAAATCATTTATTGCCTTTATACAGAATCTTTTAGTTACAAATACATGAATATAAACACCTAAGACTATGACAAATGAGAACCATTATTTCACATTTCAAATGAATGTCACTTCCTTCTTGACTGCATAATTCACTGCCAGAAATTACTACAACTCTAGATTCTAGTTCTAAACTCCTTTTTCTCTCAAAAATCCCAAAAGGTGTCTGAAGGTAGAATTATATATTTTGAAGTGCTTTATTGTCCCGATATTGAAAGTCTTCTCACTCATACTTTTTAATTCAACAGATATTTATTGTGAGTCGACTATTTGCAGATCAGTGTATCACATATTGGAGACATAATAACAAACAAGACATAGATGTTATAGATCAGGAAGACAAAAATAGAGAAGTAAACATTGCTAAATTATGGTAAGTACTATAATAGATTAAAACAAGGTAATTTGGTTTAATACTATAATACAAGGAAGGAGGAATAAGGTTCCAATTTAAATATGATGCTTGAAGGATCAGAAGTCATCCATGAGAAGAACTAGGAGAGAAAAGCTCACAGATTCTATTCTCTGAATAGTTCAGTATCTTCACTGTTTAACATCCAAATGCCTTCACTGTAGGTCAGATTTATTGCTGCTTCAATCTGGCCCATACAGTCCTAAGACAGAGGATATTAACAATTTTTGTGAGGCTGTACAATTCTGTAGAAATAACGCAGACTTTTATAAGTTTGTAGACTTTTGGAGGGTAGGAGTATATGGGTATCTTCCTGAATAGAGGCCGACCTCCTGCCACATTTTCAGATGGTTCAAATACCCCCGAGGAATCCTTTTCATATTAACTTTCTTCCATTCTGTTTGTATCTTATGTGTTTGATTTCCCATGTTCTCTGATTTCTTTATCTACTCTAATTTTTAATTTTCTCCCTGGGCTACTTCACTTGAGAGAGGCTGATTTGGGGACATGAATTTAAAAGTGATATTTTGGTAATAAAGAATACAGACAACTTCTCTCTATATAATTAGAGTGTGTTATAATTGTAGTTAAAATTTTAGATTTGAGAGTACCTGTGCAGGTATGTTACATTATATCATATATTACTGAGGTTTGAGCTTCTAGTGAACATACCACCGAAATAGTGAATATAGTACCAAATAGGTAGATTTTTTAACCTCCACCCTACTTCCATTGTCCTGCCTTTTAGATTCCCGTGTCTATTACTTCTGTCTTTATGTTCATGTATACCCATTGTTTAGCTCCCACTTATGAGTGAGAATATGTAATGTTTAATTTTCTGTTTGAGTTATTTCTGTTGGTTAATGGCCCATAGCTCCATCCATGTTGCTACCAAGGACATGATTTTATTCTTTTTAATGACTTCATAGTATTTCTATGTTCAGATGTCTAGAGTGTATATATACATTTTCTTTATCCAGTCAACCATTGATGGACATTTAGGTTGCTTACATGACTTTGCTATTGTGAATAGTGCTGCAATAAACATAAGAGTGCTGGTGTCATTTTGATATAATGATTTATTTTCTTTTGGATAGATACCCAATAGTGAGTTTGCTAGGTTGCAGGGTCCAGCCCCACAGGGTCTAGTGGGTGTTCTTTTGTGTGCAGAGATGATAGATCATAGAAAAGAAAGACACAAGACACAGAGATTAGAAGAATTCAGCTGGGCCCATGGACTACTGCTACCAAAGGTCGGGGTCCAGCAGTGGCCCCGAATGCCTGGACGCGCTGATAATTATTGTATACAAGGCATGGGGGCAGGGCCAGAAGAGTAACTCATCTGACATGATTGGTAGGGGTCAAGCAAATCACCTACTGGCAGTACAGGGGGCCATGTGGGTACAGTACAGAGAGCCCCTCTCTCTCAGGCAGCCACTGCAAGGAAGGGAGGCACATACGTCAGTATCTTTCTATACACTTATCAGAGAGATCAAAGTCTTTCAGGATTCCTCTATTCTTAATTCTCACAGCTTCTAAGAATTTACATGGGAGCCTTGGGTGGGAAAGTGGAACATGAAAGTAGACAAGGATGGCGACCATAGGAGCACAGCACCACAGAGAGGTGTTTAAGCCCCTGGATGTCTGCAGGTGGCCTGGCTAATGTCAGGCCTTCCTCAGGAGCTGCACAGAACAGGGTTTTATCTGAACTCCCCCAGTGAAAGACAAACTCCCCTTCGTGACCTGCTAAGTAACAGGTGCCTTCCCAGGTGCTGGCGTTACTGCAAGGCCTGCCTGCTAAGTAATGGGCACCTTGCCAGGCGCTGGCGCTACCACAAGGCATTTGCTCTCACCTCCTGGTCATTTCTCTCAATGTCCCTTCAGTTCCTAATTATATTTCACCCAATTATGTCTACACTATAAGACTAAAATGTTCCTACATTATAATACTGAAGATTAATAGAGGATAATGTTGTAATAAGATTGATTATAAAATTGATTATGTGATTGAATCTATTACTATTTGGTGTCATTTCTGTAATCAATAAATATATCGTTGCTAGAACTAATCAGTTATTATAATGGGACAGATTGTGCCTTCAGTCTCTTGCCATGGCACCTGGGCAACTTCCTTCCCACCCTAGGTTGTACAGTAGTTTTATCTTTATTTCTTTTAGAATTCTGCATATTTTCTTCCATAGGGGTTGAACTAATTTCCATTCCCATCAACAGTGTATAAGTGTTCCCTTTTCTCCACATTCTTGCCAACACCTGTTATTTATTTATTTTTTTACTTTTAAATGATAGCTATTCTGTCGGGTATAAGATGGTATCTTGTGGTTTTATTTTGCATCTCTTAGATGATTATTGTTGAGCATTTTTTATATGTTTGCTGCCATTTTTATGTCTTTTCAAGAAGTGTGTGTTCATGTCCTTAGCCCACTTTTTAATGGAATTGTTTCTCTTCATGTTGACTCATTTAGATTATTTGTAGATTTTGGATATTTGTTCTTTGTTGGATGCTGCGTTTACAAAAGTTTTCTCCCATTCTGCAGGTTGCCCATTTACTCTCTTGATTGTTTCTCTTGCTGAGCAGATGCTCTTTTGTTTAATTAAGTCCCATTTGTCTATTTTTATTGTTGTTGCATTTACTTTTGAGGTTTTAGTCATAAATTCTTTACCTGGACCAATGTCCAGAAGAGTTTTCCTAAGTTTTACTCTAGGATTTTTAATGGTTCAGGTCTTACATTAAAGTCCTTAATTGATCTTGGGTTAATTTTGTATATTGTGAGAAATAGGGGTCATTTCATTTCTCTCCATATGGCTAGCCAGGTTTTTCTAGCACCATTTGTTGAATAAGATGTGCTTTCCTCAATGTTCATTTTTGTCAGCTTTGTCATAGACCAGATGGTTGTAGGTATGTGGCTATACTTCTGAGTTCTGTTTTCTGTTCTATTAATAGATATGTCTATTTTTATACTGGTTCCATGATGTTTTGGTTACTATAGCCTTGAATTATAGTTTGAAGTCAGGTAATGTGATGCCTCTGTCTTTGTTGTTTTTGCTTAAGTTTGGTTTGGCTACTTTAGCTCTTTTTTGGTTCCATATGAATTTTGGAATTGCTTTTGCTATATCTGTGAAAAATGACATTTGTTATTTGACAGGGATCATGTTGAATCTGTAAATTGCTTTAGAAAGTAGGTTAACTTTAATGATATAAATTATTGCTATCCATCAGCATGGGATCTTTTCTATATGTTTGTGTCTTCTGTGATTTCTTCCATCAGTGTTTTATAGTTGTTTTCTTAGAGGTCTTTCACTGTTTTGGTGAAAAGTATTCGTAGGTATTTTTTGTGGCTGTTGTAAATGGGATTGAGTTCTTGGTTTGGTTCTCAGCTTGAAAATGGTGGGTGTATAGAAATGAAACTGATTTACGTGTATTAATTTTGTATCCTGAAAATTTATTGAAATCATTAATTAGATCTAGGAGACTTTTAGAAGAATCTTTAGAGTTTTCTAAATATATCATTTTGTCAGAAAACAGAGATAGTTTGACTGTCTCTCTTCCAATTTGGATGCCTTTTATTTCTTTCTCTAGCCAGATTACTCTGGCTAGTACTTCCACTACTATGTTAACTAAGGGTGGTAAGAGTGGACATTCTTATCTTGTTTCAGTTCTTAGAGAGAATGCTTTCAGATTTTCCCCAGATAGTAAAATTTATGGGTTCTTTGGTTGTGGATAGGTTTTGCATGGTGGCTTTCAAATAATGCTTTGCTGTGGTAATATACTGGATATATGAGCCAACACATTATCTCCTGTGGGGCCATTTCATGGGGCTTTGAGTTTTTCATGGGTTGATCTCTGCAGACTTACTGGTTTCCTTTTCTACACTCCAGTTTCTTAATGTGAGCTCTCTGACAGGTCCTGGTTCAGTTTTCCACTTAAAGCATGACCATTCACCTGCAAATTTTATTGATTTTTTTTGTGTATGTTTTTGTTTATTTTTATTTTTAAACAATGTCTTGCTCTGTTGCCCAGCCCAGAGCGTGGTGGTGCAATCTTGCATCACTGCAACTTCTCCCTCCCAAGTTCAAGCAGTCCTTCCACTTCAGCCTCCCAAGTAGCTGTGACGGCAGGTGTGCACCACCACACTCAGCTAATTTTTGCACATTTGTACAGACGGGGCTTCTCCCTGTTGCCTAGGCAGGTCTAGAATTCCTGGTGTGAAGCAATCCACCCACCTTGACCTCCCAAATTGCTGGGATTACAGGTGTGAGCCACCACATAAGGTCATCTTTGTCTTTCTGAGATAGGGGACATCCACTGCCCCAAGTTAGTCATCTTGAGGATGGGGGAAAACGTTATGATTTTATTTTTTTGAAGATTTTATAATTCTGTCTCCCGACACAATAGTTTTTCACTTTTCATACACTTCATGTACTTCATATATATTGAAGTAAAGGCTTGCACACTCATTATGCAAATTTAGCCTAAAAAAATAAAATCTGAAATCAGTCTGTCAAAACCAATGACAAATTTTTTATTAAAACCATAAAATGTTAGTAAAATATATTAAAAAACATTTTATACTAAAAAACAATACAGTGGTACTATATTAGATTTATACTTGACAGGCACAGAAACATTTTTATTTTCTTTATAATAATATATGTAAGTGAAATAATTTTGCCATTGTACACTTAAATTGTTTATTCATTTATTAAAGTCTCATGTTATTATATGGTACTTTACTGCTAGCATACCTAAATTATATCTAGATTGTAATTTAAAGAAACTTATATGTTCTGCAAGTATTATATGGATTTTGTGTTTTCTAATTTATATATTTTTTTAATTTTAAATAAAATCTGGCTAAATCAGTAACTGCTTTCAAAGCATAATCATCTTACCAAGTTTTATAGATTAAAGCTTACATGGAAATATAATGCAAAACAGTGCTTAGTTTTTCTACTTCAAAATTACATTTAAAGTAATTTTTAGACATGAAAATTTTAGACTGGAAACACCGCCAATGATAGTAGTAGGTGTATAATTTATAGTGCTAATGGACTGCCTTATAGCTCTCAGGGAAAAAAATGCCAGGGTTAAGGTTATGAGAGGGGAGCATAGGTAATTTGTCCCTGTAAAGCTTATCTTTCCCCTGTATATGGGTGAAAGCAATTAAAAAATATACATACTTGGAAAACAACTGAATGTTTGTAAAAAACCTGGTGTTTGCATATCACAGTTAAATATATATAACATGTTTTACAAAAGGAAGTATGTATTGAAATATCTCTCTAAAACGTGCATTACAGTGAAATCTTTCCCATAAAGGAAGAAAAGAAAAAATGGAGCCCCATAAAATTTTCTCCAGAATAAAGTATAATATGTCATGCCCTAAATGTGTGTATAGTGTCCTTAACTGTTGTGATGTGCAGGGTGTTTAATTTTATGTTCTTTAAGCTCAATCACTGAAATATAGAAGACAAATTACCTTGTTTTAATCTATTATAGTACTTGCCATAATTTAGTAATATTTACTTCTCTATTTTTGTCTTCCTGGTCTATAACATCTCTGTCTTATTTGTTATTATGTCTCCAGTATGTGACATATGGATCTGCAAATAGTCGACTCACAATAAATATCTGTTGAATTAAAAGTATGAGTGAGAAGACTTTCAATATCGAGACCATAAAGGACTTCAAAATATTATATAATTCTACCTTCAGCCACCTTTTAGGATTTTTGAGAGAAAAGGGAGTTTAGAACTAGAGTCTAGAGTTGTTGTAATTTCTGGCAGTGAATTATGCAGTCAAGAAAGGAATTGACATTCATTTGAAATGTGAAATAATAGAGAGACAGTCATAAAGGACTATATTGAATGTATAGGGTTCCTTCTGGGGTATTGGTTATATGTGGCAGGCAATTTACATTTATTAAATTTAGCGTTAATGTTGTATATTAATCTACTTTTGTCATCAGAATGGAACTTGATGTTAAAAAGCTAGGAGAGGAACGGAGTAAGAAAGCACCAATTGTATTGCTACCTCTTTTGTCTTCCTTTGCTCCCTCATACTTTACCTAGCATTCCACTTACTCACAGCCCTACTGCTGTCCTGTTGGAATGATTTTCTTACTAATCCTACGAGACAACTCACTGACTTTACAGGGAGAGTTGCCCTGTGACTGGGAATGCCATTTGGACATAGTTTTCCAAACTCATTATGCCTGTTACAGCAGGTCTGTAATATCATGGTTATTCATTACATGGTTAGACATTCGTCACTACTCTTTGCTTTTTTTCTCTCCTCTTCCCTCCTCTCTTCTTTTGAAAATATCATATTTTAGTAAAGAGCTCAAGGTCTCAATTCTGAAATAAAACTTTAGGAGTTAAAATTCTAACCCCCAAATTTACCAGTTGGGTGACTTTTGAGAAGATATTTAACCTCTTTATTTCTCAGTTTCCTCATTTATAAAATGACCATGTTAATTTTATTTACTACATAACAGTTTAAGATTATGAAATGAAAAACAGATATGTATTACATGTACAGCTCATTATAAGCACTCAATAAATATTAGTTATTGCTTATTAAAGTTTAGAGGTGATAGAGGCTAGTAGCAACCTGAGAGAGACCTATTGGCATATACGTAATACATGTTTAAGTCTATATTCTTTCTGGCACTTTGTTTGGTTTGGGTTTTTAAATGAAAATGTGTAAGAACAGGGAAGCCATGAATAAAAAAAAAATGGAGAAAGAAATAAGACTGGCATGCTTTCCCTGTGTCATTTACCAACTGGAGGAATTGAATGGTTTTATATTTAATCTTTACCTACAGCAATCTGTATGGTTTATCTGATCTATATTTTTTTATTCCTAATCAATACCTGGAAGCATTCAGACATTAACAGCAAATCTCTTTGGGGTTTTGTGTTTGTAGTTTTCCATAATCAGATCAATCTACTCTAACTCCTTTAGTTTATTGTTTCATTGAACTAAAGAGATGATTAAAACTGAGTTATGTTCTTAACATTGTGGCTAAACATGACCCACTTGTTGTAATTAAATTTCCATTATATACTATGTGCCAGATTTGGAAATAAATGTATTCTACCTGTAACAGTTTATTGGAAAATGTATTATATTTCAGACTTGGATTAGTATTTTCTTTAATGTTTGGTTGTTGGCAATTTGACTTTGGCAACATTTATCAAGAAATATAGCAAGAAGTATTAAGGGGTTAAATATTAATCATTCAGTTGTTGGCCTTTCTTTTAGTCAGCTAAAGAACAATTTTCGAACAAACTTCAGTTTAATCTATGCCTTGCTCTATGTATTCACGTGGTCTCTCTTTCCCTGCTCTAGTAGCATCCATTGTGTTGTTTATTCTGTTTGAAGTTTATGAAAAACTATTTCACAGTAGCTTATTGTTTATAATATTTAGTATATTGAAATCAAAAAGAAAGTATTTCTACAACATATTCCATGCTTTTACCCCATCGTACTGAACTATCTAGAAACTCCAGGATTATTTTCTTTGCTTCTTTGGGAAAGTTCCAAATTCCTAATTAAGTTACTTGGATCTTCATTTATACTTAAGGAATCACCAACTAATTAACACAACTACGTAACAATATTAATCTTGTAGGGCCTTTTGGGTGGCATGGAAAAAGTAAACTCCAGATTTTTAGAGTAGTTATACCGAGATAAAATTACAGATCTCTTATTTAACCTGTTCTAGAATCATTGTTAATGTTCTGAACTGTTGGTATTTTTATGATGTTATATTTTACATAAATATATAATATTGCACATAAAAGTAAACACGAAACTATAGAAACTTATAATTATTACTATATGTGTGTACAATTTTCATTCTCTGTGTATCTGTATCATGTATATTAATAGTTTTAAAAATGGGATATTTCTTAAGTGAATTATAGCAAGGTGACTAATTACTTGATTTTTCCATCTACCTCTTTCAATGTCATCCAGTACATGTGTGAAACAGAAAAAGAGGGTTACTTAGAATATCAACTGCAGATAAACCATTTAGGCTATCACTGGGTGTTACCACATTTATGCAAGTAAAAATTTGGAAAAAACAAAACATTTTAATGTTGAATTCCTTTATATTTCAACATTGTCCATTAAAATTCTTACCAGAAAATAGAGATAGATAAAAATGCAATACTCGTGTTGATTTTCTTTTTGGAAACAGAATAAATTTGTGCCCTTTGGCATTCTTTTTCAAGTTCCTCACTTATGCCATGATTGTACAGATTTTATTTAAACAGTGATAGGCTGGTGTTACAGAAATTTAAAAACCAATAATCAGCAAGCATTATATATGTGTGTGTGTGTGGGTATGTGTGTGTATGTGTATATATATATATATATATATATATATATGGCATAATTTACATCCAATTCACATGTTTTTTGCCAACATCTAGCATTGAGACTAACACATAGTAGGTGCTAAATAAATGTTTGTATAATGTTGTTAACTTTTACAATACATGTAACGTGAAATAGCTATATAGATACACACAGTTAAGGGTAAACTATATCATTTATAGTTACAGTTGTGTAAAGTATATTGGACTTGGTTTTGGCATGTGAGAAATTTCTTTTGGCTATTCAAAATCTTTTGCAATTATAAAATGCTTATCTTGAAAATTCTTACTCAACTAATGGGAACACTTGAATTTCGGATTAGCAGTGGGGAATTCAGTGCAATTCTACTAGTGTTTAGTTATGATTCATGTCTTTTTCAAATCAGAACTTTTGATAATGCTGTAGTGCCCTGGGAATGATCAGAACCATGGCCATTTTATAACAAAATACTGCAACGATATGTTAGAGCCAACTCATACTGGCTTGCCAGAATGGGTGGCTAGTATCTCTTCCCAATTCCATGTCCATAGATTTCACATTAGTGGCCTCAAAATAGCCACACTGGGAGTATTTTCTCAAAAAAATGGGCAAATATTACAAATCAGGGCTTTTTTGTTCCCCGGAAAGCCAGCTGTTAAGGCTTTGTTAGCTCATCACTGGAAATATCTAACAAATCAAAAATACTCAATTTGTTTATACTTTTAAAAATGAATGCTTTCATTTTCCTATTTTACACAGTAAACATTGTCTTACACATTCGTTTTTTTCTCTAAGAATCTGTCGTGAAAGTCTTTCAGAAAATATACATGAGGAAAACATAAAAAGTAAAAAATAACTGAAATTTTAAAGAAAAGAGAATGACATGGAATTATGACAGATATAGGGAAATGAAGTACTGGAAAGATATTTTTAGAAGTGGATCTCATGTAGAGTAATGTACAAACAAATGGAGCAGTGATGGATTGTGACTAATATGCCACTCATGAAATTATTCTTCTAAGTTTCCTTTGAAAACTCTTTAGGTTCTTATATCTCGTTATGAGCGTCACTAAAAAAACCTGCTTAAAGTAAATATTTGAAAACTCCTTTTCCCTTAGATCCAAAAATGTCAGATTAATTCAAAGCAACTTACCTTTTAGTTTATATTAGTTTTATCTTTTAAGATATATCCATATTTTTGTAAGCTATTAAATCAAAAAATGAACATATACACCTCATATTCCTGTACTTGATTGAAATATTAAATGAAATTTTTTTCGTGTTGGTAATTAGCAATAGTAATCTTTAGTAGTAAGAATCCCCTTAGAATATAATTTAATAAGGTAACCTTGTATCTACTGAATATTTCTTTGAATGGTTATTCTATGAATATTTCCCCAGACCCACAGATGTGCTTTCAACAATAACATGGGGATAATGATGGGGTAGAAAATATTTTATTTTATAAAATATAATAAAATTATGTTGCCTTTTGGACTTCAGAAATTATTTGGAAGTCTAAATAATTCTGTTTTACTTTTAATATTTACTTATTAATATAAATGTGGTAGCCTCCGAATATGCAACCCCATGGAATGATTATAAAATGAGGTCGAACATGTAACTGCATGATATAGATGGCTTGCAAAGATGTTTAATTATTCACACTAACAAACATGTCCTGCAAAATATTATTTTTTGTAGGCAATGCTTTGTAGGGGGAGGGTGTTAAAAGTCTTATTTTAACAGCAATATTAATTTCCACTTCATTTGAATAATTAATATGTATCAATGGTCACATCTTATGGATATTAAATTTCCAGTATGTATGTAGAGCAATAACATTAAAAGAGGCTTCAGTTAAATTTCTCACACAATTGAAGTTTACAGCAAAATCATATAAAGTCCAGTTTCAAAAGAGGGAGTTTTGGGATTAAACCTATATTTTAATTTTGAAGGAATGTGCTTGTTTTGGGAATTATCTCAAAAGCTTAAGCAAATAAAATTTTGGATATTCTTGAATTTGAAATAGCATGATCTTTAATAAATTATGTTTCCCGTTGTAAACATCAAGCAAATTATTATTTTACATTTTCTTTTGGAGATACGTGAACTTCACATTATAATTATGCATATATCTGATAATTGACTTTAGCTTTTACTAAATTTACACAAAGAATCTTTAAATCTGTGAATCTTTAGCAAATCAAGGGCCAAACAAGGGTCAGAGAAAGAATTTATGAGGAGAAAAGCAATTGTAGAGTGATAATTGTATAAAGATGAGTAAGTTAGCTATGGGAAGCTTTTTCTCTCTTTCTCATAAGTTAAGACAACTTCTGTAATCTTTTTCTTTCTTTTTTATCTTACCCCAAATCTTACCATATTCATTATTGATGTATACTTCCATGTTTACTTAAATATACCCATATATTCACCAGTATTTTTCCCCATCATTCATTCTTGAATTTTACATATTCAATCTGAAAATATCTATTTTGATTTAAATTTATTTGGGTGAGAAATGCTTGGTAGTAAACTCTACTACTTTGTTCTCATTTTTAAAAGATATTTTTGTTGGGTATAGAATTCCAGGTTGAGAACTGTCATCAATCAACACATTGAAAATATTATCCTATTAGCAATTGGTTTCCTTTTTTTTCTAACAAAATAATAGTTGTTGATTTAAATGACACATTTTAAGTTAATCTGTCCTTTCTATTTTGTTACAAATTATATGTGAACTTCACATTCTATTTGTAATATATCTCTGTTTTTGGCATTCAGCTTTTTTATTAGAAAGTTCTAGGTATAGATTGTTGTATGTTTGTTTCTCCTGCTAGAGACTTTTTGGGCTTTCTGGGTTTGAGGTATTACATCTTCCAACAATTCTAGAAATATTTCTTATACTGTATATTTGATAATTCTATTCTTTTTGCTATCTCTTTCTAGAAATTGAAAGATATGTAACTTTTAATTTTGTCCTTCACATTATTTTATCTTAAACTATTCATCTCCTCTTCTCTCTGCAATGAATTTTATCTCACCCATCTATGAATTTATTCAATTGTATCTACAGTGCAAATCCAATCCATTCTTCCACATTTCTAAAATTAATTTTTGTATTTTTATTTCTAAAATATCTATTTGGTTGCTTTTCACATGATTTCATTAATTTAATACTTTCTAGCTTCCTTGCTCATATTTTAAGATAACATAATATTTTGTTTGGTCTGTTAATTTTCATATAAAAAGTCTTTGTGAGTTTGATTTTTCTTCTACTTCTGCCTTCTCTCACTCATGCCACATTGCTGCCTTTTTTATTTTGTAATTTTTCACTGCATGGACATATTTCTAGGAATCATTTTACTGGATAAATCATTTGAGGCCTCATGGAAATTGCATGTTCTGCAGTGAAAATTTGCCATTGATTTAATTCATCTCATGATAATTTTTGTGCTCAACCAGTAACATAAAAACTGAAAGAAAATGCAAATTTGTACGAATTCTATCTTATGATTATTGAAATTTCATGAAATTTCATTTATTGTTTTAATTTTTAATTATTTAATCTTTCTATTGATGCTAAAATCAAGACAGATGAAGTTTTTTTCTTGTAGCCTTGTGTTTCCCTTTAAATCTTATACTGCATTGCTGTGCCTTAGGTTCTCAGATTTATATGGCATCTTCTAGTGTTCTCCACACAGGGGGTAAAAATTGGGCTTTTCCTTCTGTGTACTGCACCTTATAAAAACAGGTGCTTAAGGATATCAAGATTCCATATAGAGAGGGTAAAGGTGACTTGGGCATTTACTAAACTTCTGCAATTTCTCCTTTTTTATTCTTTGACCTCTGTGGATTTCTTTGTCTTGCTAGCTCAGTGATGTATTTTAAAAGATACATATATTTGACTGTGTGTGTGTGTATATGTATATATGTACTTACTTAGATATACCCATATATTCACCAGTATTTTTGCCCATCATTTTTTCTTGAATTTTAGACATTCCATTTGGAAAGATTTATTTTGATTTAAATTTATTTTAGTGAAAAATGGTTGGTAGTAAATTCTATTACTTTGTTCTTTTTTTTTTTTTTTTTNTTTTTGAGTTGGAGTTTTGCTCTTGTCGCCCAGGCTGGAGTGCAGAGGCACGATCTTGGCTCACTACAACATCCACCTCCCAGGTTCAAGCAATTCTCCTGCCTCAGCCACCCGAGTAGCTAGGATTACAGGCATGCACCACCATGTCCAGCTAATTTTGTATTTTTAGTAGAGACAGGGTTTCGCCATGTTGGACAGGCTGGTTTCGAACTCCTGACCTCAAGTTATCTACCCACCTCGGCCTTGCAAAGTGCTGGGATTACAGGTGTGAGCCACCATGCCCGGCCTGTTCTTATTTTTAAAGGATATTTTTACAGGGACACGCACACACGCACACACACACACACACACACACACACCCCTATACTATGTACATTTAATATATATTTAATTTGTCTTCATACAGTTTTTTCAATTGTGTTAATCACGTTACAAAAAACAAATTTTAAGAAGCATTCTCATTATGTGAATGCTTAGGTCTCAGGCATGCTGTATTTACTGAATGACAGTATTCAAATATAGGATAAGAATTTACATATGTCCTTCTTATAACAAACTCCAAAAATAATTCTAGTATATACTCTTGATTAAGAAAAATAGCTACGGGAAATGCAAATCAAAATCTCAGGGAGATACCACCTTACTCCTGCAAGAATGGCCTTAATGAAAAACTAAAAAAAATAATAGGTGTTGGCAAGGATGTGGCGAAAAGGGAATACTTTTACACTACTGGTGGAAATGTTACTAGTACAACCACAGTGGAAAACAGTGTGGAGATTCTCTAAAGAACTAAAAGTAGGACTGCCATTTGATCCAGCAATCCCACTACTGGGTATCTACCCAGAGGAAAAGAGGCAATTATACGAGAAAGATACTTGCACATGTAGGTTTATAGCAGCACAATTAGCAATTGCAAAAGTGTGTGCCCAAATGCCCATCAATCAGAGTGGATAAAGAAACTGCGGCATATCTATGTACCATGGAATACTACTTGGCCATAAAACAGAACAAAATAATGGCCATTGCAGCATCTTGGATGGAGCTGGAAGCCACTGTTCTGAACGAAGTAACTCAGGAATGGAAAACCAAATATTGTTCATTCTTACTTATAAGTGGGAGCTAAGATATGTGGACACAGGCATAAGAATGATATAATGGACTTTGGGGACTTGGGAGGAAGGGTGGATTGGGGGTGAGGGATAAAAGACCAAGTATTGGATACAGTGTACACTGCTGAGGTGACAGGTGCACCAATATCTCAGAAGTCACAACTATAGAGCTTATCCATGTAATCAGATACAACTTGTAGCCCCAAAACTATTGAAATTTTAAAAAGAACAACTGCTATAAGGTATACTTGTGCTTATATCTGAGCACACATCCAAAAAAAATTACAAATACTAAAATCATTTAGCCTTAGGTTTCCAGACAATGTGAATGAGCAAATGTGGAATCCCTCTGCTTACATACTGCATGCTTGCAAGGGTGAGGTTCTAGATGAAGGGCCTGCTGGAGGATTCAGATGAACAAATTACTTTTTCCTTCTCGGAGGCTGTAAAAAAAAGGTTGTCCATCAGGGGAGGTCCCTTATATCCTCTCAGTTTTCAAGACCATTGTGACCTGCTGTTGCTCAGGTGACATCCATCCAGCAATTAGAATTCACTAGTAGTAGCTTTAAAAATCTACATAGCAATGTGGATTTCTCACGGATTTGATTGGGTTTGGAGGAATATGCCAGATGGAGACCTGCCTTATTCCTTAGATAATCTGTTGATAAGGTTTGAGATAATCTTACATTATGTAAAAAAATGATTGAATTGCTGAGGAGAAGTGCACATCAGCACAACTCAAAATACAAGTAAAATTCCAAAATGGTAAGTTATTTTTCTCCCTGTGGTTGCTGTTATGCTTTGTTTTTATTGTTTTGCTTTTAATCTGGTGAAGAAAGAATTCACTGTTCCGGAATTCTGGAGAAGAGACAGTTATTGCCAGTGGCAGTATAGAAGTAAAGATAATTTCAGACAACAGCAGGCTTTCTTGCACATTCTTTTCCATTTCATTAATAACATGGTCCATAAAGAGACATGCTTTGCGAAGCTGAAAGTGGAGACAGGAATTCTTCAGAAAGAGCAGACATCTGTGCAGATGACTAACATTTTTTAGATACACTGTTCTCTTTTTTCACTGACTTCTTGGTGAGATGCTGATGGAAGATGAGGCAATGATTAGCAACCTCATCCATTAGCCATCCTGCTTTTTAATCACAACCTATACCACTGTGTGTGTGCATGTGTGTATGTTTAATCCTGCTACTGAATAAAATAAATTTCCTGGATCTCTTTGAACTACACTGAGAATGTTAGGCTGGCCTGGTCTTAAAGGACACCATTAAATACCAGGCTTACATAAGTAAGAGCTGGTCTGTTTTCTTCCCCACTATATGTGTAACTCTTAGAACAGTGCATCTAGTGAGTGTGTATCAGTCTGTTTTCACACTGCTATAAAGAAATATTCAAGACTGGCTAATTTATAAAGGAAAGAGGTTTAATCGACTCATAGTTTCACATGGCTGGGAAGGCCTCAGGAACCTTACAATCATGGCAGAAGGGGGAGCAGGCACCTTCTTCACAAGGCATCAGGAGAGATAGAGAAGCATGAAGGAGGAACTTGCAAACACCTATGAAACTATCAGATCTCATGAGAACTCACTATCCTGAGAGCAGCATGGGGAAAACTGCAGCCATGATCCAGTCACCTCTCACCCTCAACACTGGTGATTACAGGTCCCTCCCTCTTCATGTGGGGACTACAATTCACAATGAGATTTGGGTGGGGACACAGAGCCAAACCATATCAGAGTGTTTATTAAATGCCTTTTGATGAAGTATTTAAATGTGGTTTGGTCATTTTTATTTTCTAAAATTTTACAACTTCTTACTGCTTCTGTTGTTACCCTGATTTAAATGCATGGGGCTCCTACCTGGTCTTCATACTCTTCCTTTCTTCTCCAAAATCTGTTTCTATGACAACAGTACAATGAGCCCCTTCAAACACAAGTCAGTTCATGCTGCTTCTCTGTTCAGACCCCTGCAGTGGTAGCCCATTACACTAAAATTAAAAGCTAGTGGAGTCTGCAAAACTGTGTGGCCTGGCTTCTGAGCATCTCCTTGATCTTTCCTCTCATCACTCAGTCTTTTCTTCAATCTGGCCCAACAGCACTTACCTCCTTGCTGCTTTTTGAATATGCCAGACATATTTATACCTCAGTGTCTTGAGACTCATCTTTCCCATCCCTGGAACAGTCTTCTTCCATATTCCAGGCTCTCTCACATTCTTAAGTACTCTAGCACCCCATGGCAATTGCCATCAAATGACACATGTTTTCTTAAGGGGATATATAGAAGTAAAAGCCCCTTGAGAGCTAAATTTTTTTTTAAGTTCAGGGATACAAGTGCAGGTTTGTCATACAGGTAAACATTTGTCACTGGGGCTTGTTGCATAGATTATTTCATCTCCCAAGTATTAACCCTAGTACCCATTAGTTATTTTTCCTGATCATCTCCTTGTTCCCTCTCACCCCATCCTCCAATAGGTCCCAGGGTCTATTGTTCCCCTCTTTGTGTCTATGTGTTCTCATCATTTAACTTCCATATATAAGTGAGAGCATACAGTATTCTTGTGTTAGTTTGCTAAGGATAATGGCCTCCAGCTCCATCCATGTGCCTGCAAAGGATATAATCTCATTGTTTTTTATGGCTGCCTGATATTCCAAGTAAATGTGATGTATATACCCCTAATATTCCATGGGGTTTATGTGTCACATTTACTTATCCAGTCTATCATTGCTGGACATTTAGGTTGATTCCATGTCTTTGCTATTGTGAATAGTGCTGCAATGAACATACATGTGCATGTATCTTTATGGTAGAAGGATTAATATTCCTTTGGATATATACTCAGTAATGGGATTTCTGGGTCAAATAGTAATTCTGTTTTAGGTCTTTAAGGAATCCCCACACTATTTTCCACAAAAGGTTGAAGTAAATTACACTCCCACAACCAGGATATAGCATTCCTTTTTCTCCACAGCCTCGCCTGCATCTGTTCTGTTACTGATTTTTAAATAATAGCCATTCTGACCCATGTGAGATGTTATCTCAGTGGTTTTGATTTGCATTTCTCTAATGATCAGTGATGTTTAGCTTTTGTTATATGCTTGTTGGCCACATGAATGTCTTCTTTAGAAAAGGGTCTGTTCATGTCCTTTGTCCAATTTTTAATGTGTTTATTTTTTGTCTTTTTCTTGTAAATGTGTTTAAGTGACTTATAGATGTGGAATACTAGACCCTTGTCAGATGCATAGTTTGTGAACATTTTTTCCCATTCTGTAGGATGTCTGTAGATTAACCGTTCCTTTTACTGTGCAGAAGCTCTGTAGTTTAATTAGATCCCATTTAGAGGTCAGGGATTTTTTATCTATTGTGTTCCCTTCTCTGGCACCATTGACAATAACATTGACTGGGTGCTCAATAATGTGCCCTCAATAAATATCAATTGAAGAGAGAGTGAATTGAATAAAGAAATAGAGTTCCAGGTGAGTGGAGTGATCTGCCAAAGGCCACATTGATTCCTAATGTTAAAAACCTCACAGAAGTCTCAGGAGGTATGAAGCAGTTTGGATACAAGACCCAGCTCAGTCAGCATTCTTACAGCAGTAATTTCTTCCCTCACAGGTATTTTACGTAGATAGGTCACAATGGAATGTAAGGTATCCTGTCTTCTCAGGTTTATCTGGAAAGAGATGTATTTTTAGGCCACTATTAAATCCTCAACACTTAGGAGGACAGATGCATGTAAGTTATTTAGGAATTTGTGTTAACCTTAACATGACTGTAACTCGAAGGGAATTAAGTGTAGTCTTTCCTGAACTTTGACTTTCTTGACATCATGTTCTGTTTGAAAGATTATCTTGGAGGTGCCAAGTGCACATATCAAACAAAATATTATCTGTCATTTCTTGAACATGGCTTTCATAAAATAATGTTTATCTAAAACAAATGAATTAAAAAATAGAACATAATTTAAAGTAGAGTAATTTAAATTCAATTGAATTAACTTTATGGAAAAGCTTGCTATATTGAAATTACATTTCTCATTTCCTTTTGTCTAAACAATGCTCTGCACAACTGTGCTAAGGAATCATTTCTTATACATTTGAACTTGCATAAACACAAGAGTTCCTGACACCCAAAGTAATATTTCCACTATAACTTTCTGCTGTCTATGAAGACCACTTATGAAGCTGATATGGTTTGGCTGTGTCCCCACCCAAATCTCATCTTGAATTGTAGTTCCCATAATCCCCATGTCAGAAGAGGGAACCATGGGAGGTGATCGAATGATGGGGGCATTCGCCCCATTCTGCTTTTCTCATGATAGTGATTGAATTCTCATGAGATTTCATGGTTTTATAAGAGGCTTTTCCTCCTTGGCTTGCCACTACTCCTTCTTGCTGCCAAGTGAAGAAAGATGTGTTTGCTTCCCCTTCTGCCATGATTGTAAGTTTCCCGAGGCCTCCACAGCTATGCAAAACTGTGAGTCAATTAAACGTCTTTCATTTATAAATTATCCAGTCTCAGGCAGTTCCTTATAGTGGTTTGAGAATGGACTAATACAGGTGCCAAGTGGAAATTGTTTTCTAAGGACTAACCAACCATGAGAAAGAAATATAAAAAGGAAGAACCACTTTTTCCAGATCTCAAGGAAACAGATCCCTCAATGACAGATTTAACTGACTAGCTTTATTTGTATTGCCCATTTGCAGGGATAAACATGGGACAGGTAAGGTAAATAAGATAGGTAAGAGACATGAACACAGGGTTCTAGGACTGTCATAGAGACAGAGGTGAATGGGCTACAGTTTGACCTACCCATTTATTATCCAGAATAATCTCTAGTTTAAAACTGATACCGATGAGGATCCATCAACTAAACTTATGAAATATTACCAAGTGTAAAAACCTTACAAAATTTCATACAACATATCAATTAGTTTATTGTGTGTTTGTTGCTCACTCATTTTTTAAAATTTGACTGAGAAATAATAGAGCAAGAAAATTAGGTTAAAATTGTTTGGTCAAATGGAACAAATAAAGGATAGAGAAAATAAGGTCAGAAAGTAGGGTCAATTTACACTTATTTTCCAAGTAGGCATGTATTCTTTAAATGATCAATCTGACAGTTGTGTAGATCACATATTTGTTTTCATGGGGTATAATTTGTCACTATAAAAAAAATAAAATGTAAATATTAACATAAAAATGAGTAGAAGTTGCCATGCTATTTCTAAAAGTACATCTTTTAAGAGCTTCTTAGACTAGTATGAAGAAAGGGAAAAAGTTGTTCTTTTTGTTACCTTTAACTCTTACTCCAGTCTAACATGAGGTCAAAAATCTCCTTGGAAATAATAGAAAAGGGCCAACAATATTGAATATATCTCATACATTAATGCTAAAATGTTATCGTATCCATAAAGACCTCTGTGTTTAGTAGAGTACTGGCAATCATTTGAATCAAGTTAATTCATTCTACCAATTTATGGAGCATCTGCTAACTCTAAAATGCCGAACTATACTGATATAAATGCAGTATATCACAGAACGTAATTCTAGTTCTCCGGGTCTGAGAATTAAAGATGGGTTCACATAGGAGGGATTATTATTTGAAGAATTTTCATAACTCACATGAAAGCCTTACAAAAAATAGATATCAAAACTTTTCCTATTTGTCTGACTCATGTTATTTTAATCTGATATGAGATCTCTGCCTTCTTTAAAATAAAAAAAAAACTAAAAGTCAAAGAAACAAAAACATTATTATACTTTCCTATCAAATTAGTTGTTAAAAAAAAAAACAAAGTAGATGCACAAAATCCGAAGAACATGTTGAGTGATACACAGTGTAAATCAATAGCAAAACCTTCTAAAAATTTAATAATTTCAAGTTTATTTTACAGTGTTTGGGCAAATAGGATGACTTAAGAAATAGTTTAGTCCTGTTTTTCCTTGACTCAGCTGTAATAAAGTCCACATGATTTTATTTTGTCACTGTCGTTAGAAAAATTGTCATTATGTACAGTAGGCAAAAAAGTCCCTATAAATTCAAAAACATGAATGAATGTAGGTGCATGTTCAGTCTTGCTTTCAAGCTTGTTCCAGTTATCCACCGCTGTGTAACAATATATTATAGAACTTAGCAGCTTAAAACATCATCTTTTTTTAAAATTATTTTACTTTAAGTTCTAGGGTACATGTGCAGATTGTGCAGGATTGTTACATAGGTATACACATGCCATGGTGGTTTGCTGCATTCATTTCCCCGTCACCTGCGTTAGTTATTTCTCCTAATGTTATCCCTCCCCAATCCCCCCACCCCTCTGCTATCCCTCCGCGAGCCTCCCCACCCACCAACAGGCCCCGTGTGTTATGTTCCCCTCCCTATGTCCATGAAAATAACGTCTTTTTACTGATACTGAGGAACTGGACCTCCAGAGGGTAAGCTTGGCACTTCTACACCATGGGTGCCAACCAGATCAGTTGGGAACTGGAGTGGACTAGAAGATACAGAATAGCTGCAGTGACATGTCTGGTACCTTGGTGAGAACAGCTAGAAGACTAGGTCACCTGAGCTACTGCCTTCCCTATGTGTTCTCATGGCTCTGCAAGTGGTCTTTCTAACAAGTTGTCAGACTTTTTACATAGCAGCTCAGGGCTTGAAGAGGCCAGCTGAAGCTGCCAGTTTTCTTACACACAGCCTTGGCCTTGATCTGGTAAAGCGAAACTTCTGCCACATTATATTGGTCCAACCCATTACAGGCCAGCCTCGATTCAAAGGGATCAAAAATAGACTTTATCTTTCACTGCAAGTAATATCAAAAAACTGTGACTGTCCTTTATCCTCTACAAAATAGTAGTTTGTATTTAGTTTCTGAAGCAGTTTAATAACAATATACATGCAATAATCCTAACTAGAAGGAGAGAACAGATTAGTTGACCCTTTGGGAACCTGTCCATGACTATTATTTATTCATTTATGCCATACGATATTTTCAGGTATAGTTAGCTCATACAATATTTTCATCACGTTTTAATAACTGTTAAATATTTTTTAAATGAATGGAGATTAAGGATATAACATAATCCTATTTTTAAAATAGATTTTATATTGCATTCAGTTTTCTCCTGTGATACAGATTTTGTTGCGTAATTCTACTTGTGGTATATTTTGGGGATTTATGTTTAAAGCCCCTTTAAGAAAGCATACTAGGCACTAGGAAAAGCAAATACAAAAACACACATATATATGTATGTGCACACATGTGACTATACATATGTGCATATATGTGGATATGCATATGTAAACACATGTGTTGCATATATGGATAAAATACAGACACACACACACACCACAATGGCTCAGATAATCCTTTAGGACATAATTATACTAACAAGATTCCCTCTATATCTTTATAGTTTTTTTTTTAGGTTAAAACACCAAATAGAAACATTAAAAGCACCCCCAAAAGAGGGCATTCCCAATATAGCCAGAGATCTGGTTTTTTATTCAATGGCAACATTCTCTGTTTTTGCAGCTTTTGATTTATAGCTTCAAAAAGGCTTTGAAAATATAATAGAACATCTTTAATTAAATCCCCCAAACTCACATTCATGGATAAATAATAACCCATCAGCTATTTTATTCTCTAACTGTACCCCAGGGAACTTGACAGTCTTAATCACTTCAGCCATTTATACCTTCATTTGGGCTTTATTTCAGTCAAGCCATTTAGTGGAGTTTATCTAAATTACAGTATCTGTTTTCTTATCACACGTTCAAAGCTGTAACACAGAAACTAATTTCAGGTGCAAAATAGAATATCTCAGAGGCCCAGACATCAGTAGTACAGGCGCATTAGAATGAAAAGTTACCTGTCACTAACGGATATTTGTCTCTGTAACGAGCTCAGGAGAAAGGAACTGTGGCTATAATAAAATTAGGGACACCAGTAGCATTGCAGAATTCTAACTCTGAGAGAACATACAGATTTTTGTTTTAAAGCTCTGGAAGTGAGAACATTTCCAATAAGATATATTTTCAAATATGTTCCATGACTTATTTTGGGAACAGATAAGGAGAATCCCAAGCAAAGGAAAACACCCCTGCTATTTCTCAAATATCATAACATGTTGGCGATGTTTCAGCAGAAGCAATTTTATCACTTAGAACAATTGTCCTTAACATGACATCATTCTGCAAAGCTTAAGTGGTAATCATATAGCACTGTACATAATGATATCATGTTAGCATAAATATTCAAAAGGGACATTAATGCCAAATTCATCCATTTTGGAAACGTGGATTTTTTTTTTCTGTTTTTAACTCTAAATCGTTCCAAAGTGGCCTCATTGATTCAGAATTTAGTGTTACATGTTATATTGATAGTGTTGCAGATATGTCTCCCTTGGAAAAGGGGAAAGAGCTATGTGATAATTCCTGAAATGAATATCTTATTCATAAACAGCAGAGAACATATCATTTACTTCATCACCTAGTTTCTCTCTCCATCATCACCTTTTGCCTTTTAAGCCCTTGCAATCTATGCTCCAGCTGAACTCAAATACTTTCCACCGCCTCCAGAGACACCCTTATCTTTCCATTAGATCATTTCAGACATACTTTTTCTTTTGTCTGGCAGTTTATTTCTATCCTTTTAAATGCCTTCTTCCTATTCATCTTTCTAGTTCAAACTTAATTTTCTCTAAGAAGACTTTATTCCATTACTCACACCCTCCTGCACCTCACTGCCCTAGAAACTGGTGTGATGGGCATAGTTATGCCTCCCATACCACTTCAAAGATAGCTTGTTGCTCAGCAGCTTGGAGTCCTGTCATCGGGTAGTGTTCAGTCGATAACATCTTTGGTATCACTTAAGCTGTAGAGAGATACCTCATTCAAGGTCACACTCTTTCCAAGCTAAGATGAACCATATTAAATAATTGGTTGATATGATGATATAAAGACCCAGCCATTTTGGTGCAATTGAGGGGCAAGTCTTACAGGACATTTCAGCTCTGGAACTTTCTGTAGATTGACTAGGGTAACATCAGGCCTGCAGATCAGCTTGATGTCACCCTCTGCCAATTGTACATCCTTCACCCCCTTCTACAGATGCTGATCCCCGGTTAACATCTGATAAATATCCTGCATTCTGCACTCCAACTCAGAAAAGCCAATATGCTAAATGTAATTATGAATCATTATACCTTGATCTTGCCATAATATTGTGATTGAAACAACACTGTGATCATCTTTCTGTCTCTCCTTCACACAAGAAGATAAGTAGGTACTCAATAAATATGGAATAATTAATGGCTGGATCAAAGAACAAATAGATCTTTTGAAGACAGAATTTTGGGATAATATTGTTTTAAATAAGAATGTCTACCATTGGTAAATAGATACTGCTAAGTCCATTATCACTCCTTGGTGACTTTAAAAAATTCCATCTGCAGTTATCAGTGACAATTGTTATGGACCACACTTTCTACCTATTGAATACTGGTTTTGCTTTTTCACAAATTCTGTTGACTCTCCTAGACACCCTCTTTGTACTGTTGTTTCTTTTTTCCTATCATGCAAATTAATTGCCCTTTCTACTTTTTCACTCATATGTAGCAATTTAATAGATGTAAATAAGCCTGAATTATGAAGGAGAAAGCATATATAAACCATGGCAAAGCAAATAAACAAACCAAAATAAAAATAAATTAAAAATAAAATACAGTAAAATTTCTTATGTGTGCACAAATTGAATAAAGATTCCAAGATGAATATTTACAGGTTACAAGCTGAAGCTGGTAATATTTTTAGGAACTTAAGCAATAACATTATTTTCACTCTCCATCAGATTGGACCTCTGATTCTGATCTAATACTTATGTATAATGATATTTTTATTGAGCTGTTTTAGAGTAGAGAATTCAATTAGATTAAGTTGAAGGAATTTTTATGGTTCCTAGACTGCATGACAACATAACCTTTTGCTTTCAAGAAGTTGAAAGTATAGACTTTGACTGTAGTGACTTTATTATATCATAAGGATGGTTGTAAACAGGCTGGGTTCTGTCATCAAGCTCCTGGGTTTGAATCCTGCTCTGCCACTTACCAGGTGCAAGACTTTGGAAAAATTTTTTACCCGCTATGGGACTTAGTTTCATCATCTACAAAATGGGATAAAAATTTTACCAACTTCCTAGAATTACTGGGAAGATAAAATAAAATTATATAAATAAGTGTCAGTGTCTATGATTACAAATAATGCTCCTCATCTTCACAGTGATAGTCTTTGGGTAGTGAAGATAAGAATCTTCGATGTTTTGCCAAATAACCCTTTGCCAAGCTTGATCTTATCTGATACCAAAGTAAGGGATCTGAAGAGCAGTTTGCTTTTCTTGATTTTTAATGGAATGCACCTCTAATTTGGGGAGCTGAAAGGCTGACAAAGCAGTTTCCTGTTGTGTTGATTTACACGCTATTGCTGACCTTGTTGAAAATGGTCTGTTTCCAGTAGTCTCCTTGCAGTAGGTTGTTCAGAGAAAAATAAAAATACCAAATAGCATATCATATTATTCCACCTTATCAGTTATCCCACCGAATAAATTGTTAATGAGAGAAACAAGACAACACTCAAGACTCCTGAGCCTCAGTTTTTTTGGGGATGTCTTTGTTTACCTTGGAAATCAAAGTATCATCATTAGAGTATGTTATTCCTTGAATGAATTTTCTAATAAGTGGGGTTCTCTATCCTAAGAAATGATTATATTTGTCTAAGAGTACTCACTAATTTTTTTCTTATGCTTCAAACTTTTATTGATTGAAAAAATTTCAATGTATTAACAGACCTTGTTTATTTTTAGATTGTTTTTTGCTCCAAAGTCATATAAGCGATATATATTTTAGCACTACTTTATGTTACTTTATGAATTCTTATCTTTGAAAGAAAGAAGAGAATGAAATGAGGTTTATAATGTGATTATGTGTTATTTTGAGTGTATCATTTCATATAGGATATTGACTTAGTTCCATATTTAACACTGCAGACTAATAAAGTTGAATTTAAATGCTGTCCTATAGCATTCCCACTTTATATTTGATACATAGCAAAGTTTATATAAATTTACATTTACTCATATGATACATTTATACTCAATATAGAATACTGCATTTATACTTTGAAAGAAATTAGTATTCACATACATTAATTATTTTACACTAGAATGTTGATGCTAATATTAGCATATAATTTTCTTCTCAAGTTGCAATTTAGGAAGAACTGTAAAGATAATGTTTAATTTTTAAATATTAATTTGTAATATCCAGCAGTAGTCATACTGGATAATTAGCAATCATTTTGATAAAGCTTGGCGTCATATTCTAGAGACTTAGAGGCAAACATGCCTTGGTTGGCCAAGTACACAATTAATGACTTACACAATTTGCTAACACATTTAGATTTCATTGTGAACTGCCTGTACATATACAAATTATTTTTGTGACTGTAAAGTGGACAGAGTTTATGATGACGTTCCCACAATGCATATTTAAAAAGAAAGCAGAAGGAACTTTATTCCAATAAATATCCTATAATAACTGAATGAAATTATTTATTTCTCAATGTCACAGAACATAGCTTCATGTTTGTGTTCCTTATCCCTAACAAGATTCTTGGATACATTATTTTAAAATATTTGTTAAATGAATGGTAGTCTTTGGCTGTAGGCACTGGCTGTAAGTTGATTTGTATCTCCCCAAAATTCATTATGTCAAAATCCTAACTTTTAATACCTTGTGATATGACTGTAAAGATAAGATCTTCATAGAGATTATCAAGTTAAAGTGAGTTTATTAGGTTGAGCTCTACTCCGGTATGGCTGTGGCCTTATAAGAGGAGGACATTTGGACACAGAGATAAGCACATAGGGGGAAAGCTATGGGAACATGAAGACAGCTATCTGCAGGCTAAGGAGGAGGGCCAAGAACAGACCCTTTCTTCAGAGACCTCACAAGGAACCAACTCTGCGGATACTTTGAAAATTCTAGCCTCCAGAACTGTGAGACAATGAATTTTTATTGATTCAGCCTCCCACGAATACAACACTATGAGAAGCAGAAATACTTGAAATGAGTAAACAATTAAGCCTTTGTTGACTGACAGGCTTTTGCCAAGTTCAGGGAGAGATCAGCATCTCCCCTCAGGTTAGCTGTGAAATTTGAACCTGGAGCAGGAGATCTCAGTTCCATGTCAAATCACACTGCCATGGATATACCACAGTGGATATACCATGGGCTGTGAGAGATGCCACAATCTGTTGTTTTTTAATGTGATTCAGAAGTTGGTGAAAAATTTACATCTTAAGAGAAGTTCAGCAGATCCGAAAAACTGTGATAGTCTAATTCCCAAGATGGAAGAACACTCAAGCAGGAATACAAAAACAGAAAAATCTGCCAGATAATAGAGAAAAGAATGTAGTTATGAAAATTTGAAATATATTAAAAATCCCAACAGTATTAGACCCTTTGACATGAGGATGAAAGGCCTGACACCCCTCATTACTCCCAAGGACATCATCATGATTACAGCCGACTAGCCAATAGCTTCTAGCAACAGTGCCATCAAAAACCGTAAGTTGTGTTCAGATTCTTTTGTGAAAGACATGAGTAAAATAAGTAATAATACATTTTGGAAAGATTTCGAAGAAGAAAAGTTAAAAATAACAGTCTAGAATTTCAAAGAGTCATCTTTAGTTATATGACAAAATCTGTTCTGTGGAAGAACTGATTCTCTGATATTTTATTGTTTGTCTTGAACTTTTAACATTGGCCTCTCTGCCCTCTGCCAATAAAGGCAGAATGTGCACAGAACATAGTGCTCCAATGAATCTGCTTCCCTATAAATATTAGAGTAGATCACATTGCTTTAAGAAAGTAAGATGATATTTTCCAATGGAAGAAAAGATCTGCATTGTACTACATAATTTAAAAAAAAGGGTAGAAGGATGAAGAAAGTTTTAACAGAGGCTGGTAGCTTTCCTGACATTATTCATACTATCGCCATGGATTCAGTTATCGCAGACAGGCTTTTTTGCCTTAGTACCTTTATTTGATACATAAGCAGAAAGAGACAGATACACCAGCCTCCAGTCTACAGGAACCAGTGTGGAAAATTCTGTGGTACAGATTTGGTTGACTGAAAACGTATGCATCTGTGCTGTGTAAAATTAATGACTCTGCTAAATATTTAAATGTTCATAAGATATTCCAACTTCTGCTTCCTTCATGTAGAGATTTTTTTTTTTAATTCCTGAAATTTGGCATTTTTGAATGAGAAAAAAGTGACACATGTGCCTTTGTATAAGAGTACTCATAATTAACATATTTTCATAAGTATAACATTTATTAAAATATGTACATTTTACCAATAAATTTAAATAAAATTATTTTAGGACGCTTCTATAAACTCCATCCAAAAATCAGCATGAAATTAGGGAGAGTTTAATTCTTACCAGTATGTAGGTATCTAACCAGTGTTAACTATAAGCCCTGATTAAAGGGTTCAACATATTCAGTGTTAGTCTTTTCCCCTGAGAAACAGAGCCTAAGAATGTCTTATGTGCAGTTAGTCTTATTTTGGGTCTCAGGGAATAGAAGGGAACTAGAAGGAGTGAAACAGGGAAAGAGTGAAAATCTATTGAAGGGTGAGTTAACAGCTTAGGGTAACTAGAAGCTTATCATGCAGATGCTTTTTTAAAGGTGAAATACACCTCAGAATTGTTCATCCAAGGTATAGAAGAAGAAACTTTATTTGCCAAATACCATCCCCCATTGACCTAGGGTCATCCTACAGAGTATTTATTCCCTTGCATTTCTAGGTTATACATCGTTGGGTGTTGGATGGATCAGGAAGTCAGAGCAGAAGTAAAGGTGAGGTCAGGGTATATACCTACAGGAAGCTGAGTAGGCAGAAAAGGGGAGTAAAAGGTGAGCTGGTTGAATGGGAAACAGGGCTAAAGAAGTTTCTAGTACATACTATATTTATTTTTTGTGTCAAGCATCTGATTTCTATGACTTTACTTTTCAACAACATTAAACCCTTTGCCGATAATTTAAAATGAGTAAAAATATTAGTTGAATGATGTTAGTTTATTATATCAGATATGGAATGAGACTGGATTTTTCAAACACTATTCTCACTCTCACATACTTTAAAGGGTCAAATAAGTCATATAAATGAGGTAGGAAACTTGACTGCAAGGATTGGTGAAAACTATGACATATAAAAATCACATGCACTGCTCAAAAGCATTAATTCACTTTTCATGTCTACTCCGTCTTTCCTAGGCAAGAATTCTTGTCCTGCTTTGTCCCATCATCTGACTCTTTAAAAAAAAAGTCTCCATATAAATTGTATGTGAAATTTTACAACGTTTAAAAATAAATCTGAAAGAAATTATTTTCAGGCTGACAACCACCCACAAGTTTCTAATAATGGGTCCAAAGCTTACTAAGACATTACATGTTACAAATATTGAAAATTGAATATTAATAATTATAGTTTTTTTGTCCAGTAATTCATAGGTAATTATGATATGTGCTTTTTTTTTTTTTACTAACATGTGCTTGCTGGAACATAATTATAAAAGACAGTCGAAAATCTAATAAAAGAAATCTTTACTAAAGATGGCAAAGTATAATGAAACAAATCCCTTAGCTCTTAAAATCTGTTGACAAAACTAAATAAAAAGGCAGGGTCTCGCTCTGTCATCCAGGCTGGAGTGTGGTGACACAATCATAGCTCAGCTCACTGCAGCTTCCAACTCCTGCGTCTGAAGGATCCTCCCAAATATCTGGGTCAGCAGGCACATGCCATCATGCTCGGCTAATATTTTTTTAATTTTTGTAGCGATGGGTGGGGTTGGGGAGTCTCACTATGTTGACCAGGCTTGTCTCAAACTCCTGGCTTCAAGTAATCCTCCCAACTCAGCTTCCCACAGTGCTGAGATTACAGGTGTGAGCCATATTTTATTTGTAATAATAAATAAAATACAACAAGGTCTAAAATTTGTCAAAATTTTAGGAGATGCATAAAAGAGTTCAATTTATCTAGATCTAATTATGACTTTATATTATTCCATAACTTTATTCTTAAATATTCCTTGTCTTTAAAATTTTATTTATTGAGTGACAAGGAATTCTATGAAGAGAAAGATATTATTATCAAAGTCTAATGAGAACAGAAGCTAGTTTGAATCAGAACTGTCTGATAAGAATACATATAATATGTAATCTAGCTTTGAGTAACAACAAGGAATGTAACTGAGACCAGAGTAACCTGAAAAAATGTCCATCGTCAATATGATTTTTAACTAATACATTGTAATTGTACATATCTATGGGGTACAATTTGTTGCATATACAGATATTTCTGGGTTCTCTGTTCTGTTCTATTGGTCTATGTGTCTATTTTTATGCCAGTGTCATGCTGTTTTAGTTAATATATCTCTGTAGTATATTTTGAAGTCAGGTAATATGATTCCTCCAACTTTGTTCTTTTTCCTCAGCATTGCTTTGGTTATTTTGGGATTATTTGTGGTTCAATATAAATTTTAGAACTGTATTTTTCTTTCTTTTTTTTTTCTTTTTCCATTTATTTATTTTATTGCATTTTAGGTTTTGGGGTACTCTGAAGAAATTGTTATTGTTTAATGGCATATTGATAGGGATTGCATAAAATCTGTAGATCACTTTGGATAACGTGGTCATTTTAACATTATGAATTCTTCCAATCCATGAACACAGGAATAGCCAGCCATTTATTTATCTTTTCTTCAATGTCTTTCATCAGTGTTTGATAGTTTTCAGTGTAGAGATACTTTACCTCCCTGGTTAAGTGCATTAAATAAGCTATTTTAAATATAGAGACCCCTAAGGTTAAGATTTGCTTTTATTCTCTAGTGAAGAAGCTCACAGAGGTCTAGGCAGTGTTGGTACACTAAACATTAATTTAGTTAATTTAATGTTGCTAAACATTAATTTAGAATACTTAATCCTAGTTTTCATTGATTCAAGTTTTTACTGTAGGACTCATATTACAATATGTAAAGCCATCTGTTGGTCACATTCCAGAAAATGTGGTAGTAGTGTATGCAGAACCAAAGACTGACAGAATGTCCTCTGTAAAGTGATATTCTGGGGCTTCTGCAATGAGGGTTGCCTTTGTCTAAGCAAATAGTTGTAATGATTTTTCTGTTTAGTGGACTCATGCTAAAAAGAAAATTGTACTACTTTTTTGAGCTTATTAGAAAAAGTGGCTCAACCCTTAGCCACAAAGATTGTTAGGATTCTTAGGGATGTTACAGATTTGCCTCTATCAGATCCAAGTTTATTTGACACTAAAATTTTAAAGAAAATTGTCCATTTTGGTAACTTGATGTTGTGGCCTACATGCAATGGCCATTTTGCTACTAAAATTAAAATGGCATATTATTTTTTCGTCTCTCGTAAATATGTAGTAATAAGAAGATAATTTTTCAGAAATGTATCTGTGTAAAATCCATGGTGTGAAGTATCATTGTGACTCTCTCTTCATTGTGACTTACTGTGATTCTTGTCATTGCCAATACATTAGGGAAAAGTTTCTGATCAGAATAATATTTTCCCTAATAATAAATTAATTTTCCACTTCTTAATTAGTTTCCAAAGTCAAAAAAAAAAAAAAAAAGCACATTTTAAAAAAAAAAAAAAAAAAAAACAAAGAAACCTTGTTAATTCATTTGAATAAGTGACCTCTATATGTAAGCCTTCTTAATAAAGCTGCTTTAAGTATGACCATTGTCCTGAAAATGGTTCTGCAATACTCCTTATAAATCCTCAGCATAATTCTGACCCTACTTCCTGTGTGTCAGTTCAGTTCTGAACAGCAAACTGACTTCCCACTGATCCTAGATCAACAATTCAATAAGCTTTAACTGTTCCTGATGACATACAAACTTGTTTTAAGAATATAGCATATCAGTAGGAGGCCTGGCAATGCAAAACCATCTCTGAGGATAAAGCATGTGTTTGCTTTGAAGGTTCTCCATCACTTTCTTTACTTTTCCTTCTTCTCCAGATGTCCCTTGTCTACCTTGATCTACCTTTTGTGTACCCTTCCTAAAACACACACTCTTATACACATTTGCATTCGGAAACACACATATCATACCCCTCTGATTTCATTACAGTGGCTATTTCAGTGGCCTCTGAATCTGAGGGATGCTCTTAGTGAATATTTGAAAGCAAAGCATTGTCTACAAACTCTGGGAATTATAGTGATTTCCTAATCCCGCTAAAACTCCACTTTTCAATGTTGGCTGTAATCCTTTCTTTGTTATGTCACAGGAAATATAAGAAATCAAATTAAATTGATTCTTTGAAGTGTTTGAGGGCTTATTCTTTTCTTAGGTATTAAAGTAGCTTCATTATTCATTAAAGGATACTTTAGAAATTCCATATGTATAGCTTAGCATTGTGAAATACTAAATATGATAGCTAATTTCTATTTGAACAAAGCATTTTCCCCTTAGGCAGAGGCATGGGTCTGCACTGTTAGGTTTATTTTTCAGTGTTATTCAAAAGAACAAAAGATTCTCAGAGAGAGCTGCAAAGTAAATTAAAAAACTCTTCAGTAAATCACAAAATTATGCTATTTCTTGTTGGATCAATATTACCCTTTTTAAAACTGAGGCATTGGACTACGAATAATAATATACTCACCCAAATGTCTATAGAAGCATTTGAAAAATAATTATGTTTGTCTTTTAGTTCCTTTGGCTCACCATATTAACTAAGCTCACAAACTGCATTTTAACCTTAAAGGAAAAGTGGCTCAACTGTTGGCCAATTAAGACTGTATAAATTAGAAACTGACATGCCTCAGAAGTAGTTAAGCCATTGTCTGCTTCTGAAAGTCTCCCCCCTTTTAATAGGAGATTGCCAGATTTTCAATCCCATTTACCTCCTACTTTTGATTTAGAACTAATTCTATGAGCACTGCTTCATGATTAAAGTATCTCACACAATACGTGACATATATTGCCTGCCCTTTCTTTCAGTATTTCTTTTTGATTTCACTTTTTATTGTTGCATTCATTTTATCTTTGCATTACTATTATATAAAAATTAACACTATTTTTATCTCCTCTTGCTAGTGATGAAGAAATTTCAGTTTTGTTATTAGTTCAAGATAATTTTCCTAACCAAATGTAATTGAATCTGTATGCAGAAATATCCCAAGAAGCTTTTTTAGCTAAAAACTATATCTGCCTCATTTTTAAATGTAATTTCAAGTATAAAATTTAGTAATGTAAGTTTATGCAGTGGTTTACTCTTTTCTCTGTACCTGTAATTTCACACTGCTTTCTACATTGTGTGAACTTTCTATTCAGATATGCGTATATTAGGTTGCTGCAAAAGTAATAGTGGTTTTTGCCATTACTTTTATCTCAAAACTGCAATACTTTTGCACCAGAAAACATATTTTATATATTATAAATTATGTAAGATATTATTATATATTTTATATATATGCACATATAATATTGCTGCATTACAAACCCCCATCAAAATTTGTTAGGTTTATTGCTCATGATTCTGAAGGTCATGGGTTTGGGCCAGGCTCAGCATATTTGGTGTTCTCTTCTGATGCCGGCTACCATGGTTCTTCTGGGAGCCAGGATCACCTCAATACTGGCTATCATCTGGGGTGCACTGATTTCCCTCCACATGGCCTCTTATTCTCTTCATGTGGTCTATCATTATTAGGCAGTCTAGCCCAAGTTTCTATGTTTGGTAGCTTACTTTCAAAAATGAACACAGCAGTGTAAGACCTTGATAAGCTTAAATTAATAACTGATATAACACTTGTGCTATATTATACTGGTGAAAGCAAGTCATAGGCCCAGTCTAGATTTAAGTAGAAAGTAAAAATAACCTACTTCTTGATTGGTGGAGTGACATAGCTATAAAGGATGAAGAAATTGTTGGTGGCCTTCTTTGTAGCAAATCCATCATAGTATATATGCGTATTTTAAATGGACATTTCCTGAATTATTTCTTTTCGCTGGTATGTAGAAATACAGTTTTAAAATATTGACTTTGTATCTAGTGACCTTGCTAAATTTATTAATTCTACCAGTTGTCAGTAGATTGTTTAAACTAGATAGATAATTATGTTTCTTTTCACACTGGGAAAGAATGCCTCTTTTATTTTTAATTAATTTTGATTTTAATTAGTCATCTTTAGCTTTTCACTATTTTTCTCCATTGCATTATTGGCACTTGTCAAAAGCCTTCTGATTCCATTATCTTTGTAATTAGTAGTGTCCCCAAATTCTCAAAAACCTGAGATATTATACAAGCAACAGCATTTTCTTCTACTGGCATCTCACCTCACTTCACCACAGTGCACATTGCAATTTCTACACAATGCTGTGGGCCATTCAGCACTTCACCTTCAACCAGTGACTGTTGTCAGCCAGCTGGTAGGGTTACAGATCCCAAAATCCCATTTTAGTGTTCGCTTCCTTGGAATATTACTGGCACCAACTGTCTTAGTTTCCCGAGAAATAGACTCTGGGATGAGGATTTGGTGAGTGCCCTCACCATTAGCATCAACACAGGGAGTAAAGAAGTATGAATGGGCAGAGGGAGAAGGAAAACTGTGAATAAGTGGCAACAAATTCCTCAGCCATTCCACGGGCAGCTCTGGAACTAGGATGTTCCTTCAAGTGGTCCAGATCTTCATGTCCTTGTATCAACTAGTCGCTGGATATTGGCAGCCTTCCAAGAGGGAATGCAGCCTTGAGCAAAGTACATATCTGTGGCTAAGGAAAATTCCTAGAGTAGGATTTGGCTAAGGGGCCTGAGTTGTCAGTACTTGCAGCACTTGGAGAATGACTGCCTTAGTCTAGGAGTGGTGCACTGAAGGATTCACTCTACTAGGACTCCAGCTAAAAGTATGTTAGAGCTTCTCATTGTTTCTCATATGTTTTGTATTTTTTCTGCATTATTTATTCTTTTCTTCTCTGTATATCAACTAGAAAATTTTGTACTGCCTTATGTTTCAAATCACAAATTCCCTCTTCAATTTTGTCTAATATGGGATTTAACTTAGTTATTGGGGTCTTAATTAGAGTTACTGAATTTTTTTGTGTGTTTTACAATTTTCATTTGATTATTTTTCATAGACTCTATTTCTCTGATGCAATTATCTGTATGATCATCTGGATTATTTTAATACATTTACTTTCAGTGCATGCCTGGAAATTCTAATATTTGTATCACTGTAAGTAAGTTTCTGTTGTCTGTTTAATTCTCATGGCATTTTTTATATGCCTGGGGATATTACAGGTTGAAATATCCTACCCTAGGTTGCCATACAAAGTATCATTAACTGGGTAGCTTTAACAACAGGAATTTATTTCTCAAAGTCCTTGAGGCTGGGAAGTCTGAGAGCAAGAAGCTGGGTGATTCAGTTCTCTGGTGAGAGGTCCCTTCTTGGATTGCAGAAGACTGCCTTTTTGCTCTGTACTCATGTAGCAGATAGAAAGAGAACCTTTGTCTCTCCTCCTGTGATTATAAGGATACTAATCTCACCTAAACCTAATTACGTTCCACAGCCCCATCTCCAAATACCATCATGTTGGGGCTTAAGGCTTCATTTGGGGGAGGATACAAACCTTCATTTCATATACTGAACGTTATGTGAAAAAGTGTAGCAGCTACAGAGAAAATTCGCTCCATCTTCTAGTAGGCAGATGGAGTAATATCAAAATACATCATTCTAAGCAAGAAATTTGCAGAGAAGAGGATGAGGTTTAGAATTTTCAAAGTTAAGACTCAACTTACTTCTGATTTCCCCCCACTTTGTGTTATACCCTGAAAGGACCTGACATATTAATCCAGGGACTCATCTTCCTTATGAGCTCTCAAATCTAAATTTTGTCTCTCTAGCAACTTAAAGCTGCCAACAGCTCCAATCAGCTTTTCAGCTGCTTATTTGTTTGGCTTCATAGCCTTTTACCTAGTAAAGCTTAAGAACTGCAAAGGTCTCAAGAGGAAAACTGTCTCAAAGTACAGGGCTAACTCCTGTGCTCTTCTCTTCTGTCTTCAGTATCTCAATCCCTCAATTCATAGCTATCTCAATTGATATGCACCCTAACTTTTTGTCTTCCTAGCTATTTGACAGTGTAAAAGCTCTACCAGTTTCTGTTGGTTGCCGCATCTATCTGACATCACTGTCTCTAGCTGGTAGCTGCTTAAGAAAATAGCAAATGTCCCAAGGAGAAAAATGGAGAGTATGTGTGTCTTACCTCCAATGAATGAACCATCCTTCCAGGATCTTGGTCCTAACATCCTAGCAAGCTCACAGCTCTTCAGTGCCTTAAAAAGTGCTTCTTTGTCCATGTGTATTCTGATATAGATTTTCTAGTAGCTCTAAGCAGGAGATTGGTCTGTTACAAGCTGCTCCACCATAGCTAGAAGTGAAAATAGTGCAACTGATATTTTGGTTGTAACCTCACAGCCCCTTCTTTATGATAGTATAATGGCCAAGAACCAAGAATTAAATCCTATGGAACTGGGACCTTAGCTGTGTGACCGAGGACAAGCCACTTAATCTTTTTGTGCCCTTTGTGCCTCAGCTTTCTCTTCTGTAAAATAAAGGTAGTAATTGCACTTATCTCACATATTTGTGCATAGTGAACAAAGCGATGCATGCAAAGCTCTTAGCACAGTGCCAATCACATAGTACATACTCAACAAATGTTTACAGATATTCTCAAATGTGTGACTTAAATACCTGTCCTTAAATGTCAAAAGCTTTCATTACTCCTTCACGTTCTCTACTGCTTGCTTGCTTTCTTTTTTCTTCAACACTGATGTCATCTACAGTTTTTGTTGTTGTTTGTTTGTTTGTTTTTGGTTCTTCATTATTTCCCATCAGTCTGGATCAGACTTTAATTTTCCATCAACACATTATCTCTGAGCATCATTTCATCATCAGGAAGAAGAAAAAGTTCTTGAGTGCATACTGTGTGCCAATAGTGTGCCAGAACTGCTGAGAGGCCAGTGTCAAATCCTATTAGCTACAATACCAAACAAGCTTTTTTTTTTTTTTTTACAGTTTATTGAGATACAATTTACATATGATAAACCTGACCCATTTAGGATATACGATTCAATATTGTTTTAGTATATTTACAGAGTTATGCAACCATCACTGCAATCTAATTTTAAAACAAGAACACTTTCATCATCTCAAAAAGGAAAACTTATTTCCTATTCATCCCTCACTCCAAACCATAGGAAATCACTTAATCTACTTTCTGTCTTGGTACATTTGTCCATTGTAGGTATTTTATTTAAATGTAATTATACAATATATGGGGGTTTTATGTCTGGCTTATTCATACAGCATAGTAGTTTGAAGTTTATTCATGTTGTAGTACACATTAGTACTTCATTAAAAAAAAACTTTGTTGAGATAATTTATACACCATAAAATTCATCCAATTAAAAATATAATTTAAAGGAATTTAGTATACTTAAAGGGCTGCGAGCTTTTAATAAGAGTACATCTGACTGTATTGTATGAACATTTTCTTTTGATTAGTCTCATTTTCACTTTTGGCCAGTTCAGTGTTCATTATAAAATGATGTGACAAACCCGTATGAAAAAGAACATTAAATCCCAAGTGGTGTATGGCTGAACCAGAGGCATGGGGTGTGTTTCTAGGCTCAGATTATCTTCTGCCCTGAACAAAGAATAAGAAAACATTTTTGTTGCATTTGAAATTGGCAGGACCACAGGTGAGGCACACAATGACATTTCAAGCAATTCAAATCTTAACAACTCATGTTCAGAAATATTTTATGGCTTACTAAGTCTTAAAGTCTTTCTTTTGATTCTTAAGAAAAAGGGAGAGGGAGATAATTTGGAATTACATATTTAATGTTTATTATTATGTTAACATTATGTGCATATTTCCTGTTTATATTGTAGCTAACTTTGGTATAAATTTATTTTCACAATGACAATACTATTACTTGCTACTTAGGGACTTTTCTTAAGAATTGAAGTGTTTTAATTTTAGAAACAATATGTTTAATGTTTGTTAAAAGCAATATATAAAGGCAAGGCCATTATTTATGGCTGTGGAGGTTATGGATGGGACAACTCTAAGTAGCGTCATCAACTGTTAGACCTCATAAATTGTATGTTTACAAATATATAATTGACCATTAAACTTGACAGTTTTCTGACAGATGGAAATAAAGCGTTTGCAGAAGCTATGTATTTTTCTATTATGGACAAGGAATGTAAACCAAATGGCAGCCTTATGAAGGCATAAAATATTAAAGAGATATCACAAAAATTATACCACTGAGAAAAAAGATCTCTGTCAATGACTGGTCAAATATTTTACCAAATTATCTACATTTACAAAAAGATATTTTTTTTGCTTTACAAATATATAGATAACTAAATGAGATCACTGCTATTTGGTGACTTGGTATACTGGTTTTTAAAAATATAATCAGGGGCTTCTTTCCATGTCATAAATATTGAGCTACATTATTATTTTAGTGGTTATGTCGGATATCATCATATGCATGCAGAGGTGAATACTTTATTTGTTCAGTCTCTCATCAATGGATATTGTTTCCAGCTTTCACTAATACAAAGAAGATTGCCTTAAACATCAGTGCACACACTCATTTGTACAACTATCTGACTGTTTTCAAACAAAATTGTTTTTTAGACCTAACGTTATTTACATTTGTAAAATTTTTATGTATATCGCCCAATTATAGCATAGGTATTTTTAAAATATAATGGTAGTAGTCTAGAAGTACTGCTTTAAGAACTATCACCAATATGTGCAAGAATCTATTATTATAACAAATCTCTAGAGGAGGCAGTACCAGCTAGTTGCACACACAGTGAAATCCTTTACTCCCTATTTTCAGCAATGAAGAAACATGCTTTATATTATAAAAGTTTACTAAATATTTGCTGTTCATTAAAGCTAATCTTGTGAAAACTAAAATAGTTCACACCTCAGATCCACTGAAGAATATAAGTTGGTATTTTGTGGCAATTAAAATTAAAATTATTTTCTAAAATATTGAATTTTATAGTGATTAATCTGTCTATAATTTTGGCTAAATTTTAACAAGGAGAAATTTTACAAATCTTTATTATACTGTTTGGTAATCATTATACCATGTGCATTTTAAAAGATCAGTGTAACCTGGTTACAGAATTTTTAAAAGATCATTTTTTTTTTCCTATAACCTGGGAGTAACTACCTTTCCTTACCATGGAAATTTAGATGTTACATAGAAAGTCTTATATCTGTGCTTGATCAAAGTTAACTAAAAGCATTTTGATGTTATACTTTGTTTAGTTGTTGATAAATAAAGCAAAATGCTTTATAAACATTTTTCTTAAATTCAAATGTTATTGATAAGTGTTTAATAATTTTTAAATATAAAATAATAATCACATTTTGTTTTCCTTGCAGTCATCTTTATAAAGTATTTCTTGCTGTGAATGAACACATCTATGAAGGCAAATTGTAATTTTGCCATCTGTGTTCATGTAGGTCCAGCCATGAAAAATCCTTAACAAATTCCAGTAACTAGTAAACTGGGTTTTATATTTCTTATAATACCAAAAATGTAAACAAAGAAAGGATAATATACTGCTTATGTTAAAGTTTATAAACAATATACATATTGGGGCTTTTTTAAAACTGTTTACTTCTAAGCAGAATTACAGGTTTCCTAAACCTTCCCAATGTCATGGACCTGATTTTACATTGTTTATAATTTCTGAAATAGATAACATTACTTTCACTTATCAAGCAACTAAAAAAAACTTTTGAAGAGTCATTAATATAACCCTACAGTATTTCAATTAAATATGACTAGACAAGTACATCATAAGCTATTTTAAAACCAGCTACTCCTATTTGTTTAGAAGTAGCTTGATTAAATCTGATAGACATTTTAATTATCTTAATATATTATTCTTTTTTACAGTGAGATCATCTTCATTTTCAAGGTGTATGTCATTATGTTACAGATAAATAATATAGACAGTACTTGGCTTTTTGTATATATGTGTGAATGTGTGTGTATATAATAAGGGGTCTATCTTTAGAATTCATGAAACTAAGCTTACCCAACTTTACAATAGAGTACTCTTGTAGTGTCTTCATGTGTGTGTTCTCATTCAATTTTGGCACAAAATGTTCTGCAAAATTAAGCCCTACTGATCATTTACACATATCTAGAGAGCCATATCCTTCTCCACTACACTCTTTCTACTTATTAAAACAAGCTTGCTTATCAACTAAAAAGCCCAAGTCAAATAACTCTTCTTCTGTTATATCTTCTTTTGAAGTTCCATGCAAAATTAATCATGTCTTCACTTGTATTCTTAAACCAGTCTGGTTCAAACATAGCGATATTACTACTGATCCAGTTATAGACCTGATCTCACTTTCAATGCTCAAGAGCAAAGACTATGTTTAATTCCTTTTTGTATACATAGTAAATGGATAAATGAATGAGTTGCTTGGGTATCTTATGATATAGAAATTAATAACACTTGTAGCCAATAGTAAATACACTATCTCATTTAAACTTCACAACATCTTGCTGAGGTGGGTAATAGCATGGCCATTTTACAGATAAGAAAATTGAGATAAAAAATAGCTTGGTCACAAAAGCTGCAACAGTAATAACTAGAAACTGTTGGATACTAATCTGTCAGTCTACTGCCAGTCACCATATTAATGAATGTCTCTCCCTGTAGATTGATCTTCAAATAAGAGCTATTATTGTCTTTAATATAAGTTGGAAGAGATATTTAAATCCTAACATGACCAGTGAGTTATATCTGTGTTTTTCTAGTATTAATCTACACATGGCTAACTCTGGCCTAGCTGGATTTTAGACGTAACAAAGTATATCCTATGAATATGGCTAAACAGAAAACCCAGACAGCCTTCTCAAGAAGTGAATGAATCCACTCAGAAACTATTATTGAGCATTTCCTTCATGCTTAGTACTTTGCTGTGCACCCAGAGGCAATGTGAAGTTGCTCTGTTCTAAAGGATCTGATAACAAGATGCCATGCAAATCTGACGTATATGAATTGAAGTTGAAAAGATTCTCTTATACAGACAAGAGGGGATAAACAAGCGCTGTAGGAGTCAGAACATTTCATAGAGAAAATAAATGTTTAGAGAATTTGGGTGGAGAGTAGGAAAAACATTTCAGGTGAAGCAAAAAATTGGATGACAATTGGAAAGGGGACCTAATTGGATGCTTTATCAACAGAAACAAGAATTGAAGGATTTATTGCCTTTTGTAGTATGAAATGATCTCACATTATACTTGATTAACATATGCATATTCAAAATGCTTTCACAATATTTTATTTAATCCTGACGCAAAGTCTGAAAAGTTGGCAAGTTGATCTCATTTTATAGACGACAAAACTTGAGTTTTTAAGAGGTTAAATGACTTTCTAATGCAGTTTTCATAAATAGACTAGCATATCCCATATCACTACAAATATTGCTACTTCCAGATAATTTCATGTGCATTTAACCAAGGTTTGTTGTGGCTATAATTTTTTAACCCATCTTCCCTCAGGATTCTTTTGATTTTTTTTTAAGACCTTGAGTTCAAACTAAACATGATGGCTAGTTAGAAAGAATGAACTAGAGGTTTTTTTAGAATTGGAGGCATCAAAGCAAAATTGTGCCCTCCTTAGCAAGGAGAACATGCAGCTGTTCCAAGTGTTTTCGGATTTGCACAGACCGAAAATAAGTATGCTTGTGGTAGAACACAAACCTCTAAGGTTTTTACTTGAATCTGTTGTTTGCATGTAAAATTGGGATTGATTTTAACATAATGGAAAATTATTGATGTTTGTGGAATGAATCTATATCAATCTGAATTTACTTTAGCTCAGACTTTAAAACTCTAATTTTGCCAAGCAGATTAACATTCCATTTAAATTTTTATCTGTGACAGCTTTCCCTAAATGCCTTAAAAATAGCAGTCTGCTTCTGTAGCACCAATTTTATAGTTGACGCAAGTGAAACTTAAAAATGGCTGCCTTGTGTGTCCACCAAAGAATGGGATAACAGCTTTATTAACCCCAAAATTGAAGATTATGCTTGGAAGGGGAGGCAGGATGTCCAGGTTTTTGTTTATTGGTTTATTTTGTTCACCGATCTTACTTGGTATACCTGGGCTGTTAGTAGAAACCCAGATTAACTATGAGTAAGCAGACACAATTTATATTTCGAGGATAATCATACTGAGAGAAAACCCCAAATATTTTCCCAGAGAACATCTAAAAATTGTAAGATAATAGGTCTCATAGGAAATGAGAACAGGATTTGAACCAACACAAACCGGTTTAGGACTTTATTCTGCCACCTGCATGTGACTTTCAAAAGTCATCTGGTCAGTTAGTGTCTGAGTATTCCTGCCTATCAAGTGGGTAGAACAACAATAGATTGAGTGAATAATATAAATAAGTAACGGAAGACAGATGTTCTTAGGAGAAAGCAGAGCATGTTAAAGTCCGGAGGAAAAGGGGGAGCACATCCTTGAGCATATTGTCAAAGTGGAGAATAAAGCAAGGAATAACAATAAAGAGGAAACCAGAAACCAGCTACCTTAGAGCCTTAAAAGCCACACAGAGGAACTGCTCTTTGTTCTGAGAACAGTAACATTCACTGAGTGCTGTCTGTTCACCAGGCAGTGTTATCACTTTATATACATTATTTATTGAATTATTATAAACTCCCCATGAGGAAGCTAAAGATCAGAGAGGTCATGATGCTCATTAAAGAGCCCAGCTATTAAGTGGGAGAGGTGGGGCTCAAATTACATTCTGCCTTATTTCAGAATCAAGACTTATCCACTCATAATACTGCATGGAAAGATGGCAAAACCAGCCATGACACCATCAGATGTTCATCTTAGAATGAGGAGTTCTCTGATTTCAGACAAGAGAACTGATCTGGGGTAGATGCCTATTTAAAGAGAGATGAGTTGGGAAGTTGAGTCAGTCGTCTAGAAATGAGATGATGGCTGCAGGACGTAGCATAGAGGCAGGTGTGTTGCCTCTAAAGAGACACTTAGAAGATAGAATCAACTTGACTTGGCAATTTATTAGGTAAAGGTAAGAAGAGAAAAGCAGGAGATGAGAATGCACCCAGTTGTTTGTTTTTAAAAAATATTTCCTACATCTATCCTATCCTGTAAATAAGTGTATATATTACTTATTGTTACTCAAATGCACTCTACTTTTTTCTTTCTGGGTCTTCATTGATGCTGTGTTCTCCTTGGAAAAGAAGTCCTGGCTACACCATCCCATCCTACTAACTGGGGCAATAAAATCAACATTTCCCTGCTTTAAAAGGCTTTTCTTGCTGTTCCAAACACTTCTTTCACTTCTATTTCTGAAATACTCATATCTCTGAGTGTCTTTATTAAAGAACATATTGAGAACTACCTAAGTACTTTTTTTCAACTTAAATTTATTGGGTCAAAAATCGTGTCCTGTTACTAACCCCTAAAGGGTAATCTTATGGCTTCTTGTACAGAATAGGTGCTAAATCGGTGTTTGTTGAATTTATGTTCAGTTGCTTGTAAGGGAATGAAGTGAGATCCACTAATTTAGCAAATATTTTAATTCTTGGCTCATAAATCATCTCATTAGAGATGGGTTTTTTATTTTATATTTTATTTATTTACTTTATTTTTAAGACAGGGTCTCGCTCTGTCACCCAGACTGGAGAGGAGTGGTGCAGTCTCGGCTCACTGCAACCTCTGCTCCCTGGGTTCAGGCAATTTTTGTTCCTCAGCCTCCCAAGTAGCTGGGATTACAGATGCGTGCCACCACACCTGGCTAACTTTTGTATTCTTACTAGAGATGGGGTTTCGCCTTGTTGGCCTGTCTGGTGTCAAACTCCTGGCTTCAAGAGATCTGCCTGCCTCAGCTTCCCAAAGTGCTGGAATTACAGGCAGAGAGGTCTTTTTTATGCCATCCAAATTACCTCTGTGACTCATAACTACTGTTTTTCTCTATGTCATTTCTGTGTTTTACTTCCTTCATAGCAGTTACTGCTATTTGAACAAGACTGGTGACATAATTACACGATACCTAAATAAATGAACAAATAGTTACTATGGTCCAGTTCACAATGCAATGAAAATTCAGCCCTCTTGTTAAAAGTTACAAAGAGTTTTAGGAAGGCAAAGCAAAGCATAAAGCCGAGTGTGTGACCCTTCTAAAGTCAGGGCCCTGTGTGATCATATACGTCACATGTCCATGATGTCAGCCAGCCAGGTAATTATCTTTTAAATTTGTATGTGTTTCTTTTTCTTTCATATCTCTCCCTCTTTCCATTCAACTCCATGGAAACAGGGAGCATGCCTGTCTTTTTCTTAGTGCCTCATGTGAATTAAAATATTGGCAGATGATAGCTACCTGGTATTTGTTGATTCAAGGATGATAAGAATGATTTTAGGCTTGAGTCTCACATTTTGAAACTTTAAGGGTAAATTGTCCTGTCAAAACTCTTTCTTCCATGTAATTTGATATGATGGTTCTAATCTTTGTAACAGGATGTATCTAAGAGATGATGAAGATAGATTTGTTTGTTTTTAATTAAAAACCAGCACTCACCCTGTTGAATAGAGCTGATTATCATTCCTAGGATATGTTCCTAGACTAAATGCACCAGGAAGACTCAATTACCACCACCCCCTTAAGGCAGTCCTTCCCTAAATGTATTCGACATTCTGTAGCCAGCAATTTTAAGGATATTGCTACTCATTCTAGTCAGTACCTGTTTTTTGACATAAGACCTTAATTCTTCATCCTTGCCAATCTTGCCTCTTTCAAAAGCATTGAATCAACTTTTATGAAGGAAAAGAAAAAACCTGACTGAACACAGTGAGAGGTTAATTTAAGCTATTGTTTCTGCAACATGGTACTATTCCACTTAGTGTAATATCTTCATCAGATGGAATTCAAAACTTTAGGGGAAAAGAATTATGGCCTTTCAGGCACTTAAAATACCTTTTGAGATGTATGTGAAAAAGATAATTGAAGAGTTTGGATTGTCCTTTGAGAAGATGTCAGAAGAGAGTTTGAATTCAATCAAACATTGTTTTAAATAATACAAAGTGAAATCTCAACAGAGCTATGCAATACCCATTTCTAAAGGAGGAAGAAAAAACTGTTGCAAGGGAAAATTCTACTCTTTCCCTGAAAATTCTCTGTTTTAGAAATGTGGATTCATCCCCTAAAGTCCAAAATTGGACTGGTATCAGTGATTATGTATTACATATAAAGGGCAAGCTCATTGCAAAATGTAATAAAACCTGTCATTTATTAGGTGGCTGTCATGTGGCAGACAGCATGCTTACTACTTTAAAAATGTTATCCAATTCTATCTTCATAATAATCGTCCAAGACAGATATCCCTTCTCTCCACTTTACAAGTAAGGAAATCAGAGCTTAAGGAAACTACACATTGACCAAGTTCACAAAGTTTAAAATGGGCAGAGCCAAGATTGCCACCAGTGTTAAGTTGATAAGCAGATAGGTGATATGGGCTTCACAGGCTTTTTCAAAACAGAATTTATATCTGGCATAATTTCTAGTTTGGTTTTCTTTTTTTTTGTTTTTTCAGATAGTGATGAATAAGCCTTTAATAATAAAATACTGATGGCATAGTCCATTATAATAAGGTTCCATTTAATTATATTTGTGCAAATCATTTCTTGCTTATTAATAACCAGTTAAATGCAGAAACATGCTTTAAAATAAGATGCTGCAAGATATTTTATAACTTGTTTGCCCAGAATGACTTTCCTCATCACAAATAGTTGCATGGAGTTACCACCCTACATCAAGATGGACTATCTGCTTCATTTCAGTTTAATATGTGGTGCACTGCTAAGTTCTGCTGCCAAACTATATCCCTCCACTGATCTTTCCTGTGAAATATTCTTAGTGAGATTTATTCACCTGTTTTAAGGTACTGTGTTCAGAAATTCTTGAGAGTACACAAAGTGCCCTAGAAATTTCTAACATATTGGTACATCAGAGCCCATAATTTATTAGATTACCTTATCAAAGACATGAAATTTTGTGCTAAAAAATAGATACTCTTTTGGGGGGTGGTGCATAAGAACAGAGAAGTCTGTCAGGTCCTCTGAGAAGAACAGATGTAAGTAAAACTACATGTGATAGAGTGAAGACAGTTGTGAATGAAGACCAATTTGGGATGGAAGTTGGTGTTGGTGGAGTGAGAGTCTTAACCCCTTCACGTAGTGACTGGGATGAGATCAAGGCCTTGAGGAGAGTGGCCTGAGGCTGGGAAAGTAACTGTAGGAAATGTGAAAGGGAGATTACTAAAGAAGAGAACAGACTGAGAGAATAATGGCCTTAGGGAGATGAAAGTCTCTGTCTGTGCCTAGGCCTGTAAGGGCTGCATGCTGGGAAGGCGACCACAGTGGCCATTCTAGCAATGCAAAGTCAAGTACAGGAAGCTACAAACAGAAAATCAGGCAATAATTTCAGTGGGCCCAGGTGTCTGAGATGCTGGATGGTATCATATAACACTTGTCACTTGCCACAAATACCAAATTTACGAAAAGTGAATTTGTTATTTGAAATAAGGCATGATTATTAAAATATAAAAGTGGGTCATTTGTCTATTTGTACAATGGAAACTGAATCTAGGTAATTCTGGCCAAAAAAAAAAAAAAAAAAAAAAAAAAAAAAAAATTTGGCAAAAAAAAAAAAAAAAAAAAAAAAAAAAGAAAAAGTACCGTCTACATGATTTGGGATACAATTGAGTTGCATCTAAAATTCGGCTGTATAATCTCTTTTCTCTATTCTGCTGGCTTGGACACCTCAGCATAGCAGAAAGAACATGTGAATGTGGTCATAAGACATGGATCTGCTATGTGTCCGTGGTATACTTCACTGACCTTTTCCTGGCCTCAGTTTCTTCACTTATAAAATGACAGGGTTGATCTAAGTGATTCCACAGGTCACTTCTGCTTGCAGGATCACAGGGTCACTGTACATTTACTATTTTATTTCCCGACACAGAGTACCTTTCCAAAAACTCACATTTCATTCCCTGGGGATCTTTTTGTATGTGCATAGTGCTGAAATTCTTTGTGTTGTGAATTCTTTGGTTAATTTAAAACATTAAGAGAAATGCTGTCAGTTAACATGCAGGCATTCTTGCCGTTTGCCTGTGGTGGTAATGGAAGTTGCCTGTTTATGTCCTTTCTTCAGGTGTCAGACAGCAAATACCTCCTTTCAACTTTGCAACATTCAACAATTTAGCTCTCATTTTAGAAACGTTAGCAAAGGGCTATTTCCATTTCATGTTTGATGATTTCAATGATGCCTATGTAGTAAGTGTCATTGTATTATATCCAACCATATTCTAGAGTAAAAGAACCAGTATAATCTGGCTGCTTTTGTTTAGACAGTTCTGGATATTGATGATATCTGAGACAGTTCTCTTTCCACATAAACCCACAGAAAATGCTTTCAATTGAGAAGAAAATAACATAGTTTGCTAGCTTAGGATTTATTTTACATTTGGGTGGTAGTCTTAAAAGGCACAATTCTGTGAGACAAAAGTCTTTGTTTTCACTCCTGCCTTAATTAAACAAACAAACAAAAAACAAACAAACAAAAACACTATGCTATGTATTCTCAGGGAATTTATTACAACCCTAATATATTATTGGGAATTGAACAGGAACACAAAGTATGTCCCAATCTGGAGTTTAATAGTTAATATCTGTTTTATGTCTATTTTGATGGAAACCCACTTCATGATACATTTCTTTTCAGGTTAATGGCACATTTATTTTTATAGTTACACACACACACACACAAACACACACACACAAAGAGGTTTTGCAGCTGTGGTAGGAAAAAAAAGTACACACATATATTTGGCCTACTTTTCATTTGATGAAGGTACGCACGCACCCACCCTTATTCTAAGCCCCGATTTGGGTCACTGAACATCACCCTGTCAGTTTATCGCAGCAGCTTCTGCTCATAGCACAACTGTGGTTGCAGAGTTTTGCTGCATGTGTTTCTTGTTTGCATGTTTATGCAAGCAAGCATGCTGCGAAGTCCATGATATGTGGCAATAATGGTTTTAATATATGGTAGTAAAAGGTTGCCATTATATAACCCTAGAGTAAGTGTCTATAAAAAATAACTAAAATACAACTTCAACGAACTAGCATCATGGTTGTTTTATGGTATCTTTTTCCAATTCTAATCCCTAAAACTTCCTGTTTCAAAATGTATTCTCCCTCCAACAGCAAAAACCACATCCCGCTCTTCTCCCAGCAAGGAATTTCATAGTCAGCTTCTGGCTACACTGGTTTGTGCTCTTCTTATATTTTTAATAAGGATCGCATGTGTGGCTTTCTTCCCAATGTGGAATGCTTGTCTATTTCTGTGTGGGGAAAGGAAGACATGGAAAGGATCCAATGTAAGCTGGACAGAGGAAACAAAAAGATGAAATATGAATGGCAATGACACAAATCATTTTTCTTTTGATGTATATGTCTAAAAGTATTTTACTTTTGGTGTACATTTCCATTGATTTCTGAGTTCAAATCACAGAACGAACTTTCTTTTAATATAATTTCTGTCTGTGATTTATAGCAAAGCTGTGTACTGAATTTCAAGCACCCATTACTGAAATACCATATGGACTGAATGCATATTTCATTGTATTGATTTGTGCCAGTAACCTCTGGTCAGGAAACCTACTTCATTTATCTAAACAACTGATGCTGTCTTTAAAGAAATCTAGCATTTATTGAATTTGTATAAGGCTGCTTAGTGAACCTTACTGTAATTTTCATTGTGCCATATTACCTTACAAATGTGTTTGATAAACAATTTATTAAAAATGAGATTCATATTTTCTTCTTGCAGGTAGTAAGAGATGGTAATCAGGCAAACATACTATACATTTCATTCATTCACATACTTTTAAATAAAATACTTAGGTCTAATGGTAGATCAAAGTTTTCCATCTTTTTCTGTACTGTAGATGCTGAAAAAATATTAGAAACCTTAGACATTTTAATCTAAAATATGAGTTTATATATGGATTAATATCATTGACATAGTGACATCCAGCAAATTTGAAAATTAACTGCTCCCCTGGTACTCTACTAGGATTTGTAAGTAACCAGCCCTGGGCTTTTCTATGATTTCTTGGTAAGTAAATATTTCTGCTTGTTGTAGCTACTTATTCATTCTTATGGTGGGTTCCTTTCTTTCATGGCTTGTGAGTTTTATATTTTCAATTCATCTTTAGTGAGTTGTAGTTGTTTTTCAGTAGAAATTTTAAATGCTCTCATTTCCAGCAGTCTCCTTTAATATCCTTTTTTGAGTTTGCTTATATTTATTCACCAGATGCATTGCTAGTCTTGAATTAGTTTAATTTTTTTGGCATTTAAAAACTTATATTTAATGTAATAATGTATATTTGAAGTGGTAAATGATTTCCATATCAGGTTACTGTCCCAAGCACACACTTCCAGATTTGGAGAAGCTCAATGTAAAATAAAACATTCACATGAATAAAAAAATTACCTAATTCCGACATAATAAGTTCAATGATAAAGTTATATTAAACGTTGCTATTGGATATTGTTTTAGATTATGTATGTGAGAAGAGTGGTAAAATACCATAGAATAATCCTGACATTGTAAAAATAGTGTAGGAATAACATACTGAGATAAGTTCAGTGAACATGTATTTGTCTTTGTGTTAAAATAAAAAAGCATCATATAAGAATATTACCCATCTATCCTCGTCAGATAAGAGTATTCTAGAATGAAGACACATTTCAGAAAAGTTATACTTACATAATTGTGCCTAAGTTTTGATCAAAGAAAGTTCAGTCTCTTATATGCTTGATAAATACTGATTTAAAAGGCCTTAATATATTTTGCAATATATTGCATGATATACACACCAGGAAAATACCAGTATTGGGAAATTTCTATTACTTAGGAGGAAATAATTTAAAGAAAATAGAATGACAAAAAAAGAAAATATTATTACTAAGAACCCACTTTGTGCCAGACAGTGTGAGGGATGTTTTGTGTTCATTATTTTTGAATGATGAGGAAAACAGGCCAAAGTCTAAAACTAGTAATGGCAGTATTGATTTTCAAACTATGCTCTGTCTGAAACCCCAAATCCCTATTCTTTCCTTAGTATAAGCCTCTTAATACAATGTCTGGTTTCTTAAAATACGTTTTATCACAGCATTTACTAAAAAGTAAGTGAAAGCTGCTGAAAGTTATTCTTTTGTTTTCCTAATTGTAATGAATCCCCTAATTGACAGTGAGAGTTTCGATTTTATTATAATGTTCTAGGGCTCTGAACAAACAAGTAATGCAGGTAAGGATCTCAGTAAGGACACATTTGTAAACACAACACATACATTTTACAATCATTTACATTTGAGCTGTATGGGATGCGAAGAATTGCTTGTCTTACTTGTGATTTTCTTAAATGCTTTGTCATAAATGGTGTTTTATTTGTTTCAGATTTTGCTGGTTCAGTTGAGTGCAGTTCCCAGCTGATTCAAAATTTAAGGGAGATGGCCGGGCGCGGTGGCTCAAGCCTGTAATCCCAGCACTTTGGGAGGCCGAGGCGGGTGGATCACGAGGTCAAGAGATCGAGACCATCCTGGTNATGGTGGTGCGTGCCTGTAATCCCAGCTACTCAGGAGGCTGAGGCAGGAGAATTGCCTGAACCCAGGAGGCGGAGGTTGTGGTGAGCCGAGATTGTGCCATTGTACTCCAGCCTGGGTAACATGAGTGAAACTCCCTCTCAAAAAAAAAAAAAAAAAAAAATTTAAGGGAGAGATACCCAATTTGCACATATAGTAATTTCCTTTGCTGTCAGAATGTTTAAGAAAACAATGAAAAACAAAAACAAAACTGTGAGAAGCATCAATAAGGATTCAATCAGTACACTGATAGAGCAAATTTTCTGTATTTTTTTTCTCTTTACTGCCAATGTTACTTTCATGGTTTTTGTTCATGCATTTACAGAATCCTTTCTCTTAAAATTAACCAGTTTAGCTGTATTTCAGGTAACTTACCCACAGGCAGATTGCCTCCCTGTGCTTATAATGTGTACTTCCCAAGCACTTGGGTTTTTTGGTTTGTCTGTTCGTTTGTTTTTGAGATGGAGTCTCACTCTATTGCTCAGGCTGGAGTGCAGTGGCACAACCTGGGCTCACTGCAACCTCTGCCACCCAGGTTCAAACAATTCTCCCGCCTCAGCCTCCGAAGTACGTGGTATTACAGGCACCAGCCACCATGCCTGGCTAATTTATTTTTATATTTTTAGTAGAGATGGGGTTTCATCATCTTGGCCAGGTTGATCTTGAATCCCTGACCTTGTGATCTACCTGCCTCAGCCTCCCAAAGTGCTGGGATTACAGGCATGAGTACTTAGGTTTTAAAAAAATTACTACACTTTAATTTTTCCTTATACCTAACCCGAATTATACAAGCTAATTGTGTGGGAGGCAAAGGAACAATGTTCTCTTAACATAAATATAATATGATAGCAACTAGTGTTTATTGAATGACTAGTATGTGCCAGGAACTGAAATGAGTTTATGTTGTGTTAATTTATTCCTTGCAACAATCATGTAAGGGAGATACTCTGATTCCAAATTTTACAGAGGAATAAGTCTCATCGGTGTGAAAACCACAGAGGGAATAAACAGTCACACTAGAAGTGAAATTTGGCTTTTTGACTCCATATTCGAAATCACTACAGTATAACAATTTAAAAAAAAAAACAAAAAACCAGACACCAAAAAAAGACATATTTTTGTGTGATTTATTTAAATTTCAGATATTGATAAGCCAATCTACGGTGTTATAAATCAGGTAATAAGGGCTCAAACTTAAACAGTGGTGGTAAGCCTATCTAACTGCCGAGACCAGCTCAGTCATGGAGACCCCAACCCAGGCAGCGCTAAAGGAATCAAGAAACAGACACAAAGATAGAGTGCAAAAGTGGGATCAGAGTGGGATGTCAGGAGGCTGACAGCATTCCCCAGCTGAAAGCTCAGAGCCGACTCTGACCCATGTATTCATTCTTTGAGAACAAGTGATTATTTTTAATAAGTGGGTGCTCCGTGTTTCTTCAGAGAATAAAGATAGACTAAACAGGCAGATAGTGCCTTCTTCACTACTAAAATGGAAATAAGCTAGAAAGCACTCTTTGCAAGTCAGCAATGGGGGTAAGGTCATATGTCCTATGTTTTGTGAACTGGTTTAGTGCATGACTGGTACTTATTGCTTACTATTCTAGTAGTTTTCTGCCTGGGGATGGCTCTGTGTTACTTGCCATCACCTCTCAGCAAACAACATATATTACACACACATCAAGGCCTTCTCCCAGCACTAATCTATCCAAAAACAGTATTTTATGAAATAAGTGCTATTACTATTCCCATTTACATATGAAAAACTGAAGTTCAGAGAGGGTAAGTAATTTGCTAATTTTCACAAGAGCACAGTGCTAATGGCAAACTCCTAATTCAAATCTAATCTGTTGAGTTCCAGAGCTATAGCATTATAATACACAGGAATCAGAAAAAAAAATCCTTTTCTATGGAAGACAATGAAGAAAATGTTAACAGGAGAAAGTATTTTCAATCGTTAAAGAATTTTTAAATCAAGGCAAATAAATTGTGATCGCAGTCTGCCTAATAATTATCAAATTAGCTTAAAACTTCTGCAATAGATATAAGAAAGAGAATGAATAAAGGAACATGGGGACATTTTGAAATAGGAAAGTTTGGGCATGGTGGCTCACGTCTGTAATCTCAGCACTTTGGGAGGCTGAGGCAGGTGGATCACAAGGTCAAGAGTTCAAGACCAGCCTGGCCAAGATGGTGAAACCCCATCTTTACTAAAAATTCAAAAATTACCTGGGTGTGGTGGCACATGCCTTCAATTGTCAGCTGCTTGGGAGGCTGAGAGAGGAGAATCGCTCGAGCCCAGAAGGTGGATGTAGCAGTGAGCCACAATCATACCACTGCTCTCCAGCCTGGGTAACAGAGCAAGACTCCATCTCAAAATAAAATAAAGAAAGAGGAAAGAGTTCATATTCGATATTTTTTCAAGCTGACTGTTTCTTAACCATACTCTTTCTTATCTCCGCTATAAAATTGCTCATTAATACTCTCCTTCCCCACAGACTCTTTCCTCAAGAATCCAACTGTGTCAATCTCTCTTATCCCAAACCACTCTTTCAGTCCTGCTTCCTGCTCTCAAAAACTTGCTTTAATCCCTTTGCTTTTGGGAATGATATGGAAAACTCAAGAATATATCCAATATATCAAAATTCTCCCTCTTAATAGTTTGGAATTGTGAAGAAAGAGAGAGACCGATCTACACTTGAAAAATGAGTAAAATTGTGAGTGTGAGATGTCTTGACTTCAGTGAAAAGGTAAAAGTTTGTAGAAAAGGTGGAGGACTTTTCTTTATATTTCTTGAAGGCTCACATTTTTCAAACATGTAGCATTTTTCTCTATCTTACTTCCTCTACTCATTCCATTTATTTACTTCATGGAATGGAGCTACAGCTTACTGCTTACTTCAAGTTCAATGTTCTACACCTTCTAACTGACAGTGAAAGACAAAGACAAAAGAGGGCAGATTTTGGAAGTTCCTGAGCCGAAATCAAATCAGTGGCCTAAACAATGATTGGCCCTTACCTTCTTTTTAACAGCATTTTTCAGGGGATAATTTTAATATGTTTCAAAAACATTTCTCTTCTTAGGTATATAAACATTCTCCTTAAAATCTTATTTTAGCTATTCAATTTTCTCAGTATATTTTATTCCTCTAAATAGAGTGCAAAGGTAAATTTTAACATTAGCCCTTCCTATTCCAAACCAAAGTTATCCAAATATAGGAAAATAGTAGCAAAATTTAACAGCAAACTTGAAATATTTTTTTTTAGCACAGATTAGTAAACATGCAGAAAATATGCAAAGTCCTGGTGTTTACAATGTTTTAGCAAATTACAAATTATTTCAAGAAGGAGAAAAATCAAAGGACAAACATCAGTACACATTCCAAAGTCTACAGAAAAATGATTTCAGTGTTGGAAACAAAAATCTTAGATGGAAACAGTGATGATAATGGGGGAAAATGCATTTGGTTAAATTGTCTCCCCCAAGGTACAGGATAAAAATTCAATTTTGCACCAACAACAATAATGTCTTCTAGAGAGCTGGCTTTATTCACAGCTTTATTTTGCTTTAAAAAAGAATAACAGAGCACAAACCCAAACTACAACTTAGCTAAAGCACAAGTCCCGAATTTACAATTTTATTAATTGAAACTGAAGAAAACTTACCTGGGCTAATGTTATAAAGCATGCCGTGGAGCAAAATGTTTCCTGTGGAATCTGTTTCTAGTGATGTCTATCTACGTATTTCTATTTAATTTGGGATTAAAGGGATTCTTATGATTTTATTTATTTTCACCTTATTGCTTCTACTGGAGTTAGATGAACATTGTTGCTTTGTCTACAACTTCTGTGGTGGTTGGTAACCCTTGAGGAGCCTGAGAATCCATCACCTTAATCAAGAAGCCATTACAATTTTCCATGTTCAGTTATAACTTGCAAAACTAGGATCAAATAAAGAGAACAATTTTAACCTGCAACTACATTGTAAATTTGTTATATCTTCTTTTCCCAAAATGTGTAACAGAGAAAAATCAATATCATAATGTTATTTATTCGCACTGAAGAAATAGTCTGTGAGTTTTAGATTTTGAAAGGAAATCAGGAGGAAATGAAGGAGAGTGTTTCCTGTAAGAAAT
>NW_016107479.1:1342075-1363170 GCF_001604975.1 Cebus imitator | reverse complement strand
GTCTCGAACTCTTGACTTCGTGATCTGCCCGCTTTGCCCTCCCAAAGTGCTGGGATTACAGGCGTGAGCCACGATGCCCAGCCGATCTTCCGGTTTTTGCTCCTTCCTTGGCTTTCAATTTTCTACAGAGTAGCCAGAGGCATGTTTAAAACAAAATCGTAATGTCACTCAACTTCTTAAAACCCTCCAATGACTTTGTATTGCCCTTGGAATATAAACCAAAATTTCTTGGCACTAGCCTACATGCAGTCCTTAATCTGGCCATCTACCTCTCTAATTGTATGTTTTTTACCACTCTGTTTGGCTTATTAGATTCTAGTCACATTGGTTTTTTCTGTTGCTTGAATGTAAGTACACACAAGGCCTTGTGTGCTAACTATCCCTTTACATAAATATTCTGTCTTCTTACCTTGCATGGCTGACTTGTTCTGTGTTGCTCAGGCCTGGTCATCCAATCTAAATATTCTTCCTCTGAGCTGTATTACCTGTTTTATTTTCTCCATTTCACTAATTATCTGAGATTATTTTATTCCTTTATTTGCTTAACTGTTCACGGTCTTTCTCTCGCCTCTCTATGCTGCAGTAATGTAAGTAGGAAACATGTTCACATGTTACCACTATGTCTCCAGTGCCTAGAATAGAATACAAAACAGAGTAGGCACTAAAAGTATTTGTTTCATAAACATTTAAAATTTGGTTTAACAAAGAAAAAATTAGTAATCAAATTATGTCTTACTCATTTTAACTCACAATATTTACTTACTGATTTGTTTGATATTACACCACTGTTGAATCAATGGATTTATCATATGGTTAAAACATGTTTTAGAATGTAAGAGAAAGGAAGAAATGAAATAGAGTCATTTTACAGAAATACGGACAGTGATTACACAGTGCTTTTAAAACCTAGTAGGTGCATCTTACTTGAGGTATGGTTAGCTTCCTGGTGAGAGTGAGAGAAAGAAAGAAAATATTCATGTCAATATTTAGAAATGTGTCACAACCTACACATGTGATATCACAATTCTTGAACATTATTCATACATTATTCTTTTAAGATTACTTCTACTCTTTTATTTATTTATTTATTTATTTATTTAGAGACAGAGTCTCGCTCTGTCACCCAGGCTGGAGTACAGTGGTGAAATCTCACTGCAACGTCTGCCTCCTGAGTGCAGGAGATTCTCCTGCCTCAGTCTGCTGAGTAGCTGAGATTACAGGCTTGTGCCACTATGCCCGACTAATTTTTTGTATTATTAGTAGAGATGGGGTTTCACCATGTTGACCAGTGTGCTCTTAAACTCCTGACCTCAAGTGATCCGCTTGCCTTGGGCTCCCAAAGTGTTGGGATTACAGGTGTGAGACACCGCACTCGGTGCCTCATTCTTTTTTTGCCCCCGTGAGACAAATGTTGAACCATCTCACCCTAATTTTCACATCCCATATACCCTCTCATGACATTATTTTTCATTGCTTCTCTGGGCAACATTATGGATAATTTCTTCAGCTCTGTTTGCCCATTAATTTTTCCTTTAGATGTGTTTAATATATTGGTTTATTTACTTTATTTCAATTAATACATTTTTCTAAAAATTGCTACCCATTGAAAACTGTCTTGTTCTTTTGATTAATGTCTTTTGTATATTTGCTCTGACATCTTTTATTTTTAATAATTTAAAATATTCATTTTATAATCTATGTTTGGAATTGCATAATCTGAATATTTTGATATTTCTAATCTTGATCTCTGTACTGACTTTCACTCCAGATTTCCTCATGTGTTTTATAATTATGGATTTGAGCTCCTACTTAACAGGACTTTGTATTGATAAATCCTAAGCATCCTCTTTTGAGAATATACCCTTCCAGAAAAATTTGGTGATTGAATTTATGAGGTAACAACACAGGAATACTTTTTCATTTAATCTCCCTTTAGGATTTCTTTGTCTTTGTGGATGGTATAAATTCAAACCTGAAACATTTCTGAGAGATTTTTAGGAAAGACTTTTTATCATTTCTCCTAGAGATCCCAAGGCTCTTCTTTAAGATTGACAGATGTCCCAGGGAACATCCAAATATCACTAACTTCATATTATCCATTTTCACTTTTTTCTTTGGTACTAGCCACTGAACATTTCTGTACTGTATTTTTTCAAGAATACATTATATTTGTCATATTTTATCCAGTATTTCAGTTAATATTGTTTACTGTTGGTTTACAATATCTGACACATATTTTTGGCAAAAATGAACCAACTTTCATTTGTGTTTTTATGTTTACCCTGTAATAAACATAAAGAACTCACGATGATGACTGTGTTAGCCCATTCTCACACTGCTATAATGAATTGCCTGAGACTGGGTAATTTATAAATGAAAGAGGTTTAATTGCCTCACAGTTCCGCATGGCTGGAGAGGCCTTGGGAAACTTACAATCATGGCGGAAGGGGAAGCAAACACCTCCTTCACATGATGGCAGAAAGAAGTGCTGAGCAAAGAGGGAAAAGCCCCTTATAAACCTATAAGATCTCATGAGAACTCACTCACTATAAGGAGAACAGTAGCATGGAGATAACCACCCATGATTCAGTTGTCCCTCCGGATGCATAGGGATTTGGGGATAAGATTCGGGTGGGTGTACAGCCAAACCATATCAATGACTGCAGAAAGAATTATTTGTATTTTAGGGGAAAAAAAGAAAAAAAAAAACAACTAACATTTGGCCTTCCTGTTTTATGGAGAAAGGCTGGTCTGTATTTTTTGCTCAGGGGCTGTTTTAAGACTATATGTAGTAAGGTCAGTAATACCAATTACCCATCGAACCCAGTACCCTGACCTGTTACTGTTCACCTTCTGCCACTTCAGTCCAAGTCCTGGACTTACTCCTGACTGGTATGAGAAATAAGGTCTAGAGTTGTGGTATCAGAAAAAGGAAATGCCACAGGAAAGAGATACCTGATGTAATTAGAAAAGGGGGATTTCTCTGACTACTTGTAGATCTATATCTGTATACGTGTGTACGTGTGTGTGACAGAAAGAGGCAGAGATGATATGTATTATATTTGCAGGTATGTGTTTCAGTGATATTATTGAAACTCATAAGAATTTCATTGCAAAATAATTTTATATGCCCCGAATGAGTACCTGTTTGCATTTATTTTTATAATTATTTCTATAATTGATTCTACAAGTCAATACAGAAATAGCTGGCTTATTCCTACCACCTGCTTAGTACAGATATACAGAGAAGGTAATGATACATATTTAATTTTTTTCTTCACTTTATTTTCCAACAGATCATATGATCACAATATTGGGACAATATCCAACTTAGTATTCTGTTCCTGCATTCAAATGCCAGGATTCTTTTATAGAAAATAGACACCCTTTATAAGAATTAAATGGTCAAATATGGAGAAGTGGATGGCTAATTCTAAATGTTATTTGAATAAATTTGCATCTGAAAGGTTCTCAGGAAACTTCTTTTAGGAGTAACTTTCTGTAGGTCCATATGCTATCCATAAATCACTTGTTTTGGTTTAACTCCACTTCCTCACTCTTACCAGCATCTCGAGAGTCAAAGCAAAAGCTCCAAAATTGTTTACAGTATCTTCCTTCTTCTCTGAATCGATAGTTATACACTTAGTAATTGTCTGTTTTAACTAGAAGGATTTCTGTATTTTCCATATGCCACTCTCAGGACCTAATCAAAATTCTGTGGGGGGTAGGCAGGCATGGTGGAAATGAATGGAAAATAGATTTGGACAGAAAAAAAATTTGGTTTGATAAAGGAAGTGAATCAGATCCACAGTTAACAATTATAGATCATTGAAAATATTTTGTAGTATTAGAAGGACAGATTTTTATTGGTCCTTTTATTTGGTGTTTTCAATCATGTGAAAGAATATCTCCTTTTAAATGTCCACAGAACAGATACTGGGGACATTTAAATATTCCCTGCTTTAAATTTCTCTCCAAGGAGAGTTTCTTAGTTAAATTTTTGTTACCGTCTGAATAAAATGGAATACTGCCATTGAGTCATTATTTGTAGGAACCCATAGATCTCTGCAGTTCCTTACCCAACTCTATTACCTCTGGCACAGAAATGCAAGGCAGCAATAAATCAAGGTGTACTTACAACTCATATTCTTCTATTTACTCATCTATCAGTGCCAGTCCAAAAAAAAAAAAATCAATAGGTAAAGTTAGGTCCACACTCTACTTTTTTAAGAAAGTCAAAATAATATAGATGATATGTATTAGTAATTATAACAAAATTCACTTCACTTTTATTAATATTTTTAAGGTACTTCCATGATTATTTAGAACCTGTATTAGTCTGTTCTCATTCTGTTAATAAAGGACATACTCAAGACTGGGTAGTTTACAAAGGAAAGATGTTTAATTGATTCACAGTTCCACATGACTGGGAAGTCCTCACAGTCATGGCAGAAGGTGAATGAGGAGCAAAGTCACGTCTTATATGGCAGCAAGCAAGTGAGCATGTGCAGGGGAACTTCCCTTTATAAAACTATCAGATCTCATGAGACTTACTCACTATCATGAGAACAGCATAGGAAAGACCTGCTCCCATGATTCAATTACCTCTCACTGGGTTTCTCCCATGATATGTGGGAATTATAGGAGCTACAATTTAAGATGAGATTTGGGTAGGGACACAGAAACCCGTATTAGGACACTGAAAACTTTGACTTTTGGAAGGGAAAATGTCCACTAATAACCTAGATGTAAACTCAGACTACCAACACATTTCAAATTACTGAGTATTATTCTACTCTAAGGGTGTCTTTAAACCACAATTACTTTGGAAAAAAAATTTAATTATGTTTTAGGTCATGTTCCTCCTATGATTAGAACTAGAGGGGACTGGAATGAAGAACACAAAATCCAAGAAACTGAATGTTTATATATCACATTCTATTCTTAGGTACAAAGAACCTCATAAAGTCCTCCTTCTTACCAAATTAAGAAACCAGTGCTTTTATTTTAAATACTTATGTTAAAGTCTTTACATCTGTTATTTAAAATTTTATGATTCAATAATACTTTCTCTTGATATGTAATATATTGCATGTGACAGTAAAAATAAATCTTAATGAAATAGAATAGTGGATTTATAATTATTTTAGGCAAACAACACAAAAAACTCTAACATGAGTAACTGCACAGAATTGTTTGACAACTTTTTGAAGTCTGAAGTGATAGTGGGCCCAGAAGAATAGTAAAGTATGAGACTTTGTGGGTATGTAATACACCTGTATGCTTCATATAGACAGAGTCTGATCTGGCATAGTTGGATAAGAGCATAAAATTAACAAAAAGGCAATGTTATTATTTCATTTTCCATAAGAAGACAAGTTCTCTTTTTTTTTTTTTTTTTTTTCTCCTGCTCCTCTACCCAAGAGAAATAATTGTCAGCTACAGGTCATAAAACTCTATAGACTAATGCCCTCTGACCTCTGACCCTGTAATTTATAAGTTCTCTTTTCTAAGATTATGCTAGTAACTTCCATCTTGCTTATAGGGTGACCATGTTCATAGTTTAAAGCAAATCTGTCACTGTTCCTCAAAACACTAACTTATCACCTTTCCATACAAAATTTAACCCAGCAGGGGAAAAACATGTTGTTGTTGTTTTTTTTTTAATCTAAAAACTATAAAAAGAAAATGTATTCCCATATGGTAGAAAAAGTATTAAAGAATTTTTCTAAAATTTATCAATAAAGAATATTCTCTTCACCCTCAATTGCTTAATTTATTTTTTGTGAAACTAAAAAGTTTTATTCATAGGGTATATCACTATGTCTTTAACAGTCAAGTTTTATTAGCAGAGATTGCAATGCAAAATGCACTTTTCACTTAAAGAATGATTGATGAAATATGGAAAATGTGCACCATAGGCTATCTATACACTAAATGAATTGTTTCCTTTAGCTCAACTAGCATTTTCTGCACATCTCCTTCAGAGGCATAGCAGGAAGTCTTCTGGGTAGGGAACAATGAACAGGGTTAAGGCATAAACACCAATACGGGATAAACACACAAAATAGAATATGATAAGTACTGTTAAAAAGATATAAAATATGTTGGGAACATCTAGAAAGAGAATAATTTCTTCTCTAAGTGTCAAGACAAGTTGTATTGAAGAGATGTTAACTGAGCTGGCCATAAGGAAAGGGTAGAAAAAAATATTGAGGCAGGGCAAATGGAGTAAACTGAAGTATGGAAGGAAAGAAGGAAGAAAGGAAAGAAGTGAGGGAGGGAGGGAGGGAAGGAAGGGAAAGTGGGCTTATAATTTGAGACCAGGGTACAAGGGAAAATAGTGGGAGATAAATTTGAAAGGTAGCATGAGTATATGCATGGAGAATTATGGAAAAGAATCATTAAAAGTTAGAATAGAAGCAACCTCCTAAAGCTCCTGAACACTGTGCTAAATACTTTAACTTGTTTTGGGTAGGCAACAGAGAGAATTTTTGAGCTAAGGAAGGTGTCATAAAAGCATATGGCATATAAGTATATGACACTGTCAGAGCTGTGTGTAAGGACAAGCATTTCAAGATTGTGTTTGTGCCAGGACCAAGACTGTATTAAAGAGATGACTCTCTGTATTTCTGCTGTTTAAACATGTATATCAGAAGAAAATATTGGTGCAATACATATATATGCCAGATATGCCTGTAAATTTTTTTTTAAAAAAAAACCTAATAATCTGTTTTAGCCCCAAAATAGTGGTGATGAAACACTTTCATCTGAAATAAATGATGGAGACCAGACAATGTATCTTCATTGCTTACTTAATTTTGCTTCTGGAGATATGTTCATAACATGTGTTTGAAGACAATTTGAAAGGTTTTGTTTTTATGATCACGGTATCAAAATACGTTTTTGTTGTTTCAGATGATGGTGCCTGTCCATTAACTGAACAACTGTGGTAAGTTTATTTTGCTCATCTCATATCTGCGTGGAATGCTTTTCTTTTTGATATTTCAAAGAATTTATTTTACCTATAAAACCTTTTGTTAAAATTCCTTGAATGAGTTTCCTTCTGGCAATCCATTAGGAATTTTAGGATGTTTTGTTTCTTCTTTTCAATTAAAACTAAGATTTTAGTTTTCAACCAGATTTTGTCACCAGAGATGTTCATTTTCACAAATGCTTCACTTACTCAAACTTTAACAATCTCTCAATGTACTGGGAAAGTAATATCCAGTTGTTAGTTACTCTTTTAGTAGTTAGAAGAAATATTTTATGGTTTTCATAGTGATAGCAGAATACCCAGTGTTTCCTGACAAAAAGAAAGTTATTTTTTTGTTTTCTCTATTATCCTTACAATGAGAGAAAGAAAAAAAATAATTTCTATTCCTTAACTTACATAATTGCCTTATATTGCTATGATTATTCACTGGAAATTAAGATGAGTGGGTATAACGTGGATTAATATAGTTCATCTCTGGAGAAGTTGCTACCCATTTATGCCTCTCTTGGAAGAATAAACACAACATATTTGTGCGCTGGTAAACTGGTATTTTCAAGGATTCTCTGCACATTTCCAGACTTAGAAAAAAAGAAAACTCTACATCAAATTGTTACTCATTTTACTTCTTGAGAGTTGACCAGTTTAGAGTAGATTCAGAGAAAGTATTGCGTTTTTTGTTCTTATTCAACCGCAATAAGGAAAATGTTATGAAAGAGTGTCTTTGTATAGCATCCTCCCCCTTCCCTCAGAGTAGACTGCTTGGTAAAATAAGAGATGGCCAGAGTGGGAGCTGGTTGGCAGGAGGATAACAAGTTTGAAGGTGTAAAAAAATTTACATAGGTTTTGGATAAGAAAGAATAGAGCAACTGTATGAGATGGTGTATGTGTTGTGACTTAAGAACAAGCAAATGTTGGAGAAAAAAGTTAAATGCCTTATCATATATTACATTAGTGCTTCTCAAACCTTGATTTGTCTATGAGTAATATGGGCTATCTGTTAAAATGCAGATACTGATTTAGAATCTGAGCTGAAGTAGGGCCCTAGAATCTTCATTCTTGATTTCTATAAGCTCCCAGGTAATGCAAAGCTGCTGGTTTAAAGACCACACTGTAAATAGTAAGGTAGTATATAAATAAATCTCTCCCTTTGACTCCTCTCCAAGGGACTTCAATCAAGACATTAATTTTCAAATGTTTGATTTGGATTTGACTTTTAGTGCTCTTGATTCACTGTTCAAAGATTATCTTAAGATTATAGCAAAAATGCTGTTTTAGTTCAGCCACATACAAAAAGAACTGGGTCTTGAAGAGCTTCTATGTCTGTTTTCCCTGTTATTACCTGATTATTCCAGGGTAAACTGTAAAGGATCAAAGAAAGTCAATCTCTTTCAGCCAAGTAATTTTTGAGTGAACAATGCACAAGATTTTACAAAAATATAAATATATTATTCTAATATTGCAATCTACTCAAAGGCAATCATATAATCACCTCGTAATAGTCTAATTACAAAAAGCAACAAAAATGGTTGTGGGGTAGATAGTCCTAACCATAATACAAGTAGTCATTATCATCATTATTAGGCTCGAAAGTACTTGAGTTTTGCTTGAAAATGTGATAAAATGCTTTTGGTTTTGTGTCACATTCCTACTGACATTATGAATACTTTCTAGTCTAATTCTTCAGCTTGTTCAGAGCTCAAGATAACTGAGAAAAGACGATAGATGGCAAAGTTGGTAGGGTTTGTTAGTAACCATAAATATTGGGGGCCAAGAGGCCTAGTCTACTGGTGCAAAGAAATCTGAAGAATTTTCTGAAACCCTGAAAGTCTTGTAGGTGATGGAGAAGGCCATGGAAGTAGAAGTTTCAAAATTGATCAAAGTTTTCTGCTAAAACTCTCATTTCTTAAACCAGGTAGCATATCAGAATCGCCTGTGAAGTTGAAAAGGATATTTAGACCTGGGTACCATACAAACCAATTAACTCAGAGTTTCTCAAGGTGCATGTAGCCTAACATCTAAACTTTGATGCTTCAGCTCCCTGGTAATTATATCTGGAAATGGAGTTGAGAACCATTCCCTTATATTAGTGCCTGAAATTCTACATTTTCAACAAGTTCTTAAGTGAAGTTTGTGTTGCTGCTTTGTGGACCACACTTTGAGTAGCAAGGACCTACTAGACTCCATACTTTGGTTTTCATGTCCTGGGAGGGTCAGCATCACCTGGGAGTAGTCATCTTCTCTCTAAGGGTAAGAAGAAGAAAGGTAAAAAGATGTTTGTGTTGCTGCTTTGTGGACCACACTTTGAGTAGCAAGGACCCACTAGATTCCATACTTTTTTTTTTTTTTAATGTTCCTGGGAGGGTCATCATCACCTGAAAGTAGTCATATTCTCTCTCAGGTAAGGGGAGGAAGAGGAAAGGTAGAAAAGACAGAGAAGACATCCAACTGGCACATGGTATAGACATGGTAGAATGCACAGCTCCCCACAAGATTGAATTTATAGGTCAATGGAAAAATCCCTGTACCAAAATATCTCCTCTAATTAAATCATATGGTATCTGAACATGCATTATTAAAATTCATTTGATTTCACTGCATTCCAAAGCTGAGTATGCAAACATGATCTTTTGGTGCAATTCTTACAAATATAGAGCATGGAAGGAGGAGTAGGGTGGGCAGGGATCTGAATTATAATAATCATCCCATATGATTCTAATAAAAAATGGAGTGTGGAAGCCATTGTTTTAAACCACACAACACCATCTTTCTTGACTTTCTTTCAATATGCATACATATTCCCATTCTTTAAACCAATAATTTATATATACTCTTCTATGCATCAATAGAGCTCATATAACAAGATAATAATAACTAAGAACTACATGGTGATGACTATTTGCCAGTCACTGTTCAGAGTTTCATATTTATAAGGACTATCCTAGATAATACATGCTATTATTATCCTCTTTACACATAAGAAAACTGAAGCACAAAAATATTAGATTGCTAAAATTTACATAACCGGTAAGTGTTAGAACTGGAATTCAAACCCAAATACTCTGGCTCTACAATACATGTTCTGTAAACCTCCAATCAGTTGTGAATTGATCCATGTATTCAACAAACACTTCTGGAGGAGCTTTTATATACTAGGCAATTTAAAAAATACTAGGAATAGAGCACTAAAGGGAATAACAATAAAATCTCCTCCCCTATGGAGATGTCCTTCTAGTGGGAGATGCAAGCTTTTATTTTTAGAACAGCCAGAATTTTAAAAAAGACCTCAGCATTCATGACATGAAGACATAAACAAATATAGCCATTCTGTTTGCTTTCTGAATGATCTTGTCAAATCTCTTTACCTGTTTAGTAACCTGATTAAAAGATGTAAAGGGACATGTAAATAACTTATTTTTATTACTTCACATCGTCTTTTAGCATAATATAAGTTTTATGTATATGTATGGTTTAAAAATGTCTTGATGAAAAGAATTGATTTTCCCATGGCAGTAGACACTAAGGGCATCATGAAAGCACTAGCTGTCATGAAGGTGTTGGTGGCAATGTTGTGGTATTCATGTTGGCATGGGTGCACGTAGTTATGATATTTGTGATAACGGTGATGATGACTGAAATGATGAAATTGATGGTAATTGCTACAACTCATTAAGCACTTACTATGGCTCAGGTCTTGTGCCAAATTATTTATATTCAGTATTCGATCCATCCCACAGATTTGTGGAAATGATAATATACTTTAGAGCTCAAGAATCTGAGGATTAGGAAGCTTAAACAACTCACCCAAGTCACATAGCTCAGCAAATAATGGAGGCTGAATTTAACCCCAAATCTATTAATTATCTATTTCTATGGAAGAAAGCACCCTAAATCTCAGTGGCGTAAAATAACAATTTGTTATTCCTCATGATGCTGAGAGTAGGCTGACTATGCAATTATTCTGCTCCACTCAGTGTCAGTAGGGATCCCTCATGCAGCTACATTCAACTAAGAGATTAACTGGGGGTCTCAGTTTCCTTCCCTGTAGCCCCTCTTTCTATATGGTGAGTGGTCTTGTGATGGCTGTCCACATGTCCTGTCTCTATAGTAGAATAGCCTGGTTTTTCACATAACATGCAGTTCAGCCTCCAAGGAATTTTGCAAAGGACAATCCCCATTGCAAGTGCCTCTCCTGGTATCAAGCTTGCTAAGTCCCATTGGTCAAAATCAGTTGCATGAACAAGCCCAGAATTAAGTAGGAAGATGACAAGTGTAAGCATACCTGAAGGCATGGTTAGGTCTATCACACCAAATATTGTTGCAGGACTTTCTCCTCAGTTCAGCTAAAACCGGATTCTAGTCACATGGCCAGGAAAGATTAGGCTCGTGGACACAGAGAGGGCTAAGAAAAACAATTTACTGGGCAAAAAAAGAAAAAGAGAAAACTTTTCAGCAGAGCAGGAGGGAAGCCGATTAACCGGCTCCCGCCCCATCACACAGGAACTTGAGGGACCAGGCTCCTCCCCTCTGCAAACGACAGGAACTTCCGTGGCTCCACCCCATTCTCCCAGTGCGCAGGCTGGTCAGAGGTTCTCCGGGGAGCCCTTTTTACTTGGCTCTCTCAATGTGGCTGACTTTAATTACTGTAATATAGTTTCATTACTGTAGCATATTCCCTCCCTGAGGAGGTTGAAAGTAAACACTGGAAGAAAGCAGACTACAAAGGATTGTTGAAGGGACATCCTAGACAGATCTGACCTGGGCTTATTCCAATAACAGGGGGTCACCTATGTAGCCAAGAAGAAATGCATTCTAGAAAATTCAGTGTTCAAGAATTCAGAGACTTTGAAAGGATCTCTCTATAGCCTGATTATCAAATTAACCTAGAGTCATGGCAAAGGTGGCAAAACTGAACATTTACAAACTAGAATTCTACTGTTGGCCTAATGTAGGATCCCATTCTCAGAAGTGCACATCTCCATGCAGCTGGACAACAGGAGGGACCGTGGTGATTTTGTGTCTACTGATACTAGACAATTTTATCTGAGTTGAATCCTCAAGACCAAACCCAAAGCATGCAGAAAAGATCTCGATTTGAAAAATGTAAAAGCTAAGACTTCTGCTGTTACCAATGACTTATCTGCAATGTACAGAAGTCTCATTTTGAGTTTGTGAATAACTTTGCATTTTAAGCAGGTTTATGTCCCAATGGGCCTGTCAGAATGACTTAACTAGAAGACAAACAACCCACACAGCTTTGTCACTACAGTCATCAACACACCCCGATTATTGTATGTAGCACACTGCTCTTGCTGAGGGCCAAGGGGAGTCTCAGTTGTCCAGCAAGACCATAATGAAATGAGTTTTGCCTTGCTGCTTTCCCAGCTATTTCTTTTTTCAGGAACTCCACAGAGAATATTTGTCTCCAGGACTATAAATTTGGTACTTTTCGCCAGCTCTAAATTTTCTCTGTTGCTTAAGAGTAGTAAGGATCAACAGCCTACTCTCACCATTTAGGGATTAACAATGTGGAAAATTGAGTGAACTCAGTATGATTGCCACTCAAAGGTTCTCTATGTGAACCAAAGTCTTCTTTAAATTTTGAAATAAATTCCACATAAGAAGGCAGAAAGGAACAAACTGTGTGTGGAAGAAAATGTTTTTGCTTTTTCTTAACACAGAATGGAAGTAGAGTGGCAATCCTTTCTATTATGACTAGAAGCAGGGCCCGCTTCCCATGTTCTTCTAGGGAGTTTGGTTTTACTACTTAATAAAAAACTGAAAATATATTGCTATAAATGGAAGAGAAATAATACCCTGATTTATCAAGTAGAGATTTCTAAGTTGCACCAACAAAATAATTGGGTGCATATACAAATGAGGACTCACATGTACGGAATTCAAATTTTGTGTATGCAAAACAGATAATTGTACAATCAAAGAAGTGCCTTGATTAAAATCATTGTATATGTAAATTCATTTGCTAGCGCAGTCATATTTTGGCACATGCATACATAATTAGTGATTTCTAATTTAAGGTAATTTTATGGTAGAAATAGTCTTACCTAGTGGTGCTCATGTTTTACCCATTAGTCAAATCAAATCTTATACTTATTTTTTTATTTCAATAATCACATTGTCATTTAAAACATGAAATATCTCCCTGTTTATCAATATCACTGAAAAATTAGAGTAATTTATAGCCTCTTGTTTTGAAAACTGGCTACACAAATTATTCCTTTGAAAATACTGTTAATATGTCGGACACTGATTTACTTTCAATTTGGGAGCTTGTTCTAAATGATAAAGCAGTACATGTGTAGTATATATAGAATATCCCTGATCATAAACCTTCCATTCATTTCCCATTTTATTCACATTTGACATTTCTGAAAGTTAAATAGATTTAAAAGTCAATTAGCACACTTAATATAGACTCTTATCCTTAAAGCAACCCTCCACTTAATAATACATCTTACAATAAAAACCATCTTGTTATGAAGATATCTTGAAAAACACTATCTTGCCATCAACACTGTGTTCTCAGAAATCCAATCTTGTTATCAATGACAAGAAGCACTTGCATATGATTACTATGTGCCAGGCGACTTCTCTTCACAACCAGCGTGGAAGATGGATTTACTATATTTCACAGATGAGGAAACTGAAACACAGGTTACTTATGTGTTAATAATTCTTTCACAATCACACAGCAACTGCTTGACAAAGTGAGGAAATTCAGAACTTGATAAGACTGTGTCTGCTGTCCTCCTTAAAAGCAACGCTAAGTCTGCTTCAGTTGCTTTTGTAAAGCATGTGTGACTGTATGAAAAGTTGTAATGAGGTCTACTTGTCCAAGAATTACCTCCTCGTTCTCTTCTTTTACCTGTCCTAAGGCAATAATAATACTAATAATACATTCAAAATTTTTTTAAATATTTTCTTCTTTTCTCTTATTCTCTTTTATTGTTTCTTGGAATACTCTGGGACATTTGAAAGCTGTTTAGAGAGCCTGGAGAACCTCAAGACAGAGTCTACCATTGGCTGATACAGTGGACAAGTATTTCATGGAGCCCAGGAATTTGTTTTCCCATTTCTCTTAATAACTATATTATATAAGTGAAAATCTAAGTACTTTTGTATTCCAGTTCACATAATCTTTGCTCAGAACTCTTCAAAGGCTTGATAATATTACTCAGAAAAAAGCCAGTCGTTATATTGGCCTTCAAAGTTGCCCAAGATCTAGCCTCCTGTCTGCCATGCTCTCCCACCTCCATCTTCCTCTTTTACTTGCTTAAGCTAATCTGGCTTCCCCGCTGTCCCAGGAATCCCCAGCAATCTCAGGCCTGAGGACTTTTGCCTCTGCTCTCTGTACCTGGAGTGCTTTCTCACATAACAGCTTGTGACTTCCCCTAGCAAGCTTGAAGTCTCTGCTGAAATGTCACCTTACCACAATGCTTTTCTCCCACCTGTATCTCTTCTTATCCCACTTAATACTCTTAATCTACTTTCCATTGCCTCTAGAGCTCTTACCTGCCTTGTCTTTTATAAATCTATTTATTTGTCCAGCCTTTAATACTAGAATCTATAGAAACTATAGAAGCTGTAAGAAAGGAGTATTTCCTGCTGTATCTCCAGCCTCTGGCACAGAGTACATGCTCAGTAACTACTTGTTGCACAAATGGACAGTCAAATTATGGAAATAAACAAGTAAATGAATATTCTAGGACTCTATTCAAGGATTCCCTACTTAGTTGTTGCTAGAATGACTGCCTGTTAGGTACAGTACCAAACAGTTTTCTTTACAGGATAACACACATGAATATATATTTAAGGCTTGTCAGTGGTTGATGCATGTCATTTTATATGAGGCAAGTAAAAAAGGTGAAACTTAAAGTTACTGCAATTAAAGACAAATTACTGGAAAATATGATTAGGGTTTTACTATTTTTAAATATAATAAAAGCAATAGCTAAGCACTATGCTGCTATGTATTATCCCTATTTTACATGTCTTACATATATTATCAAATTTAATCCTCACCACTACCTTATAATGGAGGCCGTGTTATTATCTCCATTTAATGTGAGAAAAATGAGGCACAGAAAAAGTTTAGTTACTTGCCCTAAGTCAGAGACAAACCCATAGACTCCTATTACAAATGGAAATATATGCATATATATTTCTCCCACGCTGATTTATTGTTCAGTACCAAGTCCCCCTAATGATCCAGATTAAAATACTGACTTTGGAAGATTGTTTTTCAGAAAAGTGGCAATATTATTGCATCCCCTTGTACTCATTATCTCAGAAAGCTTTTTTGTTTGTTTATTTTTTCTGAGTGTTTGAGAAATTATCTTGGAGAAATTAACAAAATGCATCAGTATACACATGCTACGTACTTTCCTTAGACTAATACCTATAATTACAGGAATAAAAGATTTTCATTTGAATTTTTTTCAATGGCAGTTTTAGCCTCATGTATTTAAAAGTTTCCTGTTATGGTCTGTTTTTTAATCATGTTTCGTTATAAACTTGTATATGAGAACAAGCGTGTGATTGAATGAAGCCTTAGAATCTTTTACCATTGCTTTCTCTTTAGTACCTGATTGATGCTTAAAACTAAGGTAACCATAATCTTAGTTTACTTGGACAGTCCTAGTTCATGTCTCTTCTCGCAGTGCAATTATTAACATGCTATACATGTAGATATATTGATACAGGAGTTCTGGGAAGGGAAGAGTGTGGTGCCTTTTAATGATGCACAAGTGGGGAAGGGAAGTGCTGGGTAGAGGAGGACGTGGTCCCTGGCTAGGGCTTCATCCCCACAGACGTAGGTGAGGACAGGCACTCTCCTTATTCACGCCCAAATGTTGCATTTTGCAAGACCATCCTAGCCTGCCACAATCCCTATTCTGGGCCTATAAAAACCCAAGACCCTAGCAAGATAGGGACAGAAGCTGCTGGATGATGAGAGGAACATGTCAGCGGAAGAAGACACAAGTGGCTGGTCATGGGGAAAACCAGTCTCCTTTCTGGCTCCCCCATCTGCTGAGAGCTACTTCTACTCAATAAAACCTTGCACTCATTTCCAAACCCCAGATGTGATCTGATTCTTCTGGTACAGCAGGGCGAGAAACCCCAGGATAGAGAAATCCCTCTTTCCTTGTGATAAGGAAAGGGGTCTAATTGAGCTGGTTAACACAAGTAGCCTATAGACGGCAAACTAAAAGCGCACCCTGTAAGAGATGCTCACTGGGGCTTCAGCTGTAAACATTCACCCCAGACACTGCCATGGGTAGGAGCCCCACAACCCACCTGTCTGTAAGCTCCCCTAGAGGTTTGAGCAGCAGAGCACTGGGGAAATGAGCCACTTCACCATTGCATGTCCTGGGAGGGGGATAAGGGAACCTCTCCCATTTCAATATGATTGATAAAAGCATGTACTTTCACTTTCAAAAGTGCCTCTGAAGTATCCACAATACACTACACATTTTCTGTTCGTTTATTTAAAGCATATATGTGCTATCTATTGATAGTGTTAAAAAAGTAGAGGAGGAAATTTTTTCAACCAAGAATCCTGTATCCAGTGAAACCACCCTACAAAAATAAGGTTGAAATAAAAACATTTTTTCCTTTGAAAAACAAAAGTCCATACCCTATATACAAAAGGAGAAAAGATTAAATGTCCTCAATTACTTTATTGTAATTTCAAAAGGAGTCATTTAATTAAAATCTAAAGAAAAAAATAACATTCACCAAAATGAGACACAGTAGACCTCAACTATGCTTCTACTTGCTTAATACAAATTCCCTCAACAAATCTGAAAAACCAACTTATATTGTTTAAAATAGTCTTTGCAAGAAAGGATAAAATATTTATTTCTATAGGTCTTTATTAGATTTTACACAAAAACATGCTGAAAACATTAGAGAAGCCATAGCTGAAAAAATGTGTTCCATTTACTTTTCCACAATGTATTCCAATGTAAGCCTTTGTAAATGCAGGTCTTTCGCCATTCTGTCTAGGACAAAGGAAAGAACCAATTCTCAATCAGCCGTAACACCTGCGCTCACATCAAAGTCCCCCCAAGCATTAAATAAGCACACTGCCAGACTGTGTTATGTTATTTCTCATCTGAGCTGTTAGGACACAAATTCTGGGAAGTCTCCGTCTGCAGATTTCGCATGAAGGGTTGTTTTCTTTCTCCCTTTAGATGAAGAAAAATGCCTCTGTGTTGGGGCTGAGGAGCCTGAGATGGACCTTCAGTTCCCTTTTATTTCATAAAATACCAGAGTACTTCCAACTCTCCCTGAAGCCTCAGACCTATGACGTGTAACCTACTCCTTGCCTTTCTTTTCTTTTCTTTCCATCCAGAGGGTTAATTTAGAAATAAACACAGAAATGTTAATCATAATATGTGTGTGAATTTTTATACACATGAAAGTTTTAATTTTTAGAAAATTAACAAACATTTTAGTTTTTCCTCATATTTTGCTACTTAAGATGCATTTTGCTACAACTCTCTCAATCTCCTCCTCCACAAAGTCATACAATAACCATTGTTATAAAATACATGTTAGTCTTCTAAATGATTAGCTGCTCTCTTGGATGAATGAATCATCACCAAGAGTCTCACCACTTCGGAAAGGCTAATGCAACCACCATCTTTTCCTGGGATCTACCCTCACTCTTCATTTTCTTATTTGCTGGAGTCTTCTCTACTAAAATATGTTGCTTGACACACCAAAGTTATTTGAAGATGTTTTCTCAGTGCCAAACTTCATTGGTTCAATGTGAGGGATTTTAGCAGGTCAGCAACCCTAGGTGATGAATCCCCATGTGGTTCATGAGTCTGTAGGTGCCTGCCAGGGGCTCACATACTTCATACCAGTCAGATGTACAGGATTAAGTCACATATACAGGATATGGTCACATATACAGATTAAGTGAAGTCTATAAGGTGCATGGCATTACAGACATACATTGGAAGCTATCATTGTAGCTAACCCTACAGACAAGGACTTGTAATACAATTTCATCTAAGCTTGTGGTAGATAAATAGTTGCCTCTTTTTGTAGTGGGAAGTCTACTTAGATAAGTCTTTTCTTATAAGATGCAGGCCACATTGGGCTTCTGAAATCTCTCAACTCGCCTGTTCCAGAAACAAATAGATATACATACAAAGGAGGCTCCTGGTGAGTGTTCATAAGTGTTTTATGATACAGCATATTTTAAAAGAGCATAAGATTGGAATATAGTTAGGCTTAAATGACACCTCTGCCATTTACCTTCTGTATATCTTTGGACTGTGCACTTTAATTACAGGATCATTTCTTCAAATGGAAAAATGGAATTTAAAGGTGATACTCACCCTGAAGTTGTATAGATTAAATGAGTTCGTGTATATTAAACACATAGAAAAGTACCTGGTTTAATGAATGTTCCCTTGCCCAGCATACTGTGAGTGGTCATTCTTCTTACCTGTGTTCACTTTCACTATGGTTTGTCCAATCTGGACATCTACACATGCATGCAGGTCGCCATGCCACAGAGGAGCTGGGAGGCCTGTGGGTGATAGATGTGCTCACTGAAAGGACTCGTAACTTTATTTCACACACTTTCTAGAAAATATATATGAAAAGATTGATTTCCTGTGATTACTGACCCAGGTTAGGCTTAAAGCAAGAGTAGAATCTGTAAGCATTTTGAACTCCTTGTGAAAGATTGTCTAGTACTTCACTTTCCTCTCATTTATCTCACTTTCCTCTTGTTTATCTTACTCTCTGGGACCATGTTTGAAGGCTGTTGATCATATGGAAGAAAAATAGTCTATATCCTGGAGGAAAACTGTGGTGAATAAATGTTTGAAATTTCTCGCTGTCTTCATAGTGCTTGAAAGTCCAAATGAAAATAGGTGAAAATGCCAAATAACTTTAAAGGCTTTCAGACAAGTGGATACTTGGTAAATGAAGACAGAACATGTGGGTTCATTATTCTTTTTTTCTGTTGATATTATGTCTACATCGTGGCATTATGTTGGAAGACCTGTGTTTGTTCAACCTATGAAAGAGCTTTAGTCAGGAAATAAAATTCTATTGCCCAAATAGCACCTGATAGAAAAAATATAAATACTTCAAAGTTTGAAGCACTGTTGTTTAGAAAAAATGATATATTGAATATATATATGTTCAATCAATTGTGAGGGATACTATGAACAACTTTTAAAATGTTTGAGAGGTTCAGAATCCACAATTGTTTCAGAGGCACTTTTTTTTCTAACGTCTCATCCAATGTGAATGTTTTCTCCAGCAGTCACCAAATAGAAATATCACTAAAAATCTGGTAACAAATAGTGAAGCATGAAAAAAGTAGCAATGAGAACATTTATCATAATAGAAAATCTCTATAATAATATTTCGTGATCAAGGAGCTCATTTTATTAGTATTGGCAAACAGCCAACAACTACAAGTTACCAGAAATAGTAACAACCATGGTAAAGAGGCAATCAGTTTTAAAATGCCAAGGTATCTACTTATTTATTTTTTAGGAGTTGGCTTAATTAGAAAAGTTGTTACAAGTGCCAAGACCATGAAAGGAACATGTTTTACAAGTTAAATGAAAATGTAGTGGAGACTTACTGCAAGAACTCAGAAACTCGACCTCAACATACCAGGTGATTAGTGTTAGATTCATACACAGATGATATATCTACATTGAACTATCTCTTGGATAGGGTAGTTGACCCACAAAAAGGCCGGGACTTTTGTTCACATATCATCTTCAACATAAAACCTTTTATACCCAACATAACTGGACACAACATTTTATAATATGTATCATGGTAAATGAAAAATCCAAAGAAGCCTAGATGTATTCATCATCTTCTGTATCACCTAGTTCAATGACTTTGTATAAGTAACACACTCAGATATATGTTTGTTTGTAAAATATAAATTATGTGTCTATAAGCAAAAAAAAAAAAAATGTATGTGAAAAGTTTTCGATGTCCCTTCGTAGTTTCAATTCAATATAATTAGCAGCATAATGTGGGTTTTGGCCAACTATATAGTATATATATTTATGCTTATTAGATGTTTTGTGTGTGCACAGGACCTTGTGGTTATTTCTGGTCAATACACTGAGCGGAGTGCGATACCACTTCTGAACAATCATTTAATTACCATTGCAAAAACACACAGAGCAATCTCTTCTTTCTGAAGCAATCACTATCAGGATTTAAGGTAGCGACTCTTCTATCAGACTTGATCCCTGAGTTACCATTGGGAACTGAACATCCTTGCTGAGGGACTCTGGAATTTTAGCATAAGGGAGAAATCAATATTTACTTGAGATTTGGGCCTGTTTGCTGCTGCAGCAGGACTTACCCTACACTTACCAATAAACATAATTAAGGTACCTCATAAAAGTTTATGATAACTTTTCATAAAAATGAATGTAAGCAGACATATAAAAAGTGCCAATATATGAATCACAATTTTTTCTTAGCCAAATAATTTAACTTTAATAATGTATTATTTAAAGCATTAAGAAATTCCCAAACATGGCATTGCCTCCATCAAACAATATACTCAGGATGATAAAGAGCGACTTAGTGATGTTTTCTGATCTTCTTGTTCTAGAATTTATAAGTTGAGTTAGTACTCTACAAATCACTTTATACAAATTCTCTTAAGGATATAAGATGGTGAATTTATATGTCCAGAGCACCCTTTCTGCTATCTGTTTAATTATTTTGTACTCAGATATACAATTTTAAATATTTATTAAATGTTAAATATGTTTAAAGCAGGTATTGGTTCATTGAATAATATAACAAAAATTAGGGCATTTTTCTTGTCTTTAGGGAGTGTATAGTCTAGTTGGAAAAACCCCCTAGAAATAATAGAAAGTTGTATGATAACGGAAAACCTGAAAAGTGCCAAATCACAAAAGAGAAATAATAGGATTTCATAAAAGTTATTTTGATATAAAAATACAATTCCCGGCCGGGCGCGGTGGCTCAAGCCTGTAATCCCAGCACTGTGGGAGGCCGAGGCGGGTGGATCACGAGGTCAAGAGATCGAGACCATCCTGGT
>NW_016107479.1:1340223-1342015 GCF_001604975.1 Cebus imitator | reverse complement strand
TTGCGGTGAGCCGAGATCGCGCCATTGCACTCCAGCCTGGGTAACAAGAGCGAAACTCCGTCTCAAAAAAAAAAAAAAAAAAAAAAAAAAAAATCCCAAAAAAAAAAAAAAAAAAAAAAAAAAAATACAATTCCCAAATTTATGAAATATAGAAACAGTCTGGTGGTGACATGGCAGGGAAATTTTACGTACAATAATGCCCTTCAGATTCACCCATGTTGTTATAAATGACAAGATTTTCTTCTTTTATAAGGCAACACAATATTCTATTGTATACAACATTTTCATTTATCCATTTGTCTATTGGTACACATTTGGGTTGGTTGTTTTTGTATCTTGGCTTTCATGAATCATTCGTTAATGATCATGGGAGGTAGATGTCTCTGAAATTCTGATTTCAATTCTTTGAATATGAATTCAGAATTACTGAATCATATGGTAAGTTTTATTTTTGATTTTTTAAGGAAACTTCATACCGTTTTTCATAATAGCTGTACCATTTTACATTCCCACAAACAGTATACAAGAGTTCCAATTTCTCTATCCTGTCTTTGACACTTATTTTCTCTCTCTCTCTCTCTCTCTCGCTCTTTCTCAATTAAACCATCCCAACAGATGTGAGGTGATATCTCATTTTTCATTTGGACTATGCATCTTTTAATATGCCTTGTGGCTATTTGAATGTTGTCTTTGGAAAAATATCTATTCAAGCCCTTTGCCCAGTTTTTATTTGGGGTTATGTGTGTTTCTGCTATTTAGTTGTAGGAGATTCTTACAGATTTTGGATATTAGCCCCTTATCATATATACGGTTTGCAAATATTTTCTCCCATTCCATAGGTTACCTTCACATTTTGTCGATTTTTTTCTTTTGCTGTACAGAAGCTTTGTTGCCTCTGTACAGCTTTTGGTGTCATATCCAAAATGTCATTGCCGAAAACCAATGTCAAGAAGTTTTTCCCCAAAAATTAATAGAAATAATATATGAATTTAGCAAAGTGATAATATATAAAATCAACATATAGAAATTACTTGTTTCTATAAACTAACAATGAATCATTCAAAAAGAAAATTAAGAAAACAATCCCTTTTACAATAGCACCAAAAGAAGTAAAATACCTAGGAATAAACTTAACCAAGGAAATGAAAAACTCATATACTGAAAACTACAGAACACTGATGATAGAAATTTAAAGAGACACAAATAAATAGAAAGACATCCTGAGTTCATGGATTGGAGAACTCAATATTGTTGAAATGTGCATACTACCTAAAGTGATCTATGAATTCAATGTTATCCCCATTAAAACCCCAATGATTTTTTTTTTACAGAAATAGACAAAACAATACTAAATTTCACATGGAACCACGAAAGCTCCAAAATAGCCAAAGCTGTCTTGGGGAAAAAAAGAAAAATAAGCTGGAGACCTCGCACTTCCAGATTTTAAAATATATTACAAAGTTACAGTGCAAACACATGTTGCAAACTTTATGGTAGCCACACACAAAAAATTTTTTTACAAGTTTAGCTGGCTGAGCATGGTGGCCCACACCTGTAATCTCAGCACTTTACAAGGCTGAGGTGGGTAGATCGCTGAGCCCAGGAGACCAGCCTGGAAAACATGGTAAAACCCCGTCTCCACAAAAATACAAAAATTAGCCACATGTGGTGGTGTATGCCTATAGTCCCAGCTACACAGGAGGCTAAGAAGATTACTTGACCCCAGGAGGTCAAGGTTGCAATGAGCCATGATTATGCCACTGCACTCCAGCTGGGTGACAAAGTGAGGCCC
>NW_016107479.1:1290393-1335393 GCF_001604975.1 Cebus imitator | reverse complement strand
AGTGCCAAACTTACAGAGTCATATATATGGAATGAGATGATGTATATAAAGGACTTAGCACATAGTAAGTTATCAACAAATTAATACTATTTTTTTCTACTGTTTTTTCTATGATCCTCACTTGCTGACAAATATTAATGTTTTAATATAATATTGTTGATGAGAATTGTTGATAATCACAGGAAAACATCTTATTTGTGGCATTTTCCACCAGAAAAAATTAGCACAAGAAGTTTTTTTTGTTCATGGAGGATTACTCTTTTGTTCCTTAACAGTTATAATACTTTCAATGTCTATACTAAATGCACAAACACACTGTATTCATCTACATCTGTGTACGAACATGTACTTGTGTACATGATTAGTTTACACAAAAAAACTTATAATTGAATGGTTTTTATATGTTTATGTTTTAAAATTATTTTAACTCCTTCTGAAATAATAATAAAAAAAATACATTGCTATAGCCAGCCTCAGTTCTCCGGCCAAATTCTTCCTTTGGTTTGATGATGCTTTTAAAAAAACTCCACATTCCCTACAGACAAGAGACTTGAAATTTTCAGTTTGCATATTGAGTGATTCCTATAATATAGATCTGAAATGTGGTCTCCTAGCCCATTTTTTTGGAATTTTCTTAGTGTCTGTTAAGATGGGATTACTGAGAAAGTTACTGAATAATAAAGGATCTATATTCTCCACATTATGTTCTATATATAACTCAGTGTTTCATTGGATCCTTCCTTTGTTTTTTCATCCTAAGACTGTGAACAAAATGTTATACTGCTTTATGATGAGAGACCCGAAGGTTCTATTTCAGTCTTACAGTCCTTTAAAAGCTTTTGAACATGACTCTATTAATGTTTTCTTCCTTTTAAGATAGATTCGTTTTCAAGACATAGACTGTTTCATTTAATATCTTAAAGCTCTTTAGTGTTTAGGAAATGTTTCACTTTATTAAATGTCAATTTCTGTAGGATATCAGTAATTAAATACCTATCACCAAATTTCTTTAAAGTGAAGTTAATAGGCTTGGGCTCATAGGTGAAATTTAATTCATAGTCCTAAACACTATGTAGGTCAATGCATTTGATGAAATAATTGCATACATATTGTAACTTACAAAATAATTTGATTAATGGAGGAAGGCTTGGCTTTTGGTAATCACAGGTGAAGTTGTCTATAGCCAAAGTCAAATTTTACAGCAGGGCGAAACTGGGGCAGCTCAAACCTGAGCTAACAGCCCTGAAATAGTGATAACCCAGGCATTTGTTTGCCGGGGAGAAAATAATTTTACCTATCTTATATATACAGATTATGGTAGAAAAATGATTTTGAATGTAGACTCTTTTCAAGCCTATACACTGAATGCAAATTATTCAAAGGCTTTTAACACTGAAATATGTAACATACTTAAAAGGAATCATGGTATAGTAGAATGTTAAGATCTACTAAATAATAATGGTAAGGTCTTCCTCGAGCAATTTCTCCTTTTTTGCACTTTATATTATGAAAATAACGTAACATTACCTTCTTTACAAGGAGAATGTCCTTTAACTCCTGACAGACATTTTATTTTATTTTTATTGTGGTAAAATATACGTAACATAAAAGTTACCTTTTTAACAATTTTAAGTGTGCCATTCAGTGGCATTAAGTATTTTAACATTGTGCAACCGTCATCATTATCCATTTCTGGACTTTTTCATCATCCCAAACATAACTATATTCCTTGTCAAAATTGTAAAATAGAACTAATATAGATTAAATGTAACAGTTTATTTAACTCTTATCCCTGCTCCCCTGGCAGCTACCTAGAAATTTACAGTCTATTATTTTATATATATGGTGGAATACTTTACACAAAATCTGTCTTTTTCATACTTAATATTTCTGGAATATTTTAGGTTAATATTTAAATGCATTTTTTATGGTTGCATACTATTCTGTAATATAGATGTACCATTTTTCTTAATTTATTTCCATCTAGTAATGTTAATTATAATAAGTGATATGCTCATTAAAATGCCTGTATTATGAAAGCTACCATGACCAAAATTAAAAGACACATTGAAAGAAAATATTTGCATTATGTATAATGCATAAAATATGATCATAATATATAAAAAATTAACAAATATATGAAAAGAATACAAGTATTTCAATATAAAATGTAGAAGAGAACTGTGCTGGGTTGAATAAAGCCCCCAAACATTTCCAAATCCTAAACCATGACACCTGTGGATTTTACTTTAGATAATAAAATCTTTACCAAAGCACTTCAAGATGTCCAGATGAAGAGATGATCCTGATGGGCTCCAATGTAATCACATATTTCCTCATAAGAGAGAAAGAAATAGAGATTTTACTAACAAGAGCAGAAGGTAATGTGCTGGCAGAATCAGAGATTGGAGTGATGTGACCATAAGCCAAAGAGTGCTGACAGTCACCAGAACTTAGAAGAGACAAGAAATTAATTCTCCCTAGGAGCCTCCAGAAGGAACCGATCCATACTACCCTTTGAGTTTAGCCCCATAAGACTTATTTCAGACTTCTGTCCTCCAGAATTGTAATTTCTTTTGCTTTAAGCCACTAATTATGTAGTAAGCGATCTCTTACAGCAACAGTAAGAAACTAATACAAATAGTAATAACAAGCATTTCTGTAAGGTTTCTAGGTGTTAGGTACTCTTCTATGCATATAAAATTATATACAGTCACTTGAATTCATTTATTTCTCAAACCAACTTTGGCAGGATTCTGAGGCACGGGGAGTTTAAGTAGCTTGTTCATGATCACACACCTAATAAGTGGTAGAGCAGGTATTTGAACTGAGAAAGTCCAGGTCTTCACTCCATGTCTTTAACCTTTGTACTATACAGCCTCTGTGAAAACCAGTAGTTCCAAAAATAGAAGCTGAGGGCAAAGGAACATAAACTGTCAGATTGAGTATGACATGAAGGATAATGCCAGTTAAAGACACATGACATTGAGTGTTTGCCCAGATGTGGAAGAAGAAAGTCTTCATGTTATGTGAGATTGTAAACTGATATTTTTAGTGGGGTAATATTAAAAGATTTCTCAAAATGGAGAGAGTGCATTACTCTTTAGCGAAGTGATTCTACTTACAAAGATATCCATTGCAGCATTTGTTTGTAATACCCTAAAAGTAGGAACATTTTTGCTACCCTACATTCATATTTATAATTACAGTGTCATCACCTTGAACTAAATTAGTCCACCAAAATGATTTCGAGTGTTCCCCCTAAAAGTGGGACATTTAAGAATAATCTTTGGGACTTTTTCAAACTATTGTCTTTATTGCGTCAACCTAGCCTCTAAGACTTTAAAATTCCTTGCTAGGGACATGAGTCCCCAGCACTCATTGTAAGAATCACTGCTACAGTAAGTGGCTCAGTCTAAAGGAAATATTTACATCTCTCAAGTGTTGTAGTAGACGAAAGCATGCAAATGTAGATTCCTAACAAGGAATGAATGGGCTAGCACTTATTATCTTATGTGTCTTTTCCTATGCCAGATGTATGCTAGTATATTTCACATGTGAGCTCATATAAACCTCATAAAATCCTGTGAAATTCAAGTCATGTTTTCTATGGTAAAGTTGAGGAAGATAAGGCCCAATAATGTGAAGTAAATTTACTAGGGTCACTTAGTCAATAAACGGGAGAAGTAGGATATAAATACAGGTCTAATGTTTTACCCCATGGGCCTCAATCGGTTTTTGACATATTTAAAATAAATTTGGGCAGAGAATTATGTAAATAAAATGCACACACAGATGTGGGATTCATATTAAATAGTTTCTGCTGCTAAATAAAGATCGATAATATGTTTTCAGTAGTTTAATCATGCCAGGCTAAGCTCTCCTTAGGTCAACATATACGTTGTCACCCAGTTGTTTCTCATATGGCCTAATGGCCACTCAGGTGTGCTAGTAGCTCTCCCTCATGACAGGGCCTGGAAGAAACAGAAAGTAGACCTCTATTATCCTATTCTAGGAACGGAATACATAAAGAGACTGTGAGATAGTACACATGTCACCTTTTCTTATTGCAGCAATTTGGTGCTTCTCAGATTGCTTTGCAAATTAGAGTTAGCATATAATATGTGAGCCCGTGATAGCCTCTGCACATCCAGGAAATTGGAGCTATTTTTTTGTCTGAGCATGTCTCTGGCAGTTTTGATGGAAACAGCTTTCATTTGTATAGTCTAAAAATTTAACTTGTGGCAATCCACTATGTCTTTTTAATGCCAGACTTTCAGTGATAGTTACTCATTCTAATATATTAAAATTTAGACTGCAGTTGAACACTGCAGACCCTGTACCTGGAAGAAAATCTAAAATTGTGATTAAAATTATGTATTTCATTGGTAACTTTACTTACAATTGAGAGTTTATTTCACTAGAGACAATATAATTGTAGGCCAAAATGTCAATGTGGTGAAATCTTGCCCCTTATCTTGCCCCTTAGAAATCTCTTACATTTTTTATTATACATATATTTTTCCTTTTATTTACTGTAAAATACTAAAATCTACTATCCTTGAAATGATACTTTTACCTGTATTCTTGTTTTCCTTCCAGTTAATTTTGAGTTGATTTCCCCCCCCCCCCGTAATTTATATAGATTGTTTCTAGTTCTCCTTTGTGGAGACTTTAAAAACATTTCATCAGAATATAACATTTTGCAGAAGTATACATAAATAGAAATAATCCCGCTGAGCGTGTTGGCTCATGTCTGTAATCACAATACTTTGGGAGGCCAAGGCAGGTGGATCACGAGGTCAGGAGTTTGACCAGCCTGACCAAGATGGTGAAACCCCATCTCTACTAAAAATATAAAAATTAGCCAGGCATGGTGGTGGGCACCTGTAATCCCTGCTACTTGGGAGGCTGAGGCAGAGAATTGCTTGAACCCAGGAGGCCGAGGTTGTAGTGAGCCAAGATTGATCCATTGTGCTCCAGCCTGAGCGACAGAGCAAGACTCGGTCTAAAAAATAAAATAAATTTTAAAAAAAATCCCACAGTAACACTGATTATATCATCTCTCTTCATTTATAAGCCAAAAACTAATTTTCTGTGGCACAAAGGGTTATTTTTAAACTTTGCTTAAAATTTGTCATTTTTCAATGTATTACAATATCCTGAGATTTGTTTCATTTTACCACCAAATTTTGCAAGTAATTTGTAATGGTGTTTTTTATTTTTAATTTTTTTATTTCCAAAATCAGTTATACGTAGTAAAGAGATAAATTCAGGAAATACACAAAAATTAAAAAAAAAAAAAGTTAATATTTCTTTACCCAAAGATTAGTTGACCTTTGTTTTACCTTAATATAGTTAGCTCTATTCATGTTTATTACATATATGTTTACTAAAAATAAGGACCTTATTTTATTTGTCCTTTTTGTAACCTCTTTTTACTCAGATTACTTTTTTCTATGTATTTAATGATTCATTATTTTAAATTGTATATGTCATTTATTAAAATCAGTGTCAAATAAGAAATGTAGCTGGTATGATGATGGATGAAATGTTTCTATTTCCTGCAATTTTCATTGTTCATGGCTCATTTTATAAAATTTCTGTCTGATTAAAACAGAACAACCTATTCGTTTCAGTTTAGGAGCTAGTGCTTTCTCAAAAACTGTATAGGATAGGTTTTTAAAATACTGAATATCAGTAACCTCACTTGGCATTATAAATTAAGCTTTCCCTTTCTTTTGCGTTCTCTTCAATAAAATTTACCTCCAGGAAATGAAAATCATTTGCTGTCTACAGGTGACCTACTCTCAATGATTCAAGAATAGATAGGTCAGTGCTGTTTATTTATAAGGCTTTCAAAATCAATACTTTTCAAAGGAAAAAATAAAACGTCTCATAAATCTTCACCAAAAAGAACCTCTACTTAAAAAAACTACCCACACACAACACTCAGGGGTAAGGTATATATACAGTCAATTATTCAACCAAAGAAATCTAAATTGTTTTTGAGTTTTATTTGTTAATAAAATTGTTCAGTTGATAATTATTTCACAGGAGTTCATTCCACATATGATCTGATGTTTATTAGATAGATAAAGTATTTGAATTATCATGCAATAGATTTATTCCTAGGAATTCTTATAGCCTCAGAATTTTTATAACTTCGATAGCAGAATTTTATTCAGAATATAATTGTAAATATTTATAATATTATAGTTTAATATCTGCAAAGATCCATGCTATATTTATATCAAAGCAATATTTTATTATTGTAACCATATTCATTTACCATAATTCTAATGAATGAATTTATTTATATTGATCACTTTAAGAATGCTGTATAATATAACTCTAGACTTTAGATATTCTAAGGGTTATAGATTTGGGGATGAGGCCTTTAGTCATGAAAAATGTCTGTTTGATAAGCCCCATAGAGAGGCTGGGTTAAGCTCTAGGTCGACAGCACAAAAGGAAGGAGGCGAAACCTTTGGCTGATCCGTTCCTGACCTATCTATTTAAACCCATTTAATAGTCCATCATCTTTGCTTTGAAAAAATGTGGACATTTATGAAAAGCTTTTGATTATAATGTATTTTAACCCAGTATGAACAGCTATCTTTTTGGTTGTATTGGCCATACTACCCTGTAATAAATGGAATTTGACAGAACTACCTCAGATAAAGGTGGAAAGCAGGCCAACATCCTCAGCAGAAAAGGACAGTTAGGGAATTCATGAATTAAACAGCTGTTTACATTTTCAAAATTCTGTTAAAAAAACTTAACTAGGGGTAAATGAATAAAGACATTATTTTTTCCAGGCATAAACATAATCTTTAGTCTATATTAAGGGTAATACCAACTATATATAAAAGATTATGTATTTGGATTTACACACTTAAAACACTACATTTTAAATCTCACTGCTGGCTATGAGGCTTAGTCATATAATAGAGACACATGATCTTAAGCTAAGTGGCAACTGACCTATACCATAGACCAATTTTTAAATGCTGTGATTCAATATTTTGTATTTGTCATCTCTGCTGACAGTACTTAACCTCTGTTTGAGCTCCAGCAGACGTTATTCAGTGTTCTCCAGCACGGGGTATGACAATGGCACATTTCCAGTTTCGCAGGCCAGATGGGAGTTGTCCTTGACTCCCACACTCATATCCAGTCCATCAGGGAATCCTGTGAGACATACGATCACAACATACCCAGAACTTAACCTTATCCTAGACCCTTCTCTGCTGCTGCCCTGGTCTAAGTCACCATGAGGTTTTGTCTGGATTATTGAAAGGGCCTCCTACCTCATCTGATTTTATTTCATCCACACTCAACACTGCTCACAGCACAAACTGAACCTTCCAAAATGAAGTCAGATCACATCACTCTTCACCTCAAAACTCTCTGCTTCAAATCTCACTAAGAATAAAGCCACAATCCCTATAGCAGCCTAAAGGCCCTTATGTAAATGGAACCTTTCCCTCCTCATTCCTCCTTCCTCACTGTTTGTTTTCCTTTCTCCCTCCGTTACCTCCATGACTTTACTCGTTCTTTCTGTTCCAGCTATAATCCTCACTGTGCCTCTGCCACTCCAGGTTATTTCTCAACCTAGGACTTTTCCTCTTCTTTCTCATAGAATGCTCTTCCCTCATATATGTGCAGGGATGGCTCCCTCATACCGTTCAATAATTTACTCAAATATCCCCTTCTAATGTGGCGTTCCCAACTACTTTCTTTAAAATTGCAGCTATCCGTATCTCAAAATACATTCCTCTCTCCAACACTCACCAATATCTGATATACTTTCTCTTTGGCATATGTGTCTTACCACTCCATTGGAATGTAAGCACTTTGGAGGAAAAATTCTCTTCATAATTTTGTTTACTACTGCAATCCAGGGTATAGAACAGTGCCTGTATATGAATTCTGAGTGAATACTTCTACACAGACTTTATGTGCATATAAAACCGTGTTAGGCAGTTAATTCTACAATAGAGAAAAACAATCAGTCTGTCCATTTAGAATCAATATTTCTACTCTCAAAGCTAATTTCATGTTGATTTAAGAGAGGCCATAGGCCTTGATCTGAAATTCAGTACGTGAAAATATTGGTAAACAACACTGATAATGTAAATATGTAAAGTATTATAGAAGTCATGTAAAATGTATTCTAAAGTGGTTTCAGCCTTCAATGAATCCCATGAAATGCCCTGCGTTAGACAGTCTGGGGATGTAATGAATTATAAGGGATGATTTCTTTTTATCATTTCATTAATAAGATGGAAAAGTTGCCTAAAACTATAATGCAAAGTAAATAAGCACCAACACCAAAAACGTTGTTTACTGTTGCTAAACCTTAGTTCCCTCAGCTGTCAAATGCATTTGATGTAAAAATCAATGGTTCCTAAGTCTTTGCTTGTGTAAACTTCATAGGCTCACAAAGCTTCCTTAGAGAATCCAGAGTGGCACCTCTAGGAAAGGCTGCTGAATGTTTGAGCTTCGGGCCCCACACACTGTCTATATGCCAAGACCACCTTCATTTAAGTGGAAAACCCCTGTGTCTATGAACTTTACCTATTGTACTAACACCTAAGATATTATTTGAACAAAGAGAGCCAATCTCAGGCCCCCAAATGCTGAAACTACACCAGTGTTCTAGCAATTTGATTGATATAATGATTTTTCCTAACCTTTAAATATAAAAAGCTACAACTAATAGCAAAATATAGTGGCTTTCTAAGTAAAATAGAGATGGATAGAAATGTTTGTCGGTTCGTTTGTTTCAGATCTCCTAGTGTGAGATTTGGTTCTTCGAGTGTAAGGAGTATAATGCCACTTTGTATATGAGGATTTCTAAGTCTAGGTCGTCCATTAGAACTATCTAGAATGTTAAGACTTCTTATAATTCTGAGAGGCATTTAAGATGTCTTTTTGGGGTGTTGATCATTGATTGCTGTTGTAGCCTTATAATTCTCTATGTTGAATGACAAAACAAGAAAAAACTTGGTGATTCTATCTATTCTTTTCTTTCAAAAATGAATTCTCCATAGAAATTTATAGCTGATTTATACTATCACTTTCAAAAGACAATAGGGGAAGCCTGCTAATTATCAACACATTTGTTATTCTATCAAGGAAACCCTAATTCATAGACTTCAAAAGTATTATATGTTTTTAAAATAACAATGAATAGTTATGTTATTGGCAAGCTGTGAACACATATTGGCCCATTGAGAGTCACCTAAAAATTGTTCTTAGGGGGAAGTGGATTTCAAAAAAAGAGAGTGTGCCCTTTTTTATCCATCTGGGACAGATACATCTTTTAGAAATGAAGTAATACAAGACACATTAGTTGATGTTTTTCTGACAATGTTGACAATGAAGTACCACGAGGGATCCCACTCTTGCTCTCATATGTTTCTTCCTTGAACTATAGATGTCACACTCCATTGCAGTTTTTAGTTGGGTAATATTTTAAAATGTTGTCTTTTTCCTTACAAAATACGAGGCAAAATCATAGGTATGTTTTCTAGGATCCCAATACTTATGTATGTTTTATAAGCCTATATGTTTATTTATAATAAAGGGGGAGAATCTGGTATTCCTTCTCAAAACATCATAAATAAGGAAGCTTTTGAGGAAATACTATAGAAATACTGTATGAATGTTTATATTTACTTCCCAATCGCATATTTGCCATCTCTTGTGATGCCCTCCCTGTGTTACCGACTTGTGATATAAAAGAGGAATGGTTTTCCAAGTGGGAATTAATAATATTATAGAAGTTTAATTCCACTCAATCTTTTTAAATTCAGCATTTGAACAAGTGCCATGTTTTTCACTAAACTGTCCGATTGAACTCAAGAATGACTAACGTTGGCTCTTCCGAAAGGAGTTTATGAATTATTATGATAAATGTGTAAGTATCCAACATATGTGAGAAAAAACACCAAGAGGATAGGTGGTTTCTATTCTTGTTTATTCCTGTATGCCCATTTCTAGAAGTTGTCTCATTCATGGTAGGCACTTAATAGTTGTATCATATTTAGTTAAATAGTAGTTACTGTAAAAAAGCTACCAAGGGAGAAATCTAACTTTCTATGTGGACATGAGAAAGATATTGTGCTTAATCTTGAGACTGAAGGATCAAGACCACACTAGGGTGGTTTGTAAACTATAGTTTATAATAATATATTGTACTTTCAAAAGAGCTAGAGGAGAATGAGTTAAAACTTTCTAGCATGAAGAAAAGATACATATTTAAAGTGATAAATATCCCAATCACACTGATTTGATCTTTATAAATTACATGTCTGTATTAAATTATTACATGTACCCTGAAAATATGTACCTCTGTTATGTATTGATAAAGAAAAAAAGATGGAGTAAAATTGTATCTGGCAATGAAGATCCAGGGTGCATTTTAAAAAACAATATGAACAAAGGTAATCAGGTATAAAATTGAAGAATGACAGGAAAGGCTAAAATATAGGTTGTGTAAAATAATACTAGTCTAGAAATAAATTAAAAGCAGCTTTAAATATTATGATAAGGAATTATTGAGTATTAATAAGCAGCAATATGACATGACTGAATTGATATTTTTGAAAGATATCCCAGGTGGTAATAATCTCAAATGAAGTAAAGAGAGAAAAGACTGGGCATTTTCAACTGTAAGGATTACATGGAAAATGAATGGGCAGAGCATCTAAGTTCCTATTACAATTGAGTTATAAGCCTTTGACCCATAGGGCCCCCCAAATTATCTGCTCTTCTAATGACTAAAGCTAAAATGCATTTAAACATGACATGATTAGCTGTATTCTTCCTGGAAATTATCCCTTTATATGAAATATATTGAGAACCTCAGGTCTAAAAATATTTGGCCATGTATTCATATATTAACCAGGTCATCTCTATTTGGCACTGCAGTTCTTTCTTTTTACATCATTTTAGTAGAATTTAAGATAATTTCTGTGGACACATCTGGCTTTAGTGTTTTGCCTTAATCTATATCTCTCTGCCACCAAGTGAAAGATATTTCTAAATAACCGTACTGCTGACTTATATGTAAATCCACTTATTCACATAATACACTTGGAAATATTTTCCAATTAGTATATCTATTATTAAAAAGTATGAAGCCATCTATAATCAAGCAGGAATTTACTATTATTCATAGAAACTGTAAAACAATAATGAAAAAAACTTATAATTGCTAAATAATATTTTACCTTACCTATTAATTTTGATACCATGACTAGATTGTTATTTTTGCTACTCAATAACTTCATTTCTTTACACTTTGCCCACATCTTATATTTTTCTCATCATTTTTACTTCTCGATAATTTCCCATTTACCTATTTCAGAGATGCAAAAAAATATGCATTCACACTCCCATAGACCTAGTCACAAACTTGCCCTAATCAAATCTTTCAAATATTTATTTTCAGGCAAAAGAGTTCAGTATACATTTGCTCAAAACATCCCCTTAGAAAATTGAATTTTACTTGTCTAATTTTGCCTAAGTCTAAGGCAAAACTTCCATAGATCCAGATTTCTTATTATTTGTTCTTATTAAATTGAGGTAAGGACTCTCCCATTTTTATTGTCTCTCTTTTATGGCTTTGACAATCATCTTTTTTTTTCCATCTATCATACAACTGTCAGGCTACAGGAAGTAGACTTCTTCAGCTGCCCAGTGCTCAAAATGAAAAATATCAAACAACTGTCAGATTTTTAGAATCACTTCCATTAAAGGGAAATTTAAAATCTAAACACATTGTACTTACCATAAATATTAAATTTGAAAACATAATTTTTTTTTTATGAAATCTGACTTCAACACTGAAAACACAGAGGATTTCTAGTTAGTAAAATGAACTGTAACCAGATCAGTAGAGCATCTTTACTAGAGACTATCTGCAAAAATATGTAAAAATGTTTTCTTAAGTTATGATTATGTTGTGTTGAAATGGAATTCTTTCTACATTTTCTCGATCTGTAGGAGCTGCGAAAGTGTCTATGAATCTTCTATCACTTTTTTGAGAAAGCCCAGCATATTGCTTCTACGCAGTAGGCACGCTGTACACCTCCTGAATAAAAATGATTGTATAGATGCGTGAAAATCAAACTGAGTCAAATGTCAATAAAGTCATTATCAGCATCAAATGGAGTTTAATTAGGAAAGTCATCTGAAGAAAATCAGCTTAGGACCAAGTCAGAATGAGGTGTATGAATTCCACAGAAAGCAGACAGGGCTCGGGATTTCATACTGCATCTCCACATGAGTAATGACTGGGTTTAGTTGGTTTCAAGTTCAGTTTAATTGGGAGGGTAATAATTATTGTATCCCAGCTATGCTGCAGAATTGTTCTTTAAGTCTTTGCCAATTTATCTAAGTATTTTCAAACGCTGTTTCTGTGAAGATCAGGACAGAAATGAAAAGAGAGATAGTGTCAAAATCTTCACAACCTTTTATCAAGGGACACTTTTATAGAAATTGAATGTGAAGTCATGCATACCATTAAATCAATTTCTTTGTAGTCCCCAAAGTGTCCTTTCCTCTCCCTTAGAAAAATCATAAATAGCTTCAGCTAATAAAAATAGCCCAAAGCCACATTTAGACTAATGCAGCTTAAATGAGATTTTAACCCTAGACCTCTCTTTTTAAAAAGCTTACCTTCTAATTGGTTAGTGCATTTTATAGAAAACTGAAGGATATAATGTTGATTAGGTTCATACAATGAAGGAAAAGTTGCCACCATAAGGTCAACATCTGTTGACTCTGAAAATGACAACCAGTATTCACACTTCGAGATAATGGCTGTCTACGATGGCATCGTTAGCAGTTCTACCTCATAATTTCCAGAAAATTCATAATAAATGCAAGTGCAGCAAAATCTGAAGGAGACAATTTTTATCCTGAAATGCTTTTTAGAAGTCCTGCCCACACAGCTTGTAGGTTAATAGAGGTGCAACAGTAAGGTTGGATGCAATCAACTTTGATTGTGGGCTTCTCAGAGTTGGTTCGTTTTGCCTTGAGTTTCCTACACAAGAATGCAATTAAGAAACAAGCAGCTTAATCACGTTAATGATTGGTACTCAGAATGTAAAGGTGTTGGATTAATCACAAAGACTGAATCTGATTGAGGCGCAGGCCCTTCTCAACATGTACTTTTTTATTTCTACCATTCTCTCTGGCTTTTTGCAGTGACTTCTGAGGTGTAGAATGGCTAAGCTTATAGATAACTCGGTTTTCTGGAGCACGGAGCCAATCAGTTCTTTTGTGACTATTGGCGTGGTTAGCAAGTATATACTCAGGATTGCAACTAAAAAGATTCTCTGTAAAGGCAAAAAGATGACGTTCCTTTTTCTTCTGAGCTCCTTAGTATTTAAAATTAGCTTTTCCAAATTCTTCCCGCATGAACAAGGCTAAATGTTTCTAGAAATATTAAAGTATTAGATATAGATATAGATAGAAAGATATCTGTGTGTATCCTTTTCTGATTTCATTATAGTAAGCAATTCTATTTTTAAAACACTAAAAGGAATACATGCTGCTTAAAATCAAATCAATTCAGTACCTGGAAAAGTCATAAGCAAATGGAATAATATAAATAATTTTGCTCTATCTTTATTTTTAAATAGACAGCAGGCAATATAACTAGTTCAAAGTAAATAAGAAGAAAAATGCCTATATATTTTTCCAAATGTTACAAGTGCCTTGAACAGCCATGCAAAGAATAGGAGAATATGCTGTTTCAGAAAGCTCTTTAAACAAAAGATTTTCCAGTAGTAGTGGTCAGAAATGTGATTTAATTCCCTGTTTGTGAAATACTAAACAAAAAACTTATTATAGAAAAATCTCATTTTTTCTGTATAGCCTGTTCACAAGAAGGAAGAAGTCTTTTCAGTTGAACACCAGAGAAATAGTTTCTGTCTTTGGAAAGTGCAGATTCTAAAGGATTACAGAATAGAAATTTAAAAGGAAATAAGGCAATAGAGAACAGAAGGGAGTTGTGATAGGTAAAGATATTACCTGGAAACAAAAAGAAAGACATAAAGACTCAAGCCCAATCAATAAACATATTTATAATGTCTTTATAATGTCAAATATATTCCAATTCCTTGAGACAGGGTCAACCTAAAATAGTCTGCACTATTGCCCTCTTAACTGTGCCATGGTTTTTAAAAACTGTTGAGCAGCACATCCTTTGATTTAATCATGATATTGTGGTACTTTATAGCCAAAAGACCTATATTTAATCACTTTGCTTCTTTCCCTCGTTCACTTGCTACCTCACACTGTTCTCTGATTCTTATGTGGTCTTTAAAAATCATTAGCCACATTTTGGGCCTTCTGGAAGCTGCAGAGGGACCTTATATGTGATTTCCCAAGCATAGTGACTAAAGCCATTTGAAGCACTCACCAAGCTTCCCTCATTTCACACCTAATGATTACATACAAGATCATCCTCCATGTGACATAAAGTCATGGGAAGTCCACTAACCTTTAGGAATAATTATTGGTAAAATGAAGTAAATTTATCTGGTTTTAAATTCAGAGGTACATGAGCAGAAGTAGAAATTTACATTTCAACAGAAGAATAATATTTGACATCCCCAAAGTCCTCACTGAAAGAGAACACTTGGTGTGCATCATCCCTTATTCTAGGTACCCACAAATTCTCCCAGTATTTATGAAACCAGATTGTGCTGGTGTCTAAATCAGCTGTTTGCAGGGAATCTGTTAAAATAAGAGACTTCTTAATTCCAAAGCTCTCTAATGTATATTCAGAACAGAATTAGGCATTAGAGAATTAAAGTCTACTGATGGACTGATAAATGAAGAGAAGGAATAAGGGAAGGCAGAAGGGTGCATATTACATTTGAGACCCAAGTCCCCTTTGCATGCCTTCTACCCGGTTGCTTGACCTTATTTTATGGATATATTTCCCTCTAATTTTCTGTTAGTTAACTGTAATTCTGCTTCCTCACTAGCAGCAAGTTGCCAGCCTTATGTATTACCTGTTTATATAGAGTAGAAATTCAGGGAATGTTTTTGTATTGAATTTATTGGAATGGACCTTGGAGACCATCAATAGAATGTGTTTCTTTTTCACAATGAAAATCAAACCTAAAGGGTCTATTGTATTTGCAAGTGTAGAAAAACTAGTCAATGGTAATTGAAACTCTTGAACTCTTCTAACTCGTCAACTATGTTTCTTCAGGATGCAGGTTCTGATTAACATAATTAGCTCTCCTGCATATTCCTACTTCTCCCCATCGCTATTTTCCAACGCAACTCTTTCTTTAAACATGGTTGAAATGAAAATAATGACATCTTAAAGTTGTCCTTATTTAATAAAATCTACAAATACCCATATGATTCGTAATGAAATATGTTCTGATGATTTTAAATGTGTGTTTGCATTTCATGTGGTTTGTTGATTTTACAATAGACCGTGATGGGTCATGAAAAAAATAAGTCCAGTCCTGTTACACAACAAGAGTAATCTGCATTAGATGCCCCTCAACTGCCAAGCCAAAGACCTCATTCTAGCAGCTCTCCTCTCTCCTCTACATCATTTTTTCCTTTCTGCTAGGTTGTTTCTATAACCGCACAAACATGCTGTAATTTCTTCAAGACTAAAAAAATGTATACAAAATGGTCGTGCCTTCATTTCCTCTGCCAGCTTCAGTTTCCCTGTTCCTTGGCTCTTTTTCTTTTGCAGAATAAATTCCTGGAAAGTATTGTCTATACTCATTTTCTGTGATTCCTCTTCTCACCTCTTCTCTTAAAACTGCTCTAGTCAGGCTTTTACCCCATCATTCCACTAAAACTCGTCAATGTCACCAATCTCCTCAAAACTGCTGAATCCAATATTCTAGTCTCTGGACCCATTTTATTTAATCTTGTTGGTAGCATTTGATACAGTTTACCCTTCTCCCTCTTTAATCATTTTTGTGTTGGTTCTGTGATGCTACACACTTGGGCTTTTCTTCTGTTTCACTGGTTTCTCTTTCCTTGTTCCCTTGACTCATTTCTCATCATCCTTCTGACCTCTTAATGCCAAAGTGCTCCAGGTCAGTCTTTAGTACTCTTCTATTATACCTTGACTCTCTCCCTTGTGTTTTTACCCAGTCCTATGGCTTAGAAACACTGTCTGTATGCCTGTGACTTCCAGTTTACATCTCCAAGCCCTGTCTTTCTCATGAACTACAGTCTTGCATATCCAACTGCCTGCTTGACTTATCTGCTTGAATATCTAGAAAACACAGAAAATGAAACTTGTCCAAAAAGTAAGTCCCTGACTTTTCTCATCTTCCCCATTTCAAATGATAGCAACTCCTTGTGTTCAAGTCGCTTACACCAAAAACCTTAAAGTTGTTTTAACTTCTCACTTTGTCTTATTCATGACATTCCAACATACCAAAAGTGCTATTAGGTGTATCTTCAACATATTTTCAGAATTAAACCTATTCTTATCACCTCTACTCCTAAAATTGGTCCAAACTGTCGTCATCTATAGCCTAAATTTCAGCAATAGCCTCTTGATAGATCTCTGTAATTCTACTACTGTCCTATTATAATTCATTTTCATTTTTTATGGTTGGTAATATGTATTTATTTTTCCAGCTTTCTTTGAGTTATAATTGATATATAAAAAACAGAAGAAAGGGAGACACAAACTTTTGGAGATGATGGATAAGTTTATTACCTTGATTTTGGTGATAATAACACAAGTGTACACCACACTCACCAAATTGTATGTAATCCATTCTTAATAAAGATGCAAGAGTGGCCTTTCTAAAACTTAAGTCATGTATGTCACCATCCTCCACCAGCTTCACCCATACTCTATAATGGCACCCAATTATCTGGTACCTTTCCCTTTAATTTCGTTTTGTCTGCATTCCACTGCTGTCACATGTTCCTCCTTTGCTATTCATTAGAAGTGCCAGGCATGGGCTCTCCTTAGGCCCCTTGCGCTAGTTGTTGCCTCAGTCTCCATTATCTTTCCTCCAGATATCTTCATGCACTACTCCATCACTTCTTGCATGTCTTTGTTCAAATCTGTTTCTCGATGAGAAGTACCCATTTACCCTACTTCATGCTATCTTACTTACCTACTCCTTCGCTGATACTCCAAATCCCTCTTACCCTGATGCCTTTTATGATCATTCCACAGCACTTTTCACCTCCTATACATTATACAATTTAATTTTTGGTTATAGTTATGTATCATCCATTGCTCTCCAATAGAATGTAAGTTCAGCAGGGGAAGGAAACTTTGTTTCATTCACTGATGAATTCCCAGCTAGGAGAGAGCCTACCACAATAAATATGTAGGTTTTTTTTTTTTTAATTCATTGGAAAAGTTAGTGAATTATAAAGCCACTATTTCCATATTATAAGGCCTTATTAACGTATGATCTCTGTAGGTATGGTAACATATACATTTAAGATTGTGAAAGAAGCATAAAAGATGCAGCAGTGAGTAAAGTCTTCCTTTGAACTGAGATGTATTTTAGTAAGAAAACTTTATTTTGTTGTGGTAGGCAGAATTCTAGAATAGTCCCCAGGATTCATACACCCATATATGTGCCCATACAAATCCCAGGACTTGTAAATGTGATGGAACAGTCACTGTCATGATTAGGTTATATTATATGGAACAGATGACTTTAAGAAAGAGAAACCATCATGGGTAAAACTGGCCTATAAGTAGCTCTTGCATTTCCTGAAAATGAGTGGAAGTGTGGAGGGGAATTCACCAAAATGAGAATTCCTCACTGTGACTTGATAGAAGAAAGAGACCGTGTGGGACAAGGAACTAAGAGCAGCCTGTAGGAGCTAAGAGGGGCCCCTAGCCAAAATCCAGGAAGAATGGTGACCACAGTCATTCGATCACAAAGAAGTAAATTTTTGTCAATAACCTGAAAGAACTTGGAAGCCTCCTCAGAGCCTCTAGATGGCTCATAGCCCAGCAACACCTTGATTTCAGCCTTGTGATAGCTGGAAAAGAGAAACTCGTCAGACCTGAGCTTTTGATTTATAGATTTCTGAACTAATAAAAGGGTGTTGCTTTAAGTGGCCAACTTTATGGTAATCTATTAGGCAGCAGTAGAAAACTAATATATTCCTTGTATTTCTTTTTTACTTTTGTTTCTCTGCTCTACCTTTAAACTGTGAAATACTTGATGTTAATGCTTAACTCAACCTAGAAAACTTTCAGAAGCAGAATTAAAAAAAAAAGTCATGAAAATAAGGTCAATATATATGTAAGACAAAGCCCTATTTAAAGTGAATAGAAAAAAGAAATTAAGGCAGAATTAAATGACCACATTTTTTCATATCATTCAAGATTGCAACATACAGAGTGGACTGTAGACCCAGCCCTTCTAATAATTACTCTGAGACCACACGCAAAGGCATTACCCTAACCTGGCCTTATTTCTTTGTTCATTAAATGGGGGATCTTTACTAAATTAACTCTAAGATTTATTCCTGCTATAAATTCTATAGTTCAATAGCTCTGTGACTCTAAAGTCACTATGATTCTATGCTCATTTAAAAATATAACATTTTTATACAGTTTTAATATGGACTTCTGCACTGAAAATGTCACTTTAAGAGTTTTGTAACAGACATTAAAATATTTTGGTACTTTGTAACCTGAATGAAGATACTATAAATATATCAACATGTAATTGATAGTAAATATAGTTTTAGGATTTCAAGGACAGTGTTTGGACTGAGCCTGAACTTCTCTAGTGAACATTGAATAGCATTATTTTGGCCACCAGAGGGCTCCCACATGATTTCTTCTTGAATTAAAATTTTGAAGAATTAATTCAAATTTTATCATTGAAAATAAGAACAATGAAGATACAATAGCACTAAGCAATATAAGTAATGAGGAGTGTTTTCTCTTTTGTATCCATTAGAATTATTATAAATTTAATATTTGCTATAAAAACACTGAGTAAACACTCAAACCATAAGCAAAAAGAATCATGTCCTACCTTTTGTATGCATAATTTTTTCTCAACTCCTTTCCTACATATTTAAGAAGAGAATCTTCCCCCAGAGATTTACAGTTATTAAAACACTGAGAGAAGTCAAGATATTCCTGTAGAATATGGTACTGTAATGTGAACTATGTAGACATAATTCATAGTTATCATTAATTCAACTTGCTTACACATTGCTACATTCATTGTAGAAATGTTCAGAGTTTGCTCTTTTTTCTCTGAGTGTGTTAAAAATCTACTGAGATTTACAAAGAAAACTTAACCAGCCTTTTTGTATGAAGGCAACAGAGTGAAGAGTTTGTCTCTTGACTGACTCCAGAAGCCAAAAGAATGCAAAACATTATGAAAACAAATGAGGCAATTTTTTTTTAATTTCCAGGAGAAAAAATAAATTTGCCTTAGATATTAAATATTGATTATTGGTAAAACCTAACAGGTAACCTCAAATCTGAAGAATTCGCTTTTGATCCATTGAGGAAGACATATAAAATGTCACTTGTACATGTATTGGCATTCATTTTATGTTCACAATAATTTAGCACTCCTCAGGCAAATTTGGAACTTAACTTCAGTAAATCCTTAACCTATTTTCTTATTTCTTTCCTTTAAAGTGCTTTGGTTATTATGCACTGAAGTAACTGTGCCTTGTTTGTTGCTTGTACAGAAGTGTCTGTGTCTGTGTGTGTGTGTGAATTGCTGTAGTTGTCTCTCTATGTATATTTGCCCAAGAAAGAAAGAAAATACTTTGAAAGAGAGAAGCCTCTGCATTCGGGGTGTTCACTAGTCTTGACAATAAGTATATCATAAGATAGGGGAATAATATTTGAAAATATTTCCATGAAGAGAAATAAAAACACTCAGTTTATAAAGCTACTATTTTTACCATGTTTATGTTTTTACAAAAATGACAATAAAACAAGATATTTTGTTTCATGGCATTGTTTTCTCAAAGGTAGCTTTGATAAATCAAGGTCACATGTTAATCAGACTTTAATAAACTTTTGCATACCAAGATTGGCAAAATTTAAAACTTGTATAATTCCCAGGGCAAAACTTCTCATATGCTGTTGCAAGTGTTAGCTGAAGGTTAATTTATACTACATCTTTGGAGGGCATTGTCACAACATCAGATTTAAAATATCCATAAATCTGAACCCTCAAATTCTACTGCTAAGGATGTACCTTGAGAATTTTTGGGGCCGGGTGCAGTGGCTCACGCCTGTAATCCCAGAACTTTGGGATGCCAAGGTGAGTGGATCACGAGGTCAAGAGATCAAGACCATCCTGGTCAACATGGTGAAACCCCGTCTCTACCAAAAATACAAAAAAATTAGCTGGGCATGGTGGTGCATGTCTGTAATCCCAGCTACTCAGGAGGCTGAGGCAGGAGAATTGCCTGAACCCAGGAGGTGGAGTTTGAGGTGAGCCGAGATCATGCCATTGCACTCCAGACAGGGTAACAAGAACGGAACTCCATCTCAAAAAAAAAAAAAAGAATTTTTGAAAGAATTGCTGTGATTATATATATATATATATATATACACACACACACACACATATATATATACACACACATACACAAAAGGGTTTTTTTTTTTTTGCAGTATTGTTTGTGTTTACAAACTACCAAACCTAAATTTCTAGGATAAATTATTTTATAGCTATACTACAATGTACTGTACAACACTTATAAAGTGAGGGTGCTCTGCATGTGCAGATAGGGAATGCTCCCAAAGATTTATTGGAGACAAAGTTCTAGTTGCTAAAAAATGCAACAGCCAGGCACAGTGGCTCATGCCTGTAATCCCAGCACTTTGGGAAGCCAAGGCAGGAGGATTCCTTGAGACTAAGAGTTTAGGACTAGCCTGAGCAACATAGTGAGATCCCCATCTCTACAAAAAATAAAAAAGAAATTAGCAGGTCGTGGTGGCATGCATCTGTTGTCCCAGCTACTCAGGAGGCTGAGGTGGAGGATCACTTAAACACAAGAATTTGAGGCTGCATTGAGCTGTGACTGTACCTCTGTACACTCTCACTTGTGCAGCAGAGCGAGACCTGTCTTAAAAAAAAAGTATATAATAGGGAGTGTCATAGCTTTCAGGTAAATAGTTAAAATAATGTGTAATAACTATTCATATACTTTTCTGAAATACTTTTAAAAACTGTCAGTAAGAAGACAAGGGGCAAAGAAAAAAGAGAAAAGTTGAAAAGATAATTTTTGCCTCATTTTAATCTCACAGTATAGTTTGCATTTTACACTAAGCAAATACGTTGGGGCTTTTAATTGTCTCACATTATTTTAGTTTGTTTTTATTTTATCACCAAAGATTATTTCGCCAGTAAGCTTACTGAATGTGTTCTTTTATTTGCGTATCAGAATGAACATGGCATTAAATTAGGAATAAATGATTCTCGTGGAGGAAGCTCGCTCTTTGTTTTCCAGATTAATCATTTAATCCTCACATAGTCCATCAAGGTGGATGTTCATATTATCCCCACTTGACAGGTACAGAAATGGAGGCACAGAGAGTTTCAACAACCGGTCCAAAATGACTAGTCCATATTATGAACCTAGCTGACCAACTTCATAGCCTACAGTCCTAACCCTTATAATCTTTTCCAGAGACATACACTAGCGAATATGTTTTTGAGACAATATGTCACAAGCTCTTTTTAAACGGAAAAGAGAAAATTAGTATTTCAGCGTTCTCATTCCTCAGCTAACATGTTTAACTTTCCAAGTGTTCTTGGTTTGCTGTACTGACTCGGTAATATTTTCTGTGTCGATGTGTCTAGGCTTTATTTTGCCTCTCTGATTAATAAAGCCATGGAAGGTTCACCTAAACAGCTGGAAGGAAGTTCAGATAGTGTGTCCTTTGTGTTCTGAAGAACTAAAATGCATCTAAAGCATAGGATTATTTGTTCTCATTCCCAAGTACTTTCTGCTTTTCCTCCTCTCCTTTCTAGGCAAGCTCAATAAATGCTTACTAATCCCTTTAGATTCTTCAGTGCATTCCCAGTGCAGCCTATGCCCAGAAATTCAGGTGCCACTTATTCTGTGTTCTGATTACCTTAGTTTCCTCTTTTTATGTTCTGTTTTCTACAAGATACATTTTAGAAATTTCAGTTTCCCTCTGTACTCATGCCGAAGTGAAATGAGGCAAAACTCAAATCTGTACACTTGGCTTCTTGTTAACAGCCCTTCTAAGAAAAGCTTGGTGGTAGGATTATTGAGGGGATTGAATAAGGGATACCTGGAAATCACCAGCAAGTGTTCATGCGACCCTATTTCCCATGCCAAAGGTCATTGAGACTTGACTTCAGGGTACCAGTGGTACTGTGAGCTTTCACAGAAATTACTCTGCAATCTAAAATGAAACAGACAAACAAACAAAAACTTGCCCAAAGCACAGTAATTGAAAGATCATGAGTTCATTTTTGATGAGAACTGGACACTCTCAGAAAAAGATGATCTTAAAATATTGAGGCTGGCTGACCATGTTATCTGAGAGAATATTTTCCTCTTACTACTTTAACATGACATGAATGTTATTTAAGTTAACAACTTCTGTTTAATTTAGATTATACTAGTATTTTATTTGATATTCCTTTCAAATATGATATTTCTAACTTAATATTTAAAATAAAAGAGTAGTAATTAGAATGAAGGGCCACACAGATGCCTTTCTGGTCCCTGTCTGAGGAGAATGAACTGTAGAAAATGTAGGAAGTATTTAATCACATGACCAATGTATATGAAAATTAAAATTTTACAGTGATGGCCATGACACCTTATCTGGCAGAAGAAAATAAATTGTTGACACAAAAGGGGATGCCAATAATCTGAAATTATTCCCTTTACTTGAATCCCAGCTAATTATACAAAGGATTTAGAGACTCTTACAAAGAGTTCATAGAGTACAAAAGAGTGTGGCAAACTATTGAGAAAGTCAGAGTAAGTGGCCATTTGCCCAAAAATAAAGAAGTCAGGAATAAAATTTATATGCAGAAATCCATATCACATACCTCTGCACCTATAAGAGTTAGGCTGCTTATTTGCTTCTAAGCTTTCTTAATGTGTAAAGGTCAGAATACCTTAGAATTCAGTCTAAGAGTTGTTATTTCTATGACAAAAACTAACCACTTGTTCAGGAGAAGAACATGTTTCATGATACCGAGACTGAAAACTGTTTCTTACAGATTCTCCTAAGGAAGACATGGGTGTTCTAGATCAGCACAGGATTTCTGAGCACTCTGGAGCATAGCTCTTGGGCTCTTTTCCATTCCTGCCTCTTCAAGCATTTGTATAACTGAAAGTAGCTCTCTGAAAAAGGGGTTGCAAGGACAAAGGTTATGTCTATACTGATACTGGGTAGCCTACACTTGTACTTTGAATGTTAATGTAAACAGTGCTTCCTTATACATTTTTGTGCGATCATGAAATGGCTTTTTACAATGGACCTAGGTTCTGGATAAGTTCCACAGAAGTACTAATATATCAGAAATGCAGATTTTGCCCCAAAGGTGATGAGACACATTTGCAATTATTTATAGCACAAAAAACATGTGCTAGGTGCCACTTAAGTGGTATAAATAAGGTGATATAGAAATCAGGAAACAGAACATTATCACTGGAGTAAGAAAATTAAGGAAAATAAACTTGAACGGAGCCATAAAACAGTGATTCTCAAACCTTAGTATGCAAAAAAAATTACTTAGAGAAATGAAAAAAAAAACAATTTTCGGGCTCAGCCAACGGAAAGGTGAATTTATTGTGTTTTGAGTGGGGTTACAAAGTGTGAAATGTAACGTTAGGTAGCAGTGCTATACCATTCTACCTAGGGTGGCAATGTTGCTGGGAAGCAAAAGGATTCGTCTTAAATCTTGCTTGCAAAGTTTCTGTATTAGACAGAGAAAATATCAGTTCTTGGTCCCTGTCCAAGATGGGGGTTGAAGGTGTGGTGACTGATAGTCTGATAATGCTTCCCCAAAGATGTGGCAGACTGGGAGATAAACTAGCCCTTGATATGTCTTGGTGTTCTATGCTAAAAAGTTTCTTGCCAGTCTATACTGAGGAGTTCAGAATTTAACACCTACCAGGAGGTTTATTAAGTGAAATATTTAAGCAGAGAGGTGATATGATCAGATCTATGTTGAGTGAATTGCTTTTTCTTAAACGTATATCCATCCCTGCTGACCTATTTTTCCTCATAATGGATCTCCTCTTCACAATGACACTATGATACCCACCCCCCACTGTAATAGTAATTGGCTACAAAATACAGAAAATAAATCTGATAATATATGTCTATATTTAGATACCAGTAACCTCAGACACTGCTTCCTATTAAAATAGGTTTAGTCTCCTGAATTGATTAAAATACAGGAAAACCAAAACCTCCACTGACAATTGGGAGAAGAGAAGCAGCACACAGATTATTGTATCACAGAGGGACCTGATGAAGAGAGCACCCTATCAGGGCAAGTGAGGACCTTCAGAGCTATCATAATCCATGTGAATCTCCATAGCACACATGTTCAGGAAAAGCCACATAAAGCACCAAATATTATCAGAGATTAAGTTATATGAGAGTAGGTGAAATGCCATTTATTCAAGAAAACGCTAGAATCTGTACTTTCTAGATGTTTAACTTGGGTACAAGCTCTTACCCCAACTCCGGTCCTCCAAATCCCATTACACGGTGTGTCTGAAGGGAAGAAAACTTGTGCCTTTTCCACTTCAAATGATGATTAAAGGGATATTTTCACCTGCAGTATTTGTTCACCACCCAGCATACTTACCCACTCTTTAAATCAGCAAGTCCTTTATTCTTAACATTACTGTTTTACTTAAGAGATAATGTCAAAGGAATTGAGCGTTGTGACTGGATAATGGTCTCCTGCTGCAAGATAAATGTGGAGGCATTTATTGAAAATAAATGTTGGAGGAAAACCAAGACATTTATTTTTAAAGTAGAAAACTATTTTCTAGTCACAACTTTCAGTACCAGAGACATTAGAGCTGTCTAACCAAAGGGTTTTTTAAGTAAATTGAGATCATCCAAAGAGAGCAACAGAATACCTAATTTATTCTCACCTATATAAAACGATAACATTCTTGCTTCTTTTCTAAAGATACCAAATCAAATTCAAATATGCCTTTTTCTTTTTTTTTTTTCTGGTGGGAGCATTGAAAGGATGCATTAACAACCTATTCAATCAACTCTATAGCTTGATTGTGCAGACCTGGATTTTGCTTTTTTAAACAAAGTAGATGAATATGCATGCTAAAGCAGAAGTCTAAAATTTGGTGACTTCTCTGATTTTTTTGGTCACTTTATAGGCAGTAATGGCTACTGATATAATTATGATGTATCTGAAAACACATAAGCAGTGACATAGGATGCTTTTAATGGCAATGATAATGAACCGTGTTCCACCGTAGTAATGATTTTAATTCTTCCAATTATTGCTTAGTGTCTTTACAGAGTGGAGCACTACTGAGTGAATTTTAACAAACACTACTTACACTTTGCTTCAGTGTTGAAATTCATAAGAATACCGTTTTAACTGAACTAGTTATTAGTGGAATGTAGATGTACCATCAATCAAAATCTCACCCTTTTCCCCAATATATATTGCTATATATTTAACTTATAGCCATATTCTTCTAGCAATATAATGTAACTGCATGAATATTGCCTTGTTTTTCCCTTGCCACTCTCTGTAAGAGCTAAAGAGTAGTGAAAATTTATACAGAAACACCCACTCTGTATCACCTGTATACAGTAAGGGTCACTCAGCAAATGGTTTTACCTTGAGGGATAAAAAGGAAAATAAAAACATAACAATATAACACTGAAGGGAACAGAAATTGTTATTCTTCATTTTGAAGATTGTGTTATGAGAATATGATCTGTAGAATAAGCACTTATATGTATCCATGAATATATATATGTGTGTGTATATATATATATGTATATATATATATATGTATATATATATATATATATATATATAGAGAGAGAGAGAGAGACAGAGAGACAGAGAGAGTCCTCTGAAGCATAGAAAGTTTGACCCAGCAATCCCATTACTGGGTATATATCCAAAGGATTATAAATCGTTCCAGTATGAGGACACGTGCACATGAACGTTCATTGCAGCACAGTTTACAATAGCAAAGACCTGGAACCAACCCAAATGCCCATCAGTGATAGGCTGGACAGGGAAAATGTAGCACATATATACCATGGAATATTATGCAGCCATTAAAAACGATGAGTTCGTGTCCTTTGTAGGGACACGGATGAACCTGGAAACCATCATTCTCAGCAAACTGACACAAGAGCAGAAAATCAAACACCACATATTCTCATTCATAGGCGGGTGTTGAACAATGAGAATACATAGACACAGAGAGGGCAGCACTACACACTGGGGTCTGTTGGGGAGAAATAGGGGAGGGACAGCAGGGGATGGGGAGTTGGGGAGAGATAGCATGGGGAGAAATGCCTGATATAGGTGAAGGGGAGGAAGGCAGCAAATCACACTGCCATGAGTGTACCTATGCAACAATCTTGCATGTTCTTCACATGTACCCCAAAACCTAAAATGCAATAAAAAATAAAAAAATAAAAAACAGAAAGTATAAGATTTCTAGATAAATAGATGCATCAATAACATATGCAACAGAGTTCATTTGTAAAATAAAATGAAGTCTAACCATCTTTTTGAACATTTCAAAGGGCGCTTATGTTTCTTTGTTTCAAACAGAGTCTCACTTTGTTATCCAGGGTGCAGTGCCCTGTAGTATGACCACCACTTACTGCAGCCTCGACCTCCCAGGCTCAAGTGATCCTCCTACATTGGCCTCCCACAGTGTGAAGATTATAAATTTGAGCCAACACACCCACCCCAGGGGCTGTGTTAAGATTAAGGAATTGGCCAGGTGAGTGGCTCAGGCCTGTAGTCCCAGCACTTGGGAGGCTGAGGTGGGCAGATCACCTGAGGTCAGGAGTTCAAGACCAGCCTGGCCAAAATGGTGAAACCCCATCTCAACTGAAAATACAAGAATCAGCTGGGCATAGTGGCCTGTAATCCCAGCTACTCAGGAGGCTGAGGCAGGAGAATCACTTGAACCTGGAAAGCAGATGTTGCAGTGAGCTGAGATCAAGCCTTTGCACTCCAGCCTGGCAAACAAGAGCAAAGTTCCATCTCAAAAAAAAAAAAAAAATTAAGGGATTATATGTGTTTAATAGAATCATATACATACAAGCATAAAAAGTCACAATTCAAAAACACAGAGTTACAGAGTGATTTATATGTATCTGTATGCTTAAGAACAACTAGAGTCACATACTTAGATGGGACATTTGTAGGTGGCTTTAAAGAAATCTTCTATCTTTTCAAATTTTTAGAAGTAAGCATGACTAATAAGTACTTAGAATCATATTATAGACTTGTTTAATAGCATTAGTGGTTTTGTAATTAATATGGTAATAACTTTGACATTTTTAACACATCTCTCATTAATTTTTGGTTACTTTTTATTAAATTATTCTCAAGATCAAACTTTATTATGTATGATTCATGTGAATATTGATCCTCCCATATTGCTAATTGATTGTAAACTTGTGTCTGCTGTACAATTTTCTTTCTCAAATATCTGGAAGAATCTTTCTTCTATGATAAATGTCGTTGTAAATATCACGTTAGTACCTTACCAGACTCCTTTAGGCATCTCAGGAGAATATGGCTAGGAATATATAGTCTACACTTAATATTTTGTTAAGGAATTTGTCTTCCATTTATGCTCTGGGGGCTAGAGACTTCCACACTGCTACATGAGGGAGCTTCTAGAACACCACCCCTATTTAGGCTCTTCAAGAGCAGATCTTTTTTTTGGCATGTTAAACTTTCACCTAAAATCTTACTTCTTAAAAGAGTTCCACTGTTAACGGAATAATGAATAGATTCATGAATATAGAAGTGCATGGAAATATTTAAGTGCCACTATTTAGAGAAATAATAGAAATACTTCCTTAATGTTTTATGTACCAGGCACTTTGTATTTGTTAATCTAATCATTGTAATAAACTTCAGAAATTGATATCATTATTGTTCCCATTTTATAGAGAAGCAAATCGAGGAACTGAAAGTTTAAGTAAACCAAGACCATAATACTAGAAGTCATTTTGATCAGGATTTGCATCTAGATAACATGCCTTCAGAATTCATGATTATTTAACTTCAGTGCTAATCCAGCCATATGGGATGACCTTGGGAGAGGTATAAGCATTAATGCGAGTTCTGTAACAGAGCCACAGATTCTAAGAAAGCATTTTAAAAAATAAACAACTACATAATGAAAATATTCATGTAAAAATTATTTTATTTCGAGTAAGTACATTTGGAAGTCAAAAATCACAGCCCAGGTTCCATTCCTAATGTGTAACTTCCCAGCCATAAACTATACTTGACTGAGCCTCTGCCTTCATGCCGTCTCTGCCCATGTCTCATTCTGATCAGTTTACCAAAAGCCTACTGCTGTAACCTCTGAAGAGGGACTTGCAGAAGATGAGGATTGCCCTAATGGATTAGATAATATTTTTTAGATATGTATTTTTATATAAATATATATTAGATATATTAAATATATATTAGATATATATATTAGATATATTATAATATATATTTAATATATATTTATTTAATATTTAATATATCTAATATATATTTAAATATCTAATATATATGTAACTTAACTAGTTAAGTTAAAATGATATATATTTTTATATATAAATATATATTAGATATATTAAAATATTTATTAGATACATATTTTTGCTGAAATATACAAGTTTAATATTTAAAATTTTAAGACTATATCTCTAAGTGCAAGTAATTATCAGCAAGAAAAAATATTCATGTGAAAGAATGTGTGAATATGGTACTTTGTCCTGACATTAACATTTGTAAAGTCTCAATTTCAGAGTCAGAGAATCTCAAGAGACTTTCTTGATGAATAACTTTCCTGTCTAGAAAATCAGTAATTGCTTGTAGGTTGTCGTTCAACCTCCCAGCTCCAAATAGATGACACCTAGGGCATTATTTTGTCCCTTAAAATTTTTTCCCCACCAATTTATATGTCCTGTTATTAGTAACAAACTACTGTATTTTTTTCAGAATATCCTCTGGCTTTCTAGCTAATTATTGAAAAGACTTCTTATTGATAGAATAACGGTATCAGTTTATTGGCCCACATATACATCTCCTGTTTTTTCTTAACTACCATGTTCAAATATAACTTTTCTCATTAGATGTTTTTAAAATAAAATATAAAACATTTTCAAAATAAAAAATATTAAATATATTCAGGTAACTTGCCTTTTGGATTGTGTCTACCATCTAAAATGTTTTGACTTTTTAACTTTTTAAAAGTTAAAAGTAAGTTAATTTTCACAATACAAAAACATTCTGGTGCAGATTTTCTAGATACCTTTTATTTGCATTTGTGAATTTTAGGCGTGAATATGGACTGAACACAAGCATCACAAATGCATATATGTACTTTATTCATTAAAAAGATGAGTTAGCTTTCTTTTTTAAATTTTATTTTTATTTTACTTTGAGTGGTGGGATACATGTACTGAACATACAAGTTTGTCACATAGATATATGTGTGCCATGGTGGTTTGCTGCACCTATCAACCCGTCATGTAGGTTTTAAGCTGTGCATACATTAGATATTTGTCCTAATGTTCTCCCTCCCCTTTGCCCCCACCTCCTGACAGGCCCTGGGGTGTGATGCTCCCCTCCCTGTGTCCATGTGTTCTCATTGTTAAACTCCCACTTATGAGTGGGAACATGCAGTGTTTCGTTTTGTTTCTGTGTTAGTTTGCTGAGGATGATGGTTTCCAGCTTCATCCATGTCCCTGCAAAGGACATGAACAAAAAGATGACTTAACTTTCTTTGTGTAAGTTGTCACGTCTGCTGCCAATGTAACAAAATAATCTTCAGAGTTAATGTATTTGTGTCATTGAGAGATGTGCATTTTCGGTATACTTGGCTATCTAGAAGATATTTTCAGCACCTAAGATACGTATTATTAATGTGTGCAAGCTCAGTTAGGAAGAAAAATAAATAAGAAGTTTTATTTCCAAAAGAAAGTTGGAGTGCTTCCCTAGGAAAATTTAGATAACCTGTCTCTTCTCATTGGTATTGGACCATAAAGAATTTAACCCAGGAAGTAGCATTTAGTTGAAACTGGGAAGAAAAGAGAAACATCCTCCCCACTTTCATTTCATTGCTATTTTTAAAGAGAATATATTTGTTTCACTTCATTTCACTGTGGAAATAGACCTGAAGTCCTCAAAAAAAAAAAAAAAGGCTTTTCTGTTTGTGATTTTCTAATGGAACTTTTTTCATAGCTCTGCTTGTTTAATATAGTGTTTTATCTGATTTTGTTGACACTGGAAAAAATAATTTCTCCATTGCCATCTTCAAACTTTGATATTTATGGTTACTTAAGTTGTTAGGTTGTGAAATACATTTTCTCATTTGGAGAAAAGTCAGAGATATATAAAAGAAGGCATTTGTGAGGCCAACAAACATATGAAAAAAAGCTCATCACTGGTCATTAGAGAAATGCAAATCAAAACCGCAATTAGATACCATGTCGTGCCAGTTAGAGTGGCAGTCATTAAAAAGTCAGGAAACAAAAAATGTTGGAAATGATGTGGAGAAATAGGAAAGCTTTCACAACGTTGGTGGGAGTATATATTACTTCAACCATTCCTCAAGGATCTAGAACTAGAAATATCATTTGACCCAGCAATCCCATTACTGAGTGTATACTCAAAGGATTATGAATCATACTGCTATAAAGACAAATGCACACATGTATTTGTGTATTTATGGTGTCTTTATTGCAGCACTGTTCACAAGAGCATATACTTGCAACAAACCCAAACGCCCATCAGTAATAAACTGGATAAAGAAAATGTGACACATACATACCATGGAATGCTATGCAGCCATAAAAAGGATGAGTTTATGGCCTTTGCAGGGACGTGGTTGAAGCTGGAAACCATCATTCTCAGCAAACTTACATGGGAACAGAAAACCAAACATCGCATGTTCTCACTCATAAGTAGAAGTTGAACAATGAGGACTCATGGACACAGGGAGGGGAGTATTACACATCAGGGGCTGTCAGGGGGTGGGTGCTAGGGGAGGGATATCATTAGGAGAAATACCTAATGTAGACGATGGGTTGATTGGTGCAGCAAATCATCATGGCACTCGTGTACCTATGTAACAAATCTGCATGTTCTGCACATGTACCCCTGAACTTAGAGTATAATAAAAAAAGAAAAGAAAAGTCAGAGATTTACAGTTTATGAGACTGCCTTAAAGGATACTCTGGTAACTACATTTTGTTCAATAGCTGTATTACCTCAAGATTATTAGGAAGTGGTTTTCACAGGACTCAGTATCCCCAAAAACGCTGTACTTTCTTTTAAGCAAGAGCTCTACTTTTTCCTTGCATATACATGTAACCAATCATGTTTCTTCCATTTCTTTGACCAAATTAGAAGCATATAGCCAAATATGTATAATCTCTTCCCCAATAAAACATTTTATTTACTATTGTTACTCCTGTTAGTATTTTGCTCTCTGCTTTTCCTTTTAACCTGTGTCATCATCTTAAACAAAAAAATAGTATACAAATTTATTCTCCCCATCTTTTCCACCTCTTTTTAAAATTCAATTAAATGATATAAAACAGTCAGGGATCCAGGGAAATACCATACAAAACTATGTTATAATACGCTAGGTGTAGGTGTTCTATAAGGCACAACAATATTACTTGAATATCACTTGACTACAACATCTGTCAGTCTTTTCATTATTAAGAAGGATATTGTCCAATATCCCTATCATTTCTATGCTACTGAAAAACTTTAAAAATTTTGGCCAAGTGTGGTGCCTCGCACCTGTAATCCCAGCACTTTGGGAGGCCAAGGCCGGTGGATCACTTGAGGTCAGGAATTTGAGACCAGCCTGACCAATATGGCAAAATCCTTCTTCTACTAAAAATATAGAAATTAGCTGGGCATGGGGGCACATGCCTGTAATCTCAGCTACTGGGTAGACTGAGGCAGAAAAATAGCTTGAACCCAGGAGGCAGAAGTTGCTGTGAGTCGAGATTGCGCCACTGAACTCCAGCCTGGATGGCAGAGTGAGACCCTGTCTCAGAAAATAATAATATAAAATCTTGAAGTGTTTGTTTGAGAATTCTTTCAGTCCACATATATTATTCTTTTCCTCATGCGAATACAAGCAGGCATCCTTTAATCCAGAAAGGGCTATAAGAAGTGATTATTCCAGGCATCAGTTTCCAAATAAAAAGATTAGTCCCAGGTCAAGTAGAACATAAACACTATTATTGAAGATCTAAACTCAAGATACAAAATCAGGATGTCAATTCAAGTGGGTCAGCAGAGCAGTAAGTGGAAGTCCAAAATCCTAGTATTGGCAGATGGCCATCTATTACTAGCAGGACAAGTGCCAGAAAACCAGGCTACTAATGTCTGTTTCTGAGCATGGGCACTGAATAGGAATTAGTCAGTGGAAAGTGGGGTTCACAAAGGAGATGGGGTACTAACAGACACCTGCGTCCTGGGGGGATAATGAGTTCACATTGGAGCAGCAAGTGAATGGAGAGTTTCTAACAAAGGATTTCTTTCAGAGCCCATCTGCCGAAAGCAACACTCATCTCAGGGGCCTGGGTCAGGATGAGCCCACAGATGGAGGTTAAATAGAACAGCTGAAAGGAAGAATGGCTGGTGGGGCCAGGAAAAATACCAGAAACACAATTCTTGCATTAAGCGGCCACAATCTACAACTGAAATATATATTTTGTGACATATATATATATATATATATATATATATATATAACTTTACATATATTTACTACAATTTTATTGTTCCTTTATTGATTTTAAAAACAATTATCAAAACATTTAATATATTTCCTTAAAAACGTATTTTCATCCACCTTTAACAATAAAAGGTTTTGTATACGTACCACATTCTGTATTGAAGAGAATGCAACTTATAAATATATATTGTTTGAAGACTTATATGTATTTTGGTTCAAAAATTACTACTACTATCACTGACTGTTTTCTTCACTAGTAATTTATTCTAATGATTATCTGGGTAAAAGAAATTATATTCCTTTTTCAGAAATGTAATAACTCAAGAAAAGTTATTTATATGTCAGTGAAATTAATATTTATTTTTAAGTGAATGCTTTCTTGTTCTTTTGCTTAGCTACCATAGACTTGTGTTTATTCTGGTGACATTAATTCCTATAAGTAAGGAAGTATAATTGTTTTCCCACGGCATGTCTAACAGCTTTCCAGCTGGGACAACTCTATTCGATGCATAGCTCTTTGGTCCTAACAGATATGGAATTCTGTACTCTGTATTCATTCACAGTGTGATCACACACCCACCAAGTCTGTAGCAGTAATTAATATATTACATGGGGATAGATCCCATTAACTGAACAACTTCAGATAACGTATTTCAGGTTAACTACTACTTGTAGCATTAGGTGCCATTATTACATTTGAACTAATTTTTGGTAATATTTTATCCATAATCTGTAATAAGCATAATTAAAAGGTTAAAAAGATTTAAATAGTCACAAAATAACATAACCCCCTTCTAAGGCAAATTTTCAGTGTTCTGAGAAAAGAAATTGCTTTATTTATATTGTAGTCTTGGTTTTCATTCAGTTTCTTATATGCATGTAGTATCATGGACCTTCTGAAACAACATCTGTTTTTCTGTCTTAAACCGGAGGCATTTATCCATATATTGATTATGGGCTGTTAATTTTCTTCCATTTCACCCAGCAATCCCCATCAGTCAGTATCACTTTACTATCTTTAGTGGTTTCTAGAGTGCCTTAGCTCAAATTAAACCTGTTATTTTTTACTCATTCCTAGAGTGCCATTTATCTATCTCTCTTACTGAGACTTTGTATTGCTAATGAGTTCTCACAGTCACTCCTACCTTGAAATAAATTTATATACAGCCTACCCAATTAAAGTATGTTTGCTGCTGAATGATAAAAGGCTTTCAAAGTAGATTAGCATGTAAAAAGTCTTCATATTTATGATTATATTTATTGGTGTAAATCGACCTAAAACCAATGGTATTATTATAGCCACTATATTTCACTTTGCTACTAAAAGCTTTCATGATGTTCCATTGCTATATCCTTAAAGTCATGAGCATTTTTCATTCTGAAGCAATCATTTAGGGTAACAGAATGTTCTTAAGATTTTGGAGAACCAACTATACAATTACTTACATAAGCAAATATTCTTTAGCTATTCCAAGTGTTTCTTACAAATAAATTTGATGTAAATAATTTGGTAAAATTGCTAGACTGTCAATGCATACATTTACTTTATTCAGTAAATATGAATTAAGTAACAACTGTAAGTTAGGGACGATACCAGGCGCTTATTGTAGGTTATAGAAATAAATGAGACACCATGGTATTCCTCAAGGTAATTCCAGCTCAAATCATGAAAAAGTATGTGTTCAAAGAAGAAAGAGGAGGAAGAGGATGAGGAGGAGGAGAGAAAGAAAATGAAAAAATATGAGATTATTGGATAATATAGAAGATATTGAGAAATAGACTTCTTAGCGTAATTTCATCAAGTGTTTGCCTGTTATGTTTTTTATTGTTCGTGTGCTTACAATAGGGTTTATTATTCTAACCAAGTAAATGTGTTGGCATGACATCCTAATATGCTGTAAGCTGTAATTTAAAAGCCAAAATGCAATTGTTTAAAATGATATACTAATAGGTTTATTTAGTTTTTTTGTTTGTTTTTTGTTAAGCTAAAAAGTAAAGTCACGGTGAAATTCAAATATAGTGTGGAAACCTTTAAGAATGGCTGAAAATTACATTCAAATGCAGTAATAGTTGACATAAGAAATCATAATAAAACTCCCTTTTTCTCACCTGGAATTGTGTTCAGTGAGCACTCTGAAGCCAAGGGAGAATCTGTTGCCAGTTTGTAGACTTACTCTTTTTTTTCATCTCTCTCTTCTTTTGAGAGATAGGAAACACTGAAAAATAATGGTCCTTTAATTGTAGACAATGTTCAACTATAAATTATCAAATAAAGACTCCTTAATGTGTATAAACTTTTAGTATGTTCCTGGGTACCCCACCACTGATATCTCACCTAGCTTTTTGCATGCTTCCTCTGTTAACAAGAGACATTCTTTTCCATTGCTTTTCAGCTATATATCATTGTCTTGTTCATGCCTATGGAGAAGCCCTCCCAATGGTACTGGAAACTGACAAAATTAAAGTGTATTTTTCATTTATAACTCAGGAGATGACCATTTGTCATTAACTCCTTCAGCATAATATGTTATCCTTACAGTAGCAGGAAACTTGCCATTTTTCTCATTTAACATTTTTGACCATACGCCCTTGGATAGGAAGTTTTAAAAACAAGCATTGAAATAATGAGAAGGTTTTAGATTTTTAAAATTTTAAACAAATGCTGAAAAACTTGGAAATTAAATTTTATACCAAAAATTTAGCTGGGAATTTTTAGGTAATATAACTTTTCTATATTGTTCTGCCAGTTTATGCCAAAAAGACTATCTTATAAAATATATAAATGTTAGATTTATAAAAAACTAAAACTCTTTTTAACTAAAGAAACCTAAAACCTTTCTTGTTTTGTAAAATTCTAAAGTAGTTTCATTCAGTGTTCAGGCATTAATGTGCAAATCAGCTCATTGTCTAAAATATACTTTTCAAATACTTATTTTCATCTTGCTGCAATCTGAATTAGACATATGGCAGAGGTACAACGTATTCTTAAGAATGGAATTGCTAACATGGAATAGACTAATAAGCCTACATGCAATTAAACCTTGTCTTCTAAATATGATGCAGCAAGAAATTGAACATAAGAGTAATTCATTGCACTAGCTCTGAGCATTGCTCTAGAGGTTATAATGAACAATAAATAAACAGGAAATTAGCAGCTTTTCCATAATGATTCTTTGTTATTATAAGGGGATATATTTCAGATGCACGTTCTTATTTGAATGTAGCTATTTGTACATACAACAGAAACATCTTCTGAATAAACACATAGGACATTGTTTTGATCGAAGTTATCTGCTTTTAGTGCATGTGGTTTTTGGACAGGAAAAGAATATATGAAGAAAGTTAAATTCTGCAATTTTATAATTTTTATGGTTGCATTTATTACAACATAACAACCTCTAATTATTTAGTATCTGCTGGGGTAGAAGCACAAAGTATGAGGTAATCTCTACCTATGATAGAGAAACTTGTAGTTAGCAAGAGATGTCCTACATAGAACAATCTGCATAAAAAGGATCATTGCCCAGCAAGCCTTTTGTCTTTGAGGAAGGCCAATTGGCTGCCCAGAAAGTTCCCCTAGAGAGTGGCATCTTCTTGGCAAAGTCTCCATAAAACAAGTCTTGGCCTTCAAATTTGCGGGTTCACATACCTGATTTGTCAGGTTGTCCATCACTTAAAGGTAGATTCATATTAAGCAAATCCTCAGAGACTAGAATTTAAAACCAACATTTTCATTTATTAATTTAAAATGAGAAACATAACTATAAGGAAAAACATCCCCTGGCTATATGAGAAGAAATTGTAACTGGGAGTTTTCTTGGCATGCATAATATCAGAAGAAGAGGTGTTAGATGATGTGGATGGCTCTTGTTAATGATCTATAAAACCTCCTGTTGAAAGGCTGATGGACAACAGAGCACCCCCTACCTGCAGGAAAAGACACACTGCCAAGACCTGCCTCTCAGATTTTCCCTTTTGCCTGCTTTCATTGTTGACCACACTTTTAGATACATTGTTTCTTTAGTTATAGTGATTGGAGATAATGTTGCATTTTGTCAATTAATGGTGGTATCAATTATTTCTGTCCCAATCTCTGATTTACTTCATAGTTTCTTTCTTAGAAAACATTCCTCTTTCCCGGTTTCCAGGGTTGGGATAGAGATGTTAGGAAAGTATAGCCCATTGACCCCCTAGGTCTGCCTCCACTCTATTATATTTAGCAAATTTTTGACAGTGTATTTTGCCTTTAAAAAATATGTAAATTATTCCTATATAGGTCTTCCCTTAAAAAAACTATTAGTTTCTATAAAGATATGTATAAAAAATCTATAGCTATTATATATATTCTGTCACATAAATAGTATAATAGCTATAGAAGTTCACAACAGGAAGCTATCACTGAAAAGTGTCTCACTCAAACTATCACAAAGATGAGACTTAAGGTCAAGTAATTTAATAATCATAATTTATGACAAAGTATAAATTTCAGGGCATTTTAAAAGTGAGCTTACTTTAAAAGTTGACAGGCATATATAAGGTAAAGCAATGATATATCTCATATTTATTATTTTAAAAATATTAGCATATTTCTACCTGGATCTAATGTGTTTTTGTATACAAAGCATGATTATCCTTATCGCTGAACAGATATTACCTTCCAACCCATATACAGAATAATTTACTTAGTATGGGTTGAAATAATGAAACTTATCCTTTAGGGATATGGGAAGGGCATGAAAATTGGTCCTGGAGTAAAGAGCTGTATAGCCATCCTGTCCACCAGCATCACCTGGTTGGACATCAAGATCAATGTGAAACATCAGGTCATGTGCTCCATGAAAAGTTTATGATTTAGTTTCTATTTAGGAAAAGTTGATAGGGTAACATTCTTCCCTGAGTTCCAAATCACATGGGCAAAGGATTCTTCCCTTGAGATTGTATATTATTCTTGTATCTGTATGGCAAATATCTCTACATTCTTTCCAGAGAAAGCATCAGAGCTAACATTTGTAACTCTCTGGAGGAAGATATGTGAGGAAGTAGCTTTAGAAAGATAATATCAAAGAACCTGTCTTATTTCCTATTATGAGGAGGTTACAAAGCTTTTATCTTTGCATTTCTCCTGTAATGATGAAAATGACAAAAGATTGATTGTACTTGTGTTATATCTTTAAACTGTGAGATATATATATATTATTCTTTTTAACATCTTGTTTTGAGTTTGTGCATTGTTTTCCTGAAATTCCAAGTTCTTTATCGCTGTTTGTTTGGGTTTTTTTTTTTTTCTGGTAAGTTATTTTATCCAAGTGTATGGTCTCTGCTATTATTGGAAATGAATATTATGTTATCATACTCCATTGTCGGTATGGATTTGAACACATTAGATTTCATTAGATGCTGAGTGTTTTTTGTAGCAAAAGTTGAAAGTCCAAATTGTTTGGACAAACGTTTAGAGATCTACATTTTTCTAGTTTCTAGGGAGTCATTTGTAAAAGAGAGGATGAATTTTTCTCTGAAGTATAATTCGCTTCTATACTTCTTTGGCTAAAAGTGAAAGAGAAGAGGATAAAAAAGTAAAGAAAGAAACAATGAATGTGTGATTGATGTGTAAAATATTTGGTCAAAATAGTATATTATTGTATTTTAACACTGTTAAATCCATAGGGCCTTTATATTGATTATTTAATTTAAAATAAATAGCAGGTTTAAAAGGCTGTTTCAAGAAAAAAAATTCAAAGAGACTTAGTAAGGTAATGTCTTAATATAAAAGGGAAAAGATGGGTTTGTTTGTGTCTACTGTGCAATACCCATTAAAAACACATAGTGAGAAATAATTTCTATAACAATAAATGTAAAAATTTTAATGATGACTTTAAAAATTGCCTTCGATCCTGTTTTTGTTCTAAATCTAGTGTTCTGGTATTAATATTCAGAGTTTATCCTTCACCCAAAGAGTCTAATTATGGAAGAATGATCAGATTGGTGATGAGTAATTCAACTGGGGATGAAATTCTACAGGTAATATAATATGAACTGCAATCAGAATGACAATGACTTTTTAAGGCTTTTTCACAATGCTTATTTCAGTCGAAAATAGCAAAGCTAACAGAAAATCAGGCAGAAACCAAATTTTCAGTTGATGCAGTTTTGTCATTTGGAGAATATTAATACAAGTCTGAGCTGCCATTAACTACAAGATGAGCATGTATTAAAAGTATGGAGACTAGCGCAGTCTCTGCTTTGGAAACAGGTGCATTTTATTCATTATGTAAGCCGAAACATGAGATCACATTTCCAATTACTCTGCCTTCATAAGGTTTTTTAAAAATTACTATTAACTTCTTTGGAATTATATGTTCATATTGGTAAGCATCTAAGGTTGATTTCTCACCTAGTATTGTTTATTTGTCTTAATGGTACCTTGGAGGATCTTTATTTTCTCTGCACTTCTGAACAAAGCAACATGGTTGGGGTGATGATGTTAATGGTGATGATAGCAATAATAGACACTAATATGTATTAATCGCTTTCTGTATACCAGGCTATGTACTCAGTCATTTGAATAATCTCTGATATTTATCAATGAGAAAGGAAACATGATTAGATCCATTGTATAGATGGATTTAACACACGCACAGAGATAAAGAGACATATCCATACCCGACAAGCACAAGAGAAAGTGGCAGACCCATTTATTTCTTGTAACTGCTTTCTTCCTGATCTGCCCACCTGACCATCAAATATTTTATTCTGTCACTTTTATGCTTGACAGATGGAAAATTTAGGCCATTATGAAATCCCCACTAGATAAATCAGCTAGGTGATTAACTATTTCACATTGAACTAGAAGTTTTAGAATACTGACCTGATGCTTGCTTCACCTTTGTATGCATACCCTTGGAACATCACTTGTACTTAGATGTAAATATTTATCAGCTCCTTCAATGTTCTTTTTTTTTTTTTTGACTAATTTTATATGATCCATGTTAATTGCAGGTTTCTGAAGTACAGCAGCAATTGAGGTCGTGTTTGTTGTATTGTTAAGCAACTATGATTGAATTTTCATTTTGGAGTAAGACTTAAGTAAACTTTTTAAATTGATGAAGAGGTCTATCTTTTTATTTATTTATGATAAAACTTGAAGTATACAACATAGGCATATACACTTAGGCATTTTCTTTCAACATTAATAAAGGTTAGCAATTCATTTGTGCCAGGCATTATTAAAAATCTACACTAGGTTAGTCATAGTTCCTCCCCCTCACATAGATTCTAATCTGTTGGAAGGCACAACACTGGGAATTAAAGAGACTATGAGATATTCTATTTCATCAGCTCTTTCTTTTCTTCACCATTAGGTGTTCTGGTGTTTAAGTAATATATACTATTTCTTGTAAAAGATACAGATGGCAAATACACCTAAATTTCCTAATAATTTTACTTACAGGCATTATTTTTCAACCACATCTACAAATTGGTGTTTTCCTTTAGATAATTTTAAATTTTGACCTCATATTAATGTATTACAAATTACTGGTAAATATTGGAGTTGGAAATATCCATCAACTGTCAAGAAACCAAGTGGCATGTTCAAGATTACATGGTTTGTTAGTCATACAGCTGGAATAAGTTTCAGATCTTCTTCACATTTCCAGACCAGTGCTTTTTTTATTAATTCTGCATTAAGTCCCACCCTTCATCATGTGGCCACTTGTGATTGCACTGCAGACTTTGTATAGATCTCTGGGTTTCCAAGTAGCCTATAGAGAGAGAGCTACATAGTGCTCTCTATACAGCTTTTATTTTACCCTAAACAATCCATACTCTCTCTCTTTACTCCATCCTTTTCCCTCCTCATGCACCTGTTTGCATTCTTTGCTGCATGGACTTTACAGACATATGCCCCGTAAAGTTCCTTCTTTCTGCACTTCTCTTACTCTACAGTCACTATTTCAAGCTCTTATTCTGTGTCATCTACAGAGCCTTTTCTTAATACTTCCGCTCCACTGATCTTTCTCTTCTGATTATCTATATATTCTATATTATCTCTCTCCAATGTGCTAATCTTGCCTTTCCAGGTATATTTCAGATATCTCTGCAGCCAGAAATGTGGTCTTGATTATCTTTGTCTCCTTCCTGAACAGCTCAAACATTTAATAAATGCTTGAAGTGCAATTTTGCATTGATTCTGTGTTTTACCCATGCTTTTCAGATAGAGAAATATCTAACAATCACTTTAGATCACTTTTGTCTCCTTAACACTAATGTAAGAGAATAACACCACATAAGAGTTCTTTTTATGATTAATGTAAACGTTCTTTCTGGAAACACAGCACATGTATCCACCAGATGAAAGTATCAGGAATTGAATTTCCACATGTAATTTATTTTACTTACAGCAGTTTGCATTTGACAACTCTCTCATTACAACTACCAAAAAAAAAAAAAAAAAGCCCTCCTCTGTACAAATGTATTTTCATATTTCCATCTCAGTATAAGCACAGCTGTGAACCAATTACTTCAAAGTTCAGGAGCTGGCTGTTTCTAACCTTAGACTCACTAGAAAATGTTGAACAACATAATCCTGGGGAGAGACTCCCAGGCTCAGTACAAAGAAGTTTTTTTTTCTTACATCTATTTTCTTATTTTGTTTTAATCTCCAGCATAAATGGAACAGAATTTCTTTCCTCTACTATCATATTCATTTTTTTATTTGGTAGTTTGTCATCATAAGCATCTGTTTTGCATCCTAATTTAAATATATTATGCAGTTATATTTAATTATCGATAGCAACTACACAAAAGGACATACACTATGAGGTATATAGATCAGTCTGGTTATCTGAGGAATGAATATTTTTGCAAGCTATCTGCCTTGTGAGTGTATATATGTCAATATAGAAACATGCATGCTCTACCTGCTGTTTCTGGAAATGATTATTTTGTGACTCTCTCCACCTGCTAAATTGGCTTTCACCATCTAAGAGGAAAGCAAGCAAATAAACGACTGATACCAATATGTATTTGAGTTACCCACATTTTTATAATTGGTGTTTTTAGCATGAAATCATTTCCTGTGTATTGCTCTCTGTCACGTTCTTTAGAGAACCTCCTAACCTCTATATGTGAACAGTGTTGCTGTCCATTCAGACTCCATAGAGATGAAACAAATATGTAATTAGCATAGCCTTTTATTCCCCCCACTGATGGAGAAAAAGAAAGGGGTGGGATATTCTTTAAGCAACAAATCTACATCATATTAATTTTCCCTGAACTTCCCCTCCACTTTCCCCAGAAGTAGCTTCCATGTTGGGCATATCAACATGAACTAATTATATGCATGTCTAACCTGAGGGATGGTCTCTCAAACCCCAGCACAGCCCCAATTGTGCATGCCCTTATTCTTCTATGTCACTACACTTACTTATTTGAGATGATTTGATTCAGTGATTGACACTAAGTGTGAAAGACGTGGGAGGCAGGAAACAAGAAGAGACTTCTATTCTGTAAATGTTACATTCATGTGTTAGACAGCTATAGCTATTGGTACTGTTTGAGAATCAGCAAGACTATATTCTCTGGTTTCTGACTTGCAAAACACAACCTTTTATAGGTCAGAGATCATCCATTATGATCTACTCTCCTGAGAGATGTTATACTCCCTGTTCCTGACAATACTTCCTTTTAAGGGAAACCTTTCTTCTGACAAAACATGTGCTCTGCTCTTCCAGTTTCAACTGATAGGATTAGATGGGCATCTAATCCAATGTCACTTTATGCATAGTCCTGCCAGTGATCTACACAACATATGAATTATGCAGAAAAATAATGAGCCAGGCAATCTTATTACTATTCAGGAAATTTTAAATTAGGAAAATTTAAAAACTCAGTAAATTGGAAACGGGTAGAAAAACACAAGATACATCAGGATTATCATAAATATAAAGGCTTAGAGATAGTAGCAAGCTTAAACCATGTACAAGCTAAAGTTATAAAGGAGAGGAAACTAAGTGAAGCTGGTTTTGGAGAGAAGAGAGCAGAACACATGTGAGGCATTATCATGTGGCAATCGGAGACATGAATAGAAGAGCTGGTCCTTGGAGCTGGCTCATACATGACTGTATTTCAGCCTAACTCCAGGTCTTTATGTTTGCTTAGACTGTTATCTGAGCAAGTTTGGCCAGGATTTTTTTTCCCTGCAACCAAATGACCAAACATATTCTGTTCATTATCATTTGTTTAGCACCTCATACAGGAAAAGCTTTCTGTTAATTGCTAAAAAGACATCAAAAAAAAAAAAAAAAAAAAAAAGCTCCTCTTTTCCCCCAAAATGCTCCTGTATGATGTTTTTAATGAATCAGTATTACTAGAAATATCTCATGTCTCTTTCTTCCTAGGAAAAAAAGTGAATTAGTACTTTTCAATATTTATATTATAGATAATTTTACTTATTCCCCTAAGCAAAAATTTAATGACTTTTTCCTCTCTACAAATCAATATTATATATGAGTTTGTTCCATTTAAGGGTATTGATTATCCTAGGACAAAAGTAATTCTTTGTCAAAATTTAATAAAAATGAATCAATGTGTGTTATTAATAGCCTGATCACACATTTATATAATTAAAGATTAAAGATTTACTGGCCAGATTTTTAATAATATTATATATTATATTTACTTTTTGACTATTAGTTTTCACATTGAATACAAGTTTCTTTCTTAATATGGCCATACATTAAAATTGCTTGATGGGAAAGTCATAATTTCAATTATACGTATAGAATATAAATTCCTCAGGTTACTGATTTAATTGAAGATAACCTTTTTTCAAAAAGTCTGCAGGAGGTGGAGAGAATATGTATATACATACACACATATATGTTTTTTTCTTATATAGCTGCAATCAAAGTTTCTTAGAAATTTAACTTTTAAAGGAAAATTATTTGAGAACAGAACTTAGATGTTAAACAAGTGGTGTGGAAGAACACAATAAAAGTTGTTCTGCGTAGGAATGAACATGTGTTTTGAGTGTCAGGCAATCAACGAAGAGAGGAAGAAAAGGAAAAGAAGCAGAGGTCATGGCATGGCAGGGTCTAGAGTCTAAAGCAAAAGATAGCCAATGAGTAATTGTCAATTGCACCATGGTTGACGAGCATTAGCGACATGGATACCTGACATCCAACTGTGGGTTGTTTGTGTTTCTCTATGTTAATCCAATCTGCCATCCTAAATTTTTACTCAATTCTGCTTAGTCTACAAATATTCTTTGTGAGAACTGGTGGGGAATTCAAGGAAAATCCACCTTGTGTTACCCATGACAGGGATTAGCAGCTTAAGTGACTAGGAAGATAAAGCCCTAGGAATTTCTCAGTGAGGGAATTGGCTTATGTAGAACATGAAGGATTGTGTTCAAACATTGTATTTAAATCTCAGTGGCGAATGGAACCTTACCAAAAACCCATTTGTATTAATGCAACTTTAGCTTTCAATAGGAAGTAGTATCTGAAGATGAAACTAATGGCTATGAAGAACCAAACCTCCAAATCATAAGGGGAAACGGGATATTCATCTAGTTTGTTATATAACAATTATGTACTCTGTGTCATTCTTCCATATTGCTACCTCCCTCCTTGGAAGATTCTCTAACAGAAGACAGAAGGGTTTTTTATAAAGCAGCCTATGGGGTTAGGCTGAGAGGAGCTGTTTAATTATTCTACTTCTTGGCTTGTGTATATGCAGACAGAGAATAGCAGTAATTGTAATTGTATTAAACTTATTTTAATTAAAAAACAATTTCATCATTCAAAATGTTTACTAAGGATATAATCTAGTATCTACTGTTATCTCACAGTAAAGGGCCTGGAATCTGTGTTCTTTAAGCATTAATAAAGTTGAAGAAAACCCAACTCTTAGTTACAAAAAGATGAAATGGGGCCATATAGACTGTAATCAATGAATAAATCTTTTGAGAAAAAGATTTTGTCTTTTTTTTTTTTTTTT
>NW_016107479.1:1269040-1289763 GCF_001604975.1 Cebus imitator | reverse complement strand
AGAAAACGGGCAGAAGACTAACAGATACTTCAGCAAAGAAGATATATGGATGATAAGAATAAAAAGTTGCTCAGGATTATTAGGCATTAGGAAAAAAAAAATCGTAGCTGGGCCTGGTGGCAAGCACCTGTAATCCCCAGCAACTGAAGAAGCTGAGACACCAAAATCTTTTGAACCCAGGAAGTGGAGGCTGCAGTGAGCCAAGATCATGCCATGTACTCTAGCCTGGGCGACAGAGACAAACTCCATCTTGAAACAAAAAAAAGGAAAAGAAAAAAGCAATGTGATCAAAAAGAAAATTTGACCAAGTTTTGCTTATAATTTTAGTGAGATTTCAATATAAACACATATGCTAAATAGACAGATTTAAAGTTACCAGCCACATGGAAGCATCTGAATGTAAATCAGAAATTAGTTTAAAGAAATGTAATAAGATGGGATAGAAATCTTTTCTTTTCACATTAAAATTAATTAAGCTGGCTTCACCTTAAAGGTCCCGATTCAAAACGACAATCACGAAGGATATCTGGAGTGAGATACTACATGTGAGAATGAATGTGGTGTGTATGAGCCTCCATCCTACTTTTTGGCAGCATTTCTTCTTCCCTAGAACTTTACCATTCTCCCTGTTTACTATTAGCTCTAATAAGTAGAATATTAAATGTAAGTTTTAAAAACTCATCATTTTTGCTTTTTTATTTTTGATTGGTCATGTTGGATGTACATCTGCTTAATCTAAATTCACAGACTTTAGAGTAATATAAAATGGAATAATCAATAGCACTCTTTCGGCTCAAACGACGAACACTATATACATCAAATTTTCCCAGCCCTCGGCCCGTGAGCTGTATGGGCCCAGGACAGTTTTGAATGCAGCTCAAAAACAAATTTGTAAACTTCTTAAAACATAATAAATTTTTATTTTTTAGCTCACCAGCTATCGTTAGCGTATATTTTATGTGTGACCCAAGACAATTCTTCCAGTGTGGCCCAGCGAAGCCAAAAGATTGGACACCCAAGATGTACATGCTAGCACATGTTTTATGCTGAAGATGGACTTAATTGAATCATAGTATAGTGTATTATCCAGTGAAAAAATAGCACTAATATTGAGCACTATGAAAATTATATATAGAATTATAAAAATATAGAAAATTATTATTATTTTCCACAATTCTCATTTTCTGCCTTGTCCAAGAATAAACATATTATAAAATTATAGGAATTATAAAAATATAGAAAATTATCATTATTACTATTTCCCACAATTCTCCTTTTCTGCTTTGTCCTAGGATAAACCTCTTGCAATAGAAACAAATTTTAAATGAATATGAGACATTATTACTATATGTCATGGATATGGCTATTTAAAAGTGCTTCTTTTTAAGGACTTTGCTACATATATTTTCATGTGTTTCTTCCAAATTTCTCTGAAAACATTTGTAGATTTATCATTTAGTGTCTTGGGTTGTGCCACAAATGTAAATTTTTTAAGAAAAAAATGGAAAAAATTACTGGAACAAAAGTCATGTAACTGTTTCCATTTCTGTTGCCTTAGACATTATGGCAAGCATATTTAATACTTTGATTGTTTATCAAGAAAAATAGACTAGAACAGGGCATATTCCAAAAGAAATAGTAGAATTGAAGGAATCTGTTAGAGGCAGATTTAATTTACATTCTTGTTGTTTACACATACGACTTCTTTTTTAATCTTTTTGCTTCTACTCAACATAAATGAGTCTGTGACTAGTGTTTAATAATTGACCAAGAATTTCAGTAGCTGGAGCATTTTCTTCCTGGGAATCTATATAAGATTGTTCTTGCTAAACTACAGAACAGCTGCATGCTTTAAAATCAATTGACCTCTTTAGTAAACAGGTTGAGTTCCTTCTACTTTGTCCCTTTAGCTTTGTGGTTTATTCTCAAAGCCATACACTTCCCCCAACCTAATAGTGACTAAGCCACTGTTACTTGGTGACAGGCTTTGATGCATAGGTAATTAGCTTCTGGGACAAGAGAAGTGGGCTGCTCATGGCTGTTAACTCCTCTACACCAGAAGGCTTGGATAGCTTTAAAAGTCTTTGTAAGATGAAATTGTTTCTTCGAGTAAGTCATTATGAAAAATGACTTTTGTGTTTTTTTATTTTTTTTCCATGTACCTTGTGGGATGCCTGTGTATTTCTGTTTGAGATTCTTCTACCTTCAATTCCTGACATTTATTTTCTCATTTACTTCATTTTTGGATTTGTTTGTCTTTATCTTACCTTCTCACTTTAAAAGAAAAATACCTTTAGGTGGGGCACAGTGGCTCATACCTGTAATCCTAGCACTTTGGGAGGCTCAGGTGAGCAAATCACCAGAGGTCAGGAGTTCGAAACCAGGCTGGCCAACATGGTGAAACCCCCTCTCCACTAAAAATACAAAAAAAATAGCCAAGTGTGTTGGCAGCTGCCTGTTTTCCCAGCTACTCAGGAGGCTGAGGCAGGAGAATCACTTGAACCCAGGAGGTGGAGGTTGCAGTGAGCCAAGATTACACCACTCCAGACTGGATGACAAAGAAAAACTCTGTTGCCAAAAAAAAAAAAAAACAAAAAAAACAAAAAAAACAAAAAACCCTTTATGCTTTCATTTAAACTTTGCTTTTATAGTAGTATATATTATTTTCATTTTGCTTCTTTATTTTCAGAAGATTAGGGGTTCAACTATATGTTTTCTAATTTTAATATTTCCCCCTCACTTACTAATTTGCCATTGTAGAAGAATCAGCCAATATCTATGAATCTCTGTTTTCTAATTGATAAAATGAGCATAAAGATAGAGTTATATGCACACCAACTTTTATTTCAAAGATTTCATAATGCTTTGTTAATTGTTTCATTCAATTCCTTCTTGAAAAAAATTTCTCTCAATTTATAGGTAATTTCAGAATTATATAAACTTGCTTATTCTCTATTTTCGACTTGAATTATTTTTTCCTCCTGTTGTCATTAAAGAGATACTTTGAGTAAAAGATCACGGTATCCAAAGCTAAAAGATACAGCTTGCTGGATGGGCTCCTCTCTTTCCCTTCATTAAGTCATACTTCTCTGTGCCTCATTTCCCTCAGCCCTCATAGTTATATCAGAGTTATTGTGGAGTTCACTTAAGAGAATACGTATGGAACTGCCTAAGAGGAATCAGGTGTCCCCATGGCCACTATTATGAGTAGTAGTAAAGAAGCCAATTGGGCTGAGATAAGATGGTATGATGATTCTTGAAATGGTATCAGATAGTCATTCAATACTGGTTTAAAATGTTAGAACAATTCTCAGGAAGGAGGCTATTAAAAATGGAAGCACTGAATTTGGAGTTAGATGAACTTGTCCACATCAAATTATATTGATTAGCATTGCGCATTTTACTTAACTTCTCTAAGCCTCTATTTTCCCAACCTTAAGATTAGGTTAGTTGTACTTCTACCTAACTCTCACAGTTGATTCAAGAATGAAGATAGATGGTAATTGAAAGAGATTTGATTAAATTGACTCAGTGAACTTGGTAAGCATTATTATTGATTTAACAAAGCATATGAAGTCTTGTCTTCCTCTTTTTAAAAATAAAACAAATGATTTTTCTCACCCTGATGATAAACAAAGTAATGATTTGGATGGTATAATTATAAAAGTCTTATTCAAATCTTGCTCTATAATACAACAGCAACTTCACAAATACATCATCTGATGTATTCCGGCTACAGTAAACTGCCCAAGGAGTTTCAAAACACCCTAATATTGCAAAAGAGTTTTAAAAAGTTAAAAATTTGAGTGATTCCAGCACTAGTAATTTATTTTCTTGGAAGGTTTATATATTATTTTTTTAAAACCTAATAGAATAGAAATTTTTAAAAATCATTTGACTCAAGCAAATGTGCATACAGAAATACTGTAGAATATGTCAAGGTGCAAATCTTGGTTTTAGTGAGGTCTCCACACCTTCTAAATGACTCACTCTTACATGCCAGTATGGCAGTACCTGTTCAAATTCTCACCTCAACAAAGTTACACATTACTAAATGTCATGGACCCTTGAAGTCTCCACAAAACAGTTGAAACCACAAGTGCTAAATTCCCTCACACCAAGGATCTGGAGTGTTCCTGCAGTGTTGCACTGATGTACTCATTTAATAAAACAGGTCAGGGATCCAAGTCACATGGCTGAGATTCTGACATGCACGTGTTCCTCCTAGACCTTTGCTGCTGCATAAATGTGCTGGATGTGTAAGATAATACCAAAATGGTCTGTTAAATAAGCCCAGGTGTTTGAGAAGTATCATGGTATAACGACATATTTAAGGTGTACGCTGAAATCAGATTCCACATTTCGCCACCACCTATGTGACTTGGAAATGTATGATTTAGAATCTCTGGACTTTAGCATTCTTTTTTTGTACAATAATGAATATACTCTTCTCACAGGAAAACTGTAAATTAAGTACAGCAATATGCATAAAACATGTATATAATCCCTGGCCTAGAGTAAATGCCCAATAACGAGTAGCTTTTATCATTTCAAAATTTAGTAGGCTATGAAGACAATTGATTTTATTGTTGAAAGTCATAGGACTCTGCTGATGTGGAATGTTTAAAATCATCTTTAAGCTACAATACTTTCAGATCATTTTGTTGACTGAACTCAAAAGCATGTCCATTTTCCAGGTGACAAGTTGGCCTGTACATTTAGAGCCTTGCATAATTAGAGTAACTGATTAACTATTCAGGACTTGAGAATTCAGAACTTCTAGTGATTTGCTAATTATTTATGGCAAATACTTTTAACACTGTAGTACCTACCAGAGTGCCTTGCCAATAAATATTAGATGACAGATTAATGTATATTTTAATGAGGGCAATAAAGTGCCTCAATCAAAATCGAGTTAATTAGCTCTATTACCATAAAGTTAGTAAAATAGATGTCATGTATTTAGCACTTGCTGCGTCCTAAGCACCTTACATGAATTATCTCATTTAATCCTCTCAACAACAACATGACATAGACCCTACTACTATTCCCACTCTACAAATGTAGAAAACAAGAAATAGAAAATAAATAACTTTGCTAATGTCACATAGCTACTAAATACTGGAAAACTAGATGTAAATAAGATTCGTCAATCTCTGAAGCTAAATATTTTAACTACTATATTTTCTTAGAATGTTTTTATGGAAAAGTCAGATACATATACATGGCATTTTAACAAAAACAGAGTCCTCCTTTAGTGAATTCTGAGCTTTGGAGATAACTTTTAAATGTCTTTAGGGCCCAAATAGTACATGTGCCACATATATCAGAATCATGAGAAAAATCAAAATAGAGTTTGAATTTTTAAATTTAATACATAGATTTTACAAGAAGATATTTAATGCAGTGATATCAATTTGTAACTCAGTGTTGAACTCAGAAATTATCATTTAATCCTTTTCACTGATGCTGTAATCATTGGCTTCCATTTGTTGAACATGGCTGACCCATGTTGTTTATTAACAGGTATTGAAAGCAAGCAGGCAGGGTCTGTACATTTTCTTGGTTCTTGAAGAAGCCTATTTAGGTAATTTAGAGGACAAACTCTTATCTGGTACATTTCTAGCTTATGGACAAAATAAAAATTCTCAATCAAATTAAAATATGAGTAGTTGAAGAGAAATTAGATCCCCCCCATTACTCCTCCCAAATCTGCCTCATGTAGAGGTAACATAAAAGTAGAAAGCTTAGAAGCTAAATGATGTGTTATCCCATGGAAATTTTTCCTTGACTGAACTACAAAGATTCATAAAAAATAAGGGAATTTAGGCTTGTGTGCTTTCACTGTCACATGACTCACTGGCCACTAGAAAGGTCTACTCAATCCATGCAGTGTAAGAAGATCAGGAGGACAGTACATGCAGGATGGTAAGGGTGGTTTTCCTCAGGGAGTCAGTATAAAGGACTGGTGTGTACTACAGATGTACACGATGTCTGAACAGAAACCAGGAGGACTCGCCAACCATTTGTAACAATATTTGCTTTTCTCTCCCGCTCTCTTCCATAGTTTATTTTAATAATTAGATGAGTAACCTATGTCTAAAATGAGGATTTTCAGGAATAGGTTTAACTTTTTGTATGTAAGTTTCATCTCCAGTAAATGGGGTTACCACCAAACATAGCTTTCAAATAAGCACCAAATACCCAATCTCACCACCTTCTTCACCATGTTGTCTATGAATGATGATATGTGAGGGGAAAAAAGCAGGTCTTCCGAAGTGTCCTTTTTATTGAAGAAAAAAAAAAAAAAGAACAAAAGAAAGAAATAAAATATGGCACCTCTAAATCTAGAATAAATAAAACATTTTTAACATTACAAAAAGAACCTCTTATATACCTGAATTTGAGTTGATTTTTATTCTATCTCAAATAAAACATTATTCCATTAAAACAAACATGAGGTACTTTTTCAAAAGTTTTCAAACATTAATTCTTAGCTAATATAGTTTTAGGTAGTTTATTTTTTGGAATCAATGATATAATTGAAGTGAAAATGCCATGACTATTTCACTTGATTTTTGTTTAAAAAGGACTTTATGTAACTATGTAGTTACTTAATTCAAATTTTATGGGAATAAAATTTGCTATAAGACTGGTTAAATTAAATGTAAAGTATTCAAAAATGCATAAATCAAACCAGCTGTTTGTTATGAGGTTCTTCGGTTTTTCTTGTTTTAATTATCACTATTTTTTGAAAATTTTAAAGAAACTTTTGATGACTATAGGCTAAAGTGCATTCTTTTTGGAATTTTTGAGTACTTAACTCAGACTTCTGAACTGCCTACGAGCTACCTCTAAGAAGTGGTGTTTAAACTCTACTATACACTTCGTAAAGTATGAACAGTAGAAGACATATGGTGAAATAAGCCTATGTGTTTTAATTTAACTCTTTGAATTTACCAAGCCAATTGTATAACATTTTAATTACGAGAATTTCTGCTAGTCTGAAACTAACAAATGCTGTGTCATTTTGGCACAAAATGTTCTCCACATCTGTGTGTTTTCATCTTTTATTTTTATCTTTGGCCAGCTAAAGATTGTTTGAGTTTAATTTTCTTATTACGTAACAAGGCGAATGGCAGTGTTAAAATAGCAGCCATAGCAGATTAACATTCAATTCCTCATTTGATTTATGGAGAAACCAGGCTGAAATCGCTGGCACTCCCAAACATTGGAGTTTAGCAAGTAATACAAGCAAAGCAAAAGCACAATTGCAATCTGTGTTTATTAAAGAAAGGAAGAAAGGCAGCATTCATTCATTCTGTTTTCAAGGGTGAGTCATTCACCCTGTGCCACTGCTGAAGTGAAACATTTTTATTGATTTGCAGATTAAGAATCTATTTTAAAAAATGATAAATCAATCCTTTTCGTCAAGCCTACTGCAGCCTGTTCAGGAACTTGAAAGCAATCACTGCTGTTTGAGGAAAGCTTACTTAACTTGTGTTTCTTATAATGATAGAGGAAACTATAGTTCATAATGAAGGCACTGTATATTGCACATCTTGATGAAAAGTCAGAAGATTGAGCTGGCATAAATCAATGCATGAATCCAGAAGCCTGCAGGTGGGATGAAGAGCAGAGAGTTTATCCACTTTGACTATTATTGCATTTGAAAGTCAACAAGCTCACCTCCACTGTGAACTTCAGTACACATATAACTGCGGTCCGCAGTATTACGATAACAGTGGATGAGATTAAAAGTAGACAACTGTCAGGATACTGTCTGTATTGTATTAAAAAAAATAGGCTATAATTAGAAATCAAGATACTTTTATCAAATCCTGAAATTTGAGTCTGTGTTCATAAAGGGAAAAGTAGTTGTACTTTAAAATCTTTAAAATTGTTTGCAAAAAAGAAAAAAAAATCAAAATCTAGTGTTTTCCAAGATAGACCTAAAGTATTTCGATACTAGTAGTATTACATTTTGTAAAACTTTGGCCTCTGTGCACAAACTGGAGCTTGGAGGTGAAAAGAGACAAAATACCATTACTCAAACTTTAATCATTGCTTGGAATTTTAGAATTTCACGTTATAGTGTGCTTTATTTGACTTTAAAAAATATTGTAGTCAATTCAGATGTTACAACGTTCACTACTTTTCTGATGCTAGCACATAGGCAAGTGACTTCATATTTATGTATATTTATGGCAAACTTGTTTTTAACAAGTATTGAGGGAAAATATCTTTTTTAATTTTTTTCTTCCTGTTAGATTATTATTATGAAAATGCACATAATCTTTCAGGAAGAAAAATAATTAGTAAGGTCATGAATTTTGATTAGGTTCTTGTTATACCTGAGGCGATTCATGGTTTTGTGCTTCAGATAAATAAGTTTTCACTTTATTGCATACAAGTTGAGGAAGTATTAAAGGACTTAGGAATGTGAAATAACATAATCAAAATTGCAATATTTTTTCCAAATATAACATTGGCATCAGTGTGGAATATAAGCTGTAGAGAGTCAAGCCTCGAAGTAGGAAGACCAGATAGAAGACTAATCAGTGCAAGCCATAGAAGTAATAGCAATGAGTTAAAAATCACAAGCAGATGTGATGTTTAGGATGTGGCACAGACAAAACTTCATCCCTAATTGTAGAGAGGAGTTAAAAGAAAGAAATATATATTACCTCTTTGTTGAAAGCCTAAGGCACTTGCATTCACCAACATAGAAAATTGAGAAGGAAAAGCAAAGTTTTAAGAAAGGGTATGTTGTGTTTTAAAAAATACTGAGTTTGACATGCTTGAGAACCTTCCAAGAGAGAAAAGATTTTTAGCAGCTGGTTGAATGAATGGGATTTTAGCTTAAGCTAGTGGACTGGAAGCTATTAGTAAATAGTAATAGGTTGAAGCATGAGCATGAGTAATGCCGTTCTTGGAAAGCCTGTAGTGTGAGCAGAGGACAGAACCTGAAACATAACCAATTTTGAAGGAGTAAGTGAATGAGAACTCTTATGTATTTCGACAGAAATGAACCAGAGAGAAGGGCCATGTCAACACTGTAGAGAAAGAAATGAGGGCAGATTCCTATATAAGTGACTTTGTAGCTTTAAAGACAGAGAGTTTGTTCTTGATGACCTCAATATTCTCAGTAAAGTAAGGGACAAGAGTATTTGCAAAATCACAGATCATTCACTGAAGACTCATAAAATAATTATTGTGTGGTCCCTGGGAAAATTATTTACCATTCAATGACTATAATTTGGTAAGTGCACCTGATTCTTTGTGTTATTTTAGTATTTCATATATTGTTATTTTATGTGGATACCAGGAATGCTGGGGATCATTCCATGCATCTAACTCTGCTCACTTAATTCCATGCTACAAGTCTTGGAAGAAAAGTGGCATAGTTGATACGGCTATTTTGCTCTTAACCTACTCTTCCCCTACAAAACCCCACTAGAAGATTTAGGACAGGGTAAAAACTGGTCTCGTGTGTACATGTCACAGAAAGTTATTTGTTTAATAATATCCAACATTCTTTATTTGGGTCAAGCAATGACTTATCTATAGATTACCCTAATAAAAGTCTTGTTTTTAACTTGAGATTAAGTTTGTTTCAGAAGCTCTACATATATTATAAATGATTTTTCTAATAGCAGAGTTTTAAAGCTTTCTAACCTGAAAATTATATCTGCAATTCAATCAGTTCATATTTAGGAAACTGTTTTCTTGTCAGATGTTATATTTCTCTGGGGTAGAAACAGTGAGTATGAGAGAGGGGCCAGGGGAAAGAGATAAAGAGAGGAAGAAGGAGAGATGGGGTGGGGAATCATGCTTTATTTGTGTAGCAATCTCATGGACTAAAAATTTCATAGAATAATGCACTTCGTAGGGGCGTAAAATGACAGATGGAGGGTGTTCTCAAGCAAGTACATCTTACTTGACTGTCAATATGTAAAGTTTTCTTTAGGAGTCTATGGACAGGAGTATGCACTAAACATAAAGCTTTATGATATAAATTGCATACTGGTATACCTTATTTTGTTTATGTGGACATTCAAAAGATTCACATGGGCATGAATATGTCAATTAATTAAAAATATATTGAGGAAATTCACAAGAAAAGCTTTCTGTGGCTGAGGTTCTTTGTGTAACTTTTTAGCAGCCCACATGTAGAAAAAAAAAAAAAAATTGTCTGCTACTATAATACAGAAAAGCATGTGAAGGAACAAGAAAAACATAAGGATTTAACCCAGATTCAACTTGTTTCTAGTCACAGAGGTTTTTTTCTTCCTTTGCTTTTCAGACAGTTATGTACTGGCAAGGAATATTATTTAGTAGTAAATGTGTTTATGAATACAATAAGGTGAAAGTAAGTATATAAAGCATGATCCATAAGTCAGTAATCAGTATATTTGGGGAATGAAAAATCCAATGGCCAGTGTCTTCCCAAAAAAGTGAATTTCACCAGATTAGGTTTTCCCTTAGCCATATTTCAAAACTATATTTGGAATTACTGTGTGGTATACAGAAAAATACAGACTTTGGAATTGGATGCATGAGCTCCTAAAATTACATTTCTACAATTTTTAAAAATCTGCTGATCCTAGATAAGTGTTCGACTTTCTGGGATATAGTAATATCTACTTGGTAGCATAATTGTGAAAAATATTATTTAAAAATAAGTTCTATATACATACACACATACACACAATCGCAGTGATATGGTAGCATTCAATAAGTTGTAGCTTTCCATTTAATTTCGCTGTATATCAAATACTAGAAAATACTGCAGATAAAGATATAAAAGTTTTGGGAGTTATATCTTACAACACAGCAAGCTTGGTGAAATTCAGCTTTATATTTTGATGCTGAAAAAGAGCTACAACGAAGAAGAGTAGGGAAAGATCACGTTCATTGTAAAATAATGTGGTATAAGATCCACAAAAACACTAAAGCTCACTTTGAGTTGGCGTTAGTTAAAATGTTGATGCAAAATCTAGGTGAGTTGCATTATAAATGTTTAGTGATGAGATTGTATAAGGAGCTAGAATGAGCAAAAAGGAAAGATCAGGAAGCTGAGATTGACAAAGTAAATTACTGTAATAAATGTGACGGGTATCTGGAGAAGCAAAGAAGAAAATGGACGAGGACAAAAAGGTCCTTTGTGCCTATTGTATTTCGTCAGCTGATTTCAAACATATAGAAAAATAATAGAGTAAACGGCTCTAGAGATATTTTAGATTCATTTTGTTAAATTAGAGAATGAAAATAAAAACAATTCATTTTGACACTGGCTCAGAGTTTATGGACAAATTGTTCACACATCGTAACTCAATCCCGTTGCATTTATATTCTTTCACTTTAATTGAACAGGCATTTATTACATTTCTATCATAAGCAAAACACTATACTAGGCACTGGAGATGTGAGGGAAAAACAAGAAGCCTTTTCCATTGCTCAGATGTTAAGCTGCTGCTCTATATTCATTTGATAACATTTTGTCAAGCTGGGCCATGTGCCATGAAATCATAAACTACCAAAAACTGCAACAACAGAAAAATCACCTGCATTCCTTGATGGGGCATTTGCTATTAATTTATATTCATTTAAATTCCACCCATGTGTTTGACACCACAAAACTGAATTTTTTATATACTACCTCATTACATGAGTGATGTAAGAACAGAACTTGTTTCTTCAACTCATTCAGTATTCTAATGAACTCAGAATACAAATTTTGTTCCATTAAAAATAATGGAATCTCACTATCCTACAGCCATTTAAATGCTTTAGAATAGAGCAGTCCTCTTTTTATTCCAGGAGGCGTATACAATAAATCTCATTATGAAAATTACCATATTCAGGCTATCTTAATAATGCACATGCCAATATCTCCACCACCTTCAAACAAACAAATAATGGTGAAAATTATGCTAGTACTGACAATAGTCAGAAAACGTTATTGAGAAATAAACTATTTTCCTCTTATTTGTTAGAATAAAACAGCTTCTTTGCTCATTTAACTAGCTAAATGACAGCTAAATTTTGAACATTAAAATATACTGAGTACATGGAAAAAATCCATAGACAAAGGCGTCTTGTTTCCACATGTGCATACTTGTGTGCCTGCATACGTAAAGAAATCACATAAAACCAGATGTTAATAAATTTTGTATGAGGATTAAAGAGTTCTAGAAATCTTCCTAAAGTGTCATAAGCACCATTCCAATTGATTAACTTGCTGAAGAACCATTGTTATTCTTCGCCTATGGACTGAGGCATTGGTTTGGATAAATTTTTATCAGAAACCCTTTCAGAGATAAGTAATCTAAACACCTTCTCTGCCTGCCCTGCCAACAGCAAAGCACTCTTCCTGATTACTATACCTAGTAGGCACCCACCCCTCCTCCCCTTAAGAGAGACAGAATGCATTGTGCATGGAGCAGCTAGGTTTGGGTTTCTTCCTAACACTGGCAGAAGCAGAAGTAAACAGAGGCTAGATTCTATCATTAGATGATTCCTACAAGGTTCTCTCAACCCTTTGCTGGGTGAACTCTGAGGTCAAATTTCCTGTTCTGCATCTGCTACCTATTTACACTAATTCTTTATTTCCAGATGAACTCAAGACAATAGAGAATTATCTGTTTTTTAGACACAATTGTACCACAACCAAAGGAAGTTTTCTTCTGAATTTGCTCCCCTCCAACTCTTAACTGCTCTAACAGAGAGATCATCTATACACCTTTTGACATATGTCTCTTAAATAATCTTATTGCTCTCCTCTCAAATACAGTTAAGTCCTCATTTAACATTATCGGTAACTTATTGGAAACTACAGCTTATGACACATAACAAAACCAGGTTTACCATAGGCTAGTTGAGATTGAGTTAGGTTCCTGTGCTATATTTTTAGGTCACAAAAACATCACCGAACTTCAAAATAAAAACTCAAAACACTTTAAATATTAAACATTGAAAGAAATGTGAGCTACATATACATTTAAGAAAGATTAATAAAAACAAGTAAGATCATTATTTACCTAATTTTGGGTGAATCCGTGAGTAACGGTAGCCATAGTGGTGGTGGATTAAATGAAGGAATATGTATTTATAAAACAAAACTTGTAAGGATGTCCTGCTTCTACCATGTAGGTCAAAAATAAACAATCACAAGTATGGCAGGCTTGCTGAGTGCTTTTGTGTTGCGTTGTATATTGTGATGCATTTGTATGATTGTCACATACTTTTTGAATTATTTATTTGACAATAATTTGTATTCATTCATTTATTCACTTTCCAACATGCTTATTCCAGTTCAGATAGAGGTTTGCCAGAACCTATCTTGGCAGCTCAGGGCACCACACAGGAACCCACCTGGGACAGAATGACATCCCATCACAGGGTGTACTGACACCCACATTCAGTCACTGTGACCATTTAGACACACCGATTCACCTAACATGCACATCTTTGGGATGTGGGAGGAAACCAGAGTATCCAGAGAAAACCCATGCAGACATTGGGAAAACTGAAAACTCCATATAGACAGTGGTCCCATGCTAGAAATACATTTTTTCTCATCTACATTGTAAGAAGATGATGTTGAACAAAATGATGTTATCTGAAGACATGCTGTACAATGTAGAAGTCAGTTTCTATGCTGACTAAGCACCTTTAAAAATCTCCTGTAATCTGGAATTTTCTTAATCTTATGCATTGAATTCACATGGTTTTGGAATTAGAGACTCAAGTTGCAATCCCAGATCCTTCAATATTCTACCTCAATTATTTAACCTCTCTGAACTTCAGTTCCTGCAATTTTAAAATGGGTAAAGGTGATACTTTATATTTCATTTAGCTATTTTAAGGATCAAATGAAATATTTTGATTTGGTGAAATCAAGCTTGATGTTTGTGATCTGTGAGGCACTAATTAAATGTGAGGGATTTAAAAATTTTTAATTTGAAAGCACATTCAAGATATTACATTTACACTTCCTTTGCTGAGAATAAACAGGCCTAGCAAATTAAAATTGCAATGTGTGTTACTAAATTTAGCATAATTTATAAGGGGTCTTAAAACCTATTATTGATGCTGGTATAAAAAGTTAATGTGCAAGATTAGGAATATTGTTTACTGATTATAATTTAATTAATTGCTTCAAACATTCTATTTTTATCTACCTAGGATACAGTCAATGAACATAATTGCTTGCAAGGTACAGGTCAATTGGTTTCAGTGATTTTTCAAACAGGAGAGTTCGGATTCTATATTCTATTTAAAACAATGATAGAGCTACAAACCTTAAATTTCTGTAATGATTACATTTTAGATTAAAGAACTATTTGTCAGAGAGAAGTTTTAATCTCATTTTTACGGCTAATTATAGGGTAGGTTTAGAAAATCACATGCAAGAAAGCATCCTTCTAAATTATCCTTAAGCAAAATAATAACCTTTACTTCTTTTCTTTGCAACAGAGGTTTTGGGGAGAATTCCGTTAATGTAATCCAGGATTATTTAACTTCTAAAACTTTGAAAATAAAGACATTGGCGCAATAGCCTTGTTTCTGAAGTTTTGGTGGGATGGTTTTTTCCTATTTATTTAACATGTATCAGTGTTGTGTTTTGTTATTAATATGCTGGTAGCTGTACATCATATTCAGACCTCTCCTGAGAGTCAATACATCTTTTATTATATGACAACATAATATAATGATTTCATGTTTGACATGAGCACTTGCTCAACCACTTCCTGGTTTTGTAACTTAACACAAATTATGTAATCTTGCTGAAATTTTAGATTTTCTTTGGAACTAAGAATGAAAACAGCTAATTCATTGCTTTGTTTTGAGATAATTTCATGAAAGCAACTAGTACAAACAATAAATGCTAGTCATTGCTGGCCTTTGCCTTTTTCTATTTTGCCCTGTGCAAACTTGGACTCAGACAAGGGTTTAAATTTCAGTACTCATATTAATTTGCTAAGGTTGCTAAGTTCTTCACTCTCTTAAGAGCACTCACTTTCATACTAAACATGGGCCTCCTACCTAGAGTGTGATACGATATGTGAAAATGCTTTCCACAGAGTAGGCATTCAATAGCAGCTCATTAAATAGATTTCAAATTAAAGTATTTATTTCTGCTTTTTCAGTTAAAGACATGATTGTCAAATCAGGTTTGTTGATTTCTTTTAAAGAAATACAGCAGAGGGTCAGTTACCTTCAGCACTTTTCACCTGCAGATAATACGGGCCAGCGAACAGAGAATGGGTAAGGAGCAAGAGGGAGGCCACAAGCAAGGTCGCATGCTGCTAGTTTGCAGATTGGTGGCAGGGTAGGTGTGGAAATGAGATAAAGTCTCAGCACTGCAAGGTGTGTGTCTGCCATCATCCACCTTGAAACCTGCCCCCACTATGGCATATCCTACTGTGTTCTTCATAAAATCCCCAAATGCTTTCTGTTCTCCCACTTTCTTCTCCAGGCAGCTCTATACAAATACCAGGAGATCCAGACCAGTAACAACATGTGTGACCTTGCTGCCTTGGTATACACATTCTGGGAAAAATGAGATCCATAGGGACTGCTCTGCAAAACTTTCTTTTCAGAATAATGTTTTATTTTCCCATTCAATTTGCACAATGCTGGGGTAGTTAAGAAAGTTTCCAGATATGCTTCCAAACCCCATAACATGATTTTAAACTGAATCCTGTGTAAGGAAAAAAAATCTTCATGCCATTGTAAGGAGAAAATCCATGATCCATCTCAAGCAGACAGAATCCTATTTAAATTATTCCGTATTAAAACTGAGCTGACTTAAGAATAGAAGCCACTATTCTGGGACTGGAGAAAAAAGAGTAAGTTTTGAAATTCTAATTTTAACAAATATGATACTGAAATTTTTACTACCTAAGATGATGTGGCAGTGTGGATGAGAGAGTAAATTAACAGAATAACATTGTACCATTTCTTTCAAAGATTCCCTGCAAAAATGTTATAAGATAGCATAGACAAGATGGAGAGCCACAGATTCTACCGTGTAGAGTAGGTTAGTAGTCTTTTAGATTCCCTCTTGGATGTGCTAAGGGAGAGAATTTTCTTTAAATCTGTAGCCTCAAAGAAATGCATCCTGGCTGTGTAAGACCAATAAAGTGGAAATATTTGCTCTGAGTACCCCAAAACTATCAACATTAGGGTATGCATTTTGATGCAGGCACATGAACCTATGAGATAAGGTAAAGTAGACGATTCTAGCAGCTGAATAGTTCTTGCTTCATTGCTAGCACCTAATGTTGGCTTGTGACAATCTCCTGAAAGATTATATTCTTTGTTTGCAGTGTTTCCATTAGTTTATTGACTGCTCATCTATACTTTTTAGAAAATTGGAGTATTTGTGTTGAGTTTGGGATTGGGGAGAGCAGAGGATAGTAATAACAATAAAAACATACAGTTCAGGCAGGAACAGGACACCAAATCATTCTAGGGCTACATGTTAGAAAACATGAACTTTATGATAAAATACTACCTTTTCAAGGACCAAAGAATTTCAAATAAATTCCTGTTTTTTTCTTTTGATTTGTACATCACAGAAAGGCTGAGAAGAAAAATAAATGCCTCAAGTAAATGAACTAAACGATTTGTTTTCACATATCACTCATATAATTGCTATTAAATGACATTTAGATATCACCTGACAACGTACTAGTATATAAATCTCACCAAAATAGTTTGAAGACCCTGCTTTAAATAATATGTAATATTTGGGGTCTCTCATGCTAGTTAACCAGCATGCTTCACAGTGTTTGAGAATTTTGTAGTTTAAATAAATTCATGTGATAAAAATTCAACATTAAAATATTTCATCTGTAGAATACATTATGTTTTAAATTGTATCAAAATATCCATTTTAATAACTCTTTCCAAAAATAAATGCCTAATTATATATGTATTTCGATCAGGTGCTGGCAAATTGAAGATAAAGCTGTTCTCAGTCCATTTTTGGATTCTTTCCATTGATAAAGCTAAGACTGTAAATAGCAACCCTAGATAACAAATACCAGTCTCTGTTTCTGATGAGAGCAGATGAAGAATCACAAAAAAGTGAATCTCAGTACAAAGCTCATCTTATACTTCTCTTTCCAATGATTTATTCTCAAGAAACAATGCTTCAATAAGCAACATGCCATTAAATCATGCTGAGTCCTATTAGTAATTTGGCCATCCAGTGATTCTCACAGTATTTAACATGTTAAGCAATATTCTTGCAATTCTCATATCTGTAATCTGGACTTCCTGTAAGTATATATAAACTTGTTCCCTTTACAATGTATTTCTGGGATTTGTGTCATGAAATCATGAATGATCTGCAAATGAATGTGAGTTCTAAGTCATTAGTTGATAGTATTCCTTGATAACAATCTGAGGCTTAGGTCGGTATTTGCCCAAAATCACACAGCTAGCAAATGGTAGTGCTGGGATTTGAACACAGAATGTCTGATTTCAGAGGACATGCTCTTCAACATTTAGCTACTGTGCATTAGGTATTGCATTAAAAAGAGTCCAACACAAATTAGATCACACATGGTAGGAGTAAAATTTACCTCAAAATACTGCAATTATACATGCTGTTTTTGCTCAATTTGTTCACAGGCTATAAGCTCAAATATTAACCTGACTAACTGGTTAAAGTAAAACTAGAAAGTTCATAAACCCAGTCAGATGACATTTGAATAGAATTGTGCAGGGTAAATTTTCTGTTATTACACAGGGTGTGGAGGGTTATCCCAAGATTAAGGGGAGAACATAGCCAGAGTCACTGTGGGGGAAGACAGCATGTGTTCCCAGATTTTGAGCTCATGGTTCAGTAGGACTAGAGCAGAGATGAAGTGCTGTGAGGTTTTGGGAAAATGAGGCTGGTCAATTAACAAACGATAGATGATAAAATTGTTTTTTGTGTTAAGCTGAGGATTTTGAATTTTATTCCGAAACTTATGCAGAGCCACTGAAGGATTTTAAGCTAGGCTTAACTTGATCAGATTTGTAATTCAGAATGATCACTTTGGCACCAGAATAGACAATTGTCTAGGAGAGACCACTAGGGAGACCACTGAGATAATTTAGTCAAGAAATAATGGGATTCTACCTAAAGCAACAGTGATTACAATGGAAAAAAGGCAAAGACAAGAGATTAGTGGTGTAATGGCTCAGCCACAGATTGGATGTTAGGGATGAATGATAGCTAAAGAAACTTTCAGGTTTTTTGTCTTAGCAATTGCATGCCTAAGTTTGTGAGTAAAGGGACTGCAGGAAAAGACATAGGAGTGGAAGTAAGCTAAAATTTGGGCTTGGATGAGGCTGTAGGATTTTAAAACAGAATAAAGGAAACATTCTTCATTTTCTAAGGTTGAAAGGAAGCATTGCTGGTAAGTGCCTAGCCTCCAAGAGAGAAACTGAACCAAATTTATATAGTGTGAGCTACTCAAGTGGAAATGTTTGATCTTACAAGTGATAAATGAAGCCGTTTTTCTCTCTATCCAAACAATTTTCAGCTAACTGCCATGTGTTTGCAATCATAGCTGGTTTCTCCAGTTTAGCTTCCATAAAGCTTTTGGTTAACTTTAAAAAATTAGATTACAAAGCTTACTTGAAATGTCTCAGGAGCATCAATTCTATATTGAAAGGCTGGTTAATTCACATGTAATTGCTGAACAAATGTTAACAATTTGAATCTTACATCACCAGCACTTTTTGTTTCTTTAAGAATGTCTTTAGAATTTGTCAAATAAGATTTGTCTCTTCCTAGAGTTCCATTTCTTAAACATTAATCTCTGCTTTTGAGACATTCAAATGTACATGCCAATACCATTATTCTTTATTTAGCTGGGATAATCGTGCTAACAATTTGGATTATAATCGTAAAATGGAGTACTTCTTTAAAAGTTACTTTCTGTGCTAGCAAAGTTAGAAAGTTGGCTCCCCATAAATGAGAGTGTATCTATTTGTATGAAGAAAATTCATGACCAAGAATACATTCAGTAGCATTCAATTTTCTTTGAGAAATAATGACTACATGATGCTAAAAATGTGTGTCTTTATTTTCTCAAGTATATTCAGAGGGTATTTTTGATGATTTTTGAGAAAAGACATTATTTTAAATTGTAAATATATAGATGGGGTTAAATCTTCACTGGAAAATCAGCCCTTAAATAATCAAGAGTTTCTCCCAGATAGTTTAATATATCAAGCATATTTTTCCTCACAGAATTTCCACTTGGCCAAAGATAACTGCCAAGGTTTTGGCAGGGTTCTTGTCTTCATATTTCCTGGGCTGTGTTCTACTTATGTTCTCTTATTATACTTTGTACTGCAGTTATGACTTGAATTTAGTGTCTTAGTGTTGCTGTAAAAAATATCACAAACTGGGTGGCTTACAACAGAAATTGATTCTTTCACATTCAGGAGGCTAAAAGATCAAAATCAAGGTTTCAGCAGTGCTATGTTCACTATGAAAGAGCCAGGAAAATGTCTTCCTGCCTCTCTTGGTGACCTCACAAGTTTCTTGTCTTGCACCTGCCTCACTCTGAGTGTCACTTGACCTCTTCTAATCATCACATGACCTCTTCTAATCATCACGTGACCTATGTCACATGACCTCTTTTGATCATCACATGACAATCATATGGCCTTTTCCCTGTGTCTTTTTGGTATCTCTACATCCATGTCTCTCCCTCTCTCATTTATCTTATAAAAACACTAATCATTGTATATAGGCCCATCCTAATTCATGACCTCATTTTAACTTTATTACAGCTACAAAGACCCAATTTTCAAATGACGCCATGTTCTGAGGTTCTAGATGGACATATTTTTAAAGGTGATTGGAGAGGCAGAAGGGAGAGGCACTACTGAATCCAGTATATGGCATTGCATTCATAAATCTGATTTGACTTAGAGTTAAGCAAGGGTGTGGTTTTTTATCTACACTAAACAATCTCTGCAACATAGAAAACTTACCTTAATAACACCTGTATTCCATTTAAGACCTTGTGCAGTGCCTCACAAAAAATAGAGCCCAAATAAATGTTTATTTGATTGAATTGTATTGTCTTCTGTTTAAACATGGCATGCTGAGCACATCTATTGCTGCTTTCTCTAGATAACCTATCATGATTACTATTAAAGAACAAAAAAAGTAAATATCTACAATGACAAAATAGATGAAATTACCTCTCATTAAGAGTTATGAACACAATTTTGGAAAATGGAATGTCAGATTTGTTTACTGAATTAGTGAAACAAAAGAAGCTGACACGTGCAGAAACAGGAGGTAAAGATGAGAAGAAAGTTGATTTTCCACCAATTTCCAGAAAGGCTCAGGAATTGAAGTGACTAGGGACACTAAAATGTGGGAGTAAAGTATTGACCGAAAACTGAGGGAACTAGTGGACAGCTCAGCTCCTAGATTGCACATCCTATCCTGTGCAGCCAAGTGACTATCCCACCACGGATTCTAAAGCAATAGTAAATTCTTCCCTACCCTTTCTTGGAAAGATTATTGAGAAGGTCCCTAGATGCAAGAACACCAGGAACACTGGAGGATGGAGATTAAATAGAAATCTGTAAATGAACAATAAGATTCTCAGCATTTTTTTACCATCCATTAGGCCAGCAGCCAGGCTTATTCTCCAAGGCAAGGAAATTATATATATATATAAAAAAAAAAA
>NW_016107479.1:1266762-1268930 GCF_001604975.1 Cebus imitator | reverse complement strand
TAGGAAAACTGAATATATATATAATAATATATAATATATATTATATTATATATAATATATATTATATATAAATATATATAATATATATTATATACATATATTATATATATATATATATATATATATATATAATATATATATAATCTAGGAAAACTGAATCACCTAGAGAAAAGAAATAAAATACTAATATCTGGGGCTTTCCAACAGAAAATAATTTGCTGCTTTATTATCGTAAAATGAATCCTACCCACCAATAAGACCTGCCCATGTACACAGAGAGCATCTAAAATGCTCCAAGTTCCACATTCTTAAATCCAAATGAGCTGTCAAGAATCAACAGAGATAATCTTAAGATAATTTAGACTTAAGGAAAGTCTAAAATAGGAAAAGCAGAGAATAAAAGTAGCGACTGTACAAAGATTTCAAAAAGAACTCTAAGGAAACATCCAAATGGGTACATCCTTACCTCCTTTAAGGTCTTTGCTCAAATGTCATGTTCTTTGAAAGATGATCATGATCACTTTACCCAAAATTACACATTTATTTTTCACCTACGACTGGTGAAAAAGAAATGTGTAATTTTGAGTAAAGTGATCATTCATTCATCCTAGTCTTCTTTCCTTTTTGTGTAACAATCATCCTCTATTATACTATATGTTACCAATTAATAGCTGAGTTATCAAATCTGTTGTTTAGGGACCTTCTCTTTAGATTATAATCTCCATCATGGAGATTGGCTCTCCATCATTTGGTTCTCCATCACAGAGATTATAATCTCCTAAGGCCTAGAACAGTGTCTGGAAAATGGGAGATATTAATAACCATCTTTGGATGAATCAATTGCTTTAATTTCAAAACATGAAGGTAAAAATGAACAGGAATAGCTAAAAGTTGGAAGGGATTTCCCTCTTTGAGCCCAACTGGAGAGTAGAAAGAAGTAGGAACAAATGTTACCACTAGAAGCCCTGTAATGAAGTCTAAAATTTTAACTATTTACAATCATTCCTTAAAGGAAAAATTTAAAATATTACATCAGAAAAATACTGAATTTTATGTTTACTAGATAATATACAAACAAGGCCAATGTGATTGGCAGTGTTTGTTTGCCTGCTTTATTGTAAACAGCATTCTCAGTCTTCATCTGAGACCGTGTAAGTGATTCCTGTATCTTGGTTCACTTTAGGATTCTCTCAAGTACCATGTGCTGAGGAAATGTGGATATGTACTTCCACATTTCCACTCTTGTGTTTTCATTAAAATCTCAGCTTCAATCCACATGTTGACTGTTCTCATTTTTCTTGAATCTAATTGTAGATGATAGGCTTATTCAAAACATTTAGTAAAATCCACATAATCTTATCACAGCAGGCTTTCATCATTTTGTAAGATAGCTTTTTACAATAGTGAATAATGTATTGAGTTACTGAAAAGTTATTGTTATTACAGCATAACTTTGTCCCAAGAATTATTTGTTGTAAATGTGAGAGACACAGAAAATAAATACATAACATACATATAGGCTACTTGAATAATTATATTTACTACTATCTACTATAGTCAAATTTGTAATATTTTCCCATATGTGATTCTCAAAATTTCTTGTCTTTTATGAAACTGATTGTGTATTTTGGGGGTATTTGATAATGGCAAAGAAAACCATTTTATTAACATCATCATTAGTAGCATGTATTGGCATATAAAAGTAGTATAATGGGGGCCTGGACTGAAGGCGAAGAAAACCTGTTTATATTGCAAATAGGCTGTAGTTTGGCTTTGTTCGGAGTTTATTTCCAGATTATCTCCTTCATTGATTTGGGGGTAATTTTTGTGCTAATGCCTTTGCAAATTAGATTTAAAACATAGAAAAGAAAAAATCTTATCAAGCCAGTGAATATTTACTGACAAGCAGTATAGTAGGACATGCCCTTGAATAGCATATAATGTAAAGAGAGGAGCAGATGTGTAAACTAAAAATACCGGTTCAGTGAAGCAAGTTCAGCAAAAATGTCTGTGCAGGGTGCTAGAGATTTGCAGAGGAGTTATATCACACTGCTATGAGGAATTATGATGGTTTCAAAGGAAAAATGTAACAACAGAGCTGAGTACAGAAGCATACATAGGCGTTAACCACTTAAAAAAAAAAAAAAAAAAAAAAAGTCAGTGGAAGA
>NW_016107479.1:1262141-1266684 GCF_001604975.1 Cebus imitator | reverse complement strand
AAAAAAAAAAAAACTACAAAACATGGTGTGGTCAATATTAGTGGAAGAAAAAATGAAAAGTGAGAGAGAGGGGAAGGGTGAACATAAAAATAGAAGCAGGAGTCAGCTTACGGTGGACCTTATCTGCAACCTAACATGCATGAACTTTGTCCTGTATAACTCACTCACTTTCACACATGGTTTTGCATGAGCAACTGGAGAAGGGCAAAAATAAAATAGGTTATTTTTGTCAAATAGAGCTGCCTATCAATGAGTGTTGTGTGTATGACATGGAAGAGGGGACATATTTCTTCTAAGGTTCTTCGTACCTTGCCAAAAGGACATAGAAGATAATTCCTAGCAGATAGGGCCAGAAGGGAACGCCATAACATATTCTCAGAAAAGAAAAACAATAAAAACAAAGAAAAATAAATTATCAGCAATTGTGATGAAAGCCTTTTATTTTAAGTTAATGACTTCTAGAACCAATAGCATTGCTCTAACTAACCATATAGATAACTCTGGACATTTATAATTTATGAGCAATATGAAAGAGCCATGATATTTAATAATTTATCAATTTGCTAAAGATATGTTTTGAATTATAGCCACAGCAGGCTGATAAGTACCTAGGCTTTAAATAGTGAATGAGCCAACATAGCAAATCAACAAACAAACACATATGTTAAACTCGGCTTCTGCTCTCATTATAATTTCCTTCTAGGTGTTGTCTGGCCATTTGTGAAATTGATCTGTTATTCACAAATTTAGGAATTTGGGAAATTTCAAGGACATATATCTTATGAATGAAAGGAGTCTTTTGGACCCATTGCAGCAATTCCTTTCTTTGAAATGACCACTATACCCATAATTAGTGCAATCAGCACAATTTTATAGCCAGATGAAAGTTCTATCCATATTAAACCCTATTTCTCAATGCATTTAAACAATTGGGACAAGTAAGATTAGTGTTCCATCCAAAGTCAGATTGAGTAAAGGCAATATTCAAGGGATAAAGTAAAATGATGAACTCAAGATTCAGAAATGACAAATTATGTAAACCCAGAACAACATAGATGAATGTAAATTAGTAGCTTGATGCAGTACCACGAAATTTTCCAGGGTAACAAAGTATCCCCACTGCTGTGCTTCTCACTGATTAAAGTAAGTACTCAGTCTAGTTCTGTGCCACCCTCTTTATGACAGTCCTTGTTAGAACAGAACTGCTAGTATGTTTTCTCACAATCTTAATGCTATAAGTAAATTGCCTTATGATTGTTTGTGATAGAACACATTTCAGTTGGCAGTCTCTGGCTACAAGTAGCATGAAATCTGTTTTGACAGCTCCTGATAATGTTGCCTAAATTCAGTGCATCCTCAAAAATTATATCTTATGTGGTTCAAAAAAAATGTTTTTAATATAGTTCTAAACATATTTGTAAAATTAGTCACCTGATGAGATTAAAGATTGTACCTACCTAGTTATTATAAATAATAAAAGGTTAATGAATCACAAGAATCTTATATGAAAGACTTCTACATTTATTGAGTGCCTACTTTGTACCAGATACTGCATGAGGCCCTGTTGAGACATGGATGGACAATATTAACAGAGTGCTGATGCTTTGGTGAGTTCACACTCTAGTGGGAAAGGTGTATTATTCAAGCACTCAAAAAACAGGTACATAATTGTACATTATGATTAAGTGATATGAATACAATATACATAAAAGATTAAAGCAAGTGTCCCTAATTTTAAGTGAGCAAAGTCACTGTATTAGTCATGGATTGGTATAACAAAATATCATAAATTGGGTGGCTTATAAACACAGAAATTTATTGCTTACTGTTCTAGAGGTTGAACGTCTGAGATCAGGGTGCAGGATGATCAGGTACTGGTGAGAGCCTTCTATCTGTCTGACTGCTGACTTCTGATTGTATCCTCATGCAGCAGAAGGCAGAGGTGAGAGAAAGCTCTCTGGTGTCCCTTTCATAAGGACACTAATTCCATTAATTAGGCCTCCACCTTCATGACTTCATTACTCCCAAAGCCCAACCTCCTACTACCAACACATTGGGAGTTACAATTTCAACAAGTGAATCTAGGGGGAACAACAAATGAATTGCAGTCAGAGAAAGCTTGTATGGCAAAGTGACATTTAGACGGAGATCAAGGTGGTGAAAAAGTGCTGTCTAAAAAGAGATTATGGCATATTCAAACTTCCAAGGAAGGAGGTGTAAAAATTGTGTCATCGGAATACATTGATCTGAAAGGAGGAGCTTGAGATACAAAATAGTGTATACAAATTAGTTCCAGAGAAGCAGGGGATGGAATATTTAGGGACCCTGCAGGTCATTTTAAGAAAGAAGAATAAAATCCCAAGTAAAAAAAAAAAAAAAAAAAACGAGAAATTTCAGTACAGCATGACATACTCAAAGTATTTTTAAAAGTCAGTTTAAGTGCCATGTGGCTCATGGATTGGAAGAAGGCAAGAGGCCAAACATGTCTAGGTAGGAGAATATGGGACAGTGGCCATGAAGATGGACAGAATTAAACAGATTCATAATGTGGTAAGTTTAAAAATTGTGTGTCAGTAACAAAAGAAACTTTTTTTTACAATTTGAACAGCAAACAAAAAATAGTTAACTATGTATGTATTGTGGAGGAATATTTAGGCCTATAGCTGTCAAATAGAGTAAAAATAAATAAATTAGATGTGAGTTTTCAAGTTAGATTAATGACTAAGCAGTTTTTGTTGCTCAAGGACATAAAGACATTGGTTTTCCTCATAACACATGTATGCGTTTTCCCACCACTATTCTACCCTCTTATAAACGTAAAATGGAGAAAATAATTAGATCACACCAATGGAAATTCACCTTTAATCAAAAATACTTTGGGTGCAAGTCACTGATGAACACAAGTGATGTTATCACTTTGTAATCATTAAGATGTATAGGGATGATCTTGCCCATATAACCTTTCAAAAAAGTAGGGGGACCTTTAGAGAGCTGTAAATAATCTGAAGTCCATGGCAATATTTAAATCCCAAATTAGAGAAACTTACAGAAAAATAACCATAAGAACTGCCTACCAGAAACCAGAGTTTCTCACCAGCCAGCACCATTGACACTGTGGACTGGAAAAATCTTTGTTCTACAGGCTGACCTGGGCATTATAAGATATTGAGCAGCATCTCCAGGCTCTACCCGCCAGATGCCAGCCCTTGAAAATCATTAAATATGTTACCAGGCATTGCCAAATATCCCCTGGGGGACAAAATCACCCTTTGGTTGATAACTACTGCTGTAAATCTATCTTTCTATATATTTGCTTTTTCACTAATTAACTAATATTGAAATAGTAAAAATCTTGTGTTCATTACCAAAATTAATACTCTAAATAGCTGATCAATCAATTTGCTATTCTATTCGATTTACTGTGCACCTCCCTATATTTGCTGGAGACACAATTAGTTTTTCTTACCATCCATACTCTTCATCTGCCAATAGTCAGGATCTACATTGTAATTACAGTAGAACCTGAAATGATTAGGGTAATAATGAAGTTGGCAAAGAGACCACGTAGCTTAGTCAAAGTATATTAATTAGCAAACACATTTAAGTCTTTTAGATTAAGAAAAATAGACTCCTTTTATTTCATGCTCATTGTAATGGAAACAATTTTTTAGGCTGGTATTGCTGGCAGGATTAATAACTGCCTTCTGGTATAATCATATTTTATAACTTTTTCCTATATACAAATTTATAATGAACTTCTATTGAGCAGCTAATGGTTTGGCTTCTAATTATTCCCTGTGTAAATAATTCAGGACAATTTGGAGAAGAGAAGGAATTAAATATAAACAGCCCATTGCTAAGGGAATTTTCTTCTGCATGCTCTTGTCTTCCCTTCAATAATCCTTATCTTTTCCCTCCTGCTTCAGCTTCTCTGTTGCTCCTCTACTGATTTGGTTATCATAATCTTTGCAGCATTGCAAAACACTTCAAGTTCCCTCTGCAACCTTCCAAAAAAGTCAATGAAAATGGTTATTAGACATCTTATAATTAACTGTTCTTTTAACTTTTCTGTCCCATTTAAGCCAGTATCTTACCCTATTACAACTTTTGACTCTAAGTGTATTTCACCTGCCATGAAAGTTAAAATTCACAGGAGAAATTAAATCTAGTTTAAAAAGAAAAGGTTATAAATCAAAGATTTGTCTCAGAGAATCAGAAATAAGCAGTTCAGGGAATCAGCATATATTCAAATCTTTTCATGTATAGAGGGCATTTAACATTTTATGTGATGCCATGGAGAACCAAACAAATTAAAAGATAAAACCCTGCTCGCATTTGTTTCTCTTTTAATTCTATTCCTGAAACCTTTAGGTTAATAACATGTTTCATACTAAATTTACCAACTACCTAAGTTCAAACTTCTTTTCCTTTTCTGACTTCAGTCTTTCTATCAGTGCCACTACGCTCCCAGTTTCCCAGATTAAAAACGCAGGCTTTTCTTTTACCCATCCCTTGTCTCTCACATTTTTTTTTTTTTTTTTTT
>NW_016107479.1:1257001-1261556 GCF_001604975.1 Cebus imitator | reverse complement strand
GAGACGGGGTTTCACCATGTTGACCAGGATGGTCTCGATCTCTTGACCTCGTGATCCACCCACCTCGGCCTCCCAAAGTGCTGGGATTACAGGCGTGAGCCACCGCGCCCGGCCCAATCATTTAACTCTTATATGAATATCTTATTCGCATCTTTCTACCTTGAATTTTCTAATATTTTTTCTATTCTATTTACTAATAGACACTTTCTAAAACTACCTAACAAACCATCAATGTTGAATTTTATTATTTTTATGATAATGAAAAATTATGGTGATTTAGTATTAATGAATGTATAACTCATCTAAAAACTGTATTTCTGGGATTAATCATATTTATATATTTCTGTGGAAACCAGCTGAAATAATCCCGATCCTAATCTGTAAGCCTTTTTGGAAGATAATAACATTTGATACTTATAAACAGTTGATTCGTTTTGGTGATATGTATTGAGATTTTTTGTTTCGCTGTTTTAACCTCATCATGGACTGAAAGGACTCATCCAGAGATGATGGGGAGAGGTAAGATCTGGCCACTCTTCTGATTTTTCATTCATCTCATTCTACTTCATTATGTTTGTAACACCCAAAACCATATCCCTGTCTCTGTATTTTCTTGCCTATAAAGATGGCAGAAAGATGGAAACAGTTATTTTAATTATCATTATTTTATCAACCGTAAATTCTAGTCTGACTCTCGGCTTGCAATTAACAGTGAATTTCTGAATCTTGGGTAAGAGACCAAGAGGCTCTGGAGATAAAGGGGAAATTACTGGAGAAATCTGGGGAAACTGTGGCCCCTGACTCTCATCCACATCATTTCAGTCTGAAAGCAGAAGGAGCTATCAACATGCAGTGTGTTATAACTCCTGTAGAACTATTTCAGGAAAAAATATGTTCTCCAAGTCAGTCAGCTTAAAGCTGCAGAGATTTGAACAGTGATAGAAGTTTTATAGACTGCCGCAGATTTCAGATCTTAACACTAATTACTTTAGATGGAGCTGTCTCAAGCCACATTTTAATATCTTCTAGAACCTCCCATATTACTTAGTCTAGGCTTTGCTTTCAGACTTCCTCTAGGACAATCAAAAGTAATGTAAAATTTGCCCAAATTCATTTCTGCATTGTCTTGTTTCATCTACATAAGTCCATTAGGGAACAGTAGCATAACACAAAAACTTCTTCTTTATTTAAAATGTCAAAAGCAATCAGAGGCACATTTGAAAATCCCCAGTGCTCTCCATTCTACATTCTCTCTATTAACGGACATAAGTGCAAATCCCAGGAGATGAAGCAAAATAGATCTGTAACACCAATCTGAAACTGATTTAAATAATTAGAAATCTACTATTATTCTATCCCCATCTCTTTCCCAAGGTGGAAGAGGAGGAGGAATAAATGACCATAGTTTGTATGTGTGTACAAATTTCTAAATTAAAATAATGCATTGCTAATTGCATGTGTTTGAACATATGGTCAACTCAATTATTAAAAAAAATCTAATTTGTCAGGAGGTAAAGAGAAATAATGATGGAGCAATTATCCCTCTGAACTTATTTCTTAATTACCCAGGGAAGACTGCTAATGACGTCCATTTCCTAGGTTCCACTGACAGTACAATAATTAAAGGTCATGTGAGAACATTTGTCCCAAGGAGATATAAAGTCACAATGGTCAACTCAGAATATAAACCTGAAGTCTAATATGAGTACAAGTTCATGGTGCAGAACCAGCAGCCTAGAGATTTTATAGCCCTTGTGTTAATCATAGAATTTATTCTGTTTCATAACTCTAAACCCCATTAACTGGCCATGATTGGTAATTTAATAATCTAGGTATTGAATTCAAAGTTGAGAATGTGCCCGATGAGATCATCTGAGTCCTCATTACCAAAAACAAACAAACAAACAGAAAGCTGACGTGTCATGTAATGTTAAGAAGCTTTTTTAAAAATTTGATTTCCAGAAAATTAATCCAGCCTCCTGAGTAGTAAAGTCATAAATGTCCACAGGCTAGAAAGAGAGGCTTTACAATGTGAAAATGGGGCCATAATCTGGGCGTAGGGAGAGGCTTTGCCTCGGAATCATGCTTGGAAGCCGTGATCAGAGTCCTAGGATGCACTGGAGCCGTAGACAAGCTTCACTGTTCCCCACCCCGGTTGTGAAGAAATATTTCAAAAAATAAGCCTCTCTCTGAAGTAAATCTCTTGTTTTTCTACATTTTATGTCAAGACACATACTACCATCTGGTTATACAATAAAATATAATTACTCTTAAGAGAAAAACCATGTTTTCCCCTTCAGAAGGATCCAACAAAGAGAATGCTCCAATAGCTTCTTAAAAATCTATCTTTGTTATTTGGTCAGAGCTACTCTTGCAATGAAGTATATGTTTCAAATAGTTATTAGGTTGTTCATATACTTACAGAATAGCTGTTTTCTCCTCAACAACTACCATTTTAAAATACCTAGAACTACATTGCATATTTATGTTACAATAATAGAGCATATTTTTGTGAGAGAACTGTCAGTTACAGTTTATTTCCAAGACAAAATGGTATTTAAAAAAAGGGAGTAAGCCGTAATGTTTCACTCATTTGGCTTCTTATGTTGTTTTTAGAATATTCACTATACTTCTGATATAATTTTACCTCTGGCCCATAATAAAATATGTGTATGTTTTCAGCAGAGGGTGTTAATTAGAATAAGGGCAACTTTATTTGTTTAAATAAAATTTAGATGCTTCCTTAAAATCTGTTTTAAAGGACATATTTTCCTTTCCTGCTTACCCAGTATTTCATTGTAAGCTACCAAGTTTATTTTTAGAAAGTTGAAAGTTTGAACACTGTTTTGGGTTAAGATAATTTTAAAAATCAGATTTAATTTAACTAATACACGTTTTATTTTCTTAAAGTTCACTGATACAAGTACTTGCTAATTAGACTTTAATTTTTCTTTATTGCCTATACAGGTACTTACTAATTAGACCTTAATTTTTCTTTATTGCCTAATATTTCATTTAAAACGTCTTTGGCAATATGAATAAAAATGTGAGTATTCAGATTCGTGACTACCTTATTTTGGTATAATCTTAAAGTTTATACTTATATATTTAAAATTTAAACCTAATCCATATAGCATATAGGGAGTATATTAGTTTGCTCAGGCTACCATAACAAAATACCAAGACTAGGGGATTAAAGAACAGAAACTCATTTTCTCATAGTTCTGGAGGCTGAGAAGTCTAAGTTCAGGGTGTCAGCAAGGTAAGTGTCATTCTAAGGGTATGTCTCTTGGCTGATAGACAGCCTCCATCTTGGTATGAGTTCACATTGATCTCTTCTTTGTGTACACACATAGAGAAATAGAGAAAGTGCAGGGTGCTCTGGTGTCTCTACTTGGAAGAACACTAATCTGTCCAATCCCCACCCTTAGGAACTCATTTAACCTTAATTATTTTATTTTCATAAAGGCCTTATGTACAAATACATCCCTACAGGGTGTCAGCAATTCAATATGTGAATTTTTAGGGGACTTATTTATGCAGTTCATAACAAGGAGCTACATAAATGTTACTTTCTCAAGTATGAACTCATATTAGCTTAATACAGATATTTATGGTTACATATAAAAATAGTTATAGGTATATAGGTAGACACAAGTTAGTAGATAGTACTCCTCATTTGGCCTCGGTTTTGCTTTCTGTGGTTTTAGTTTTCTCTAGTCAACTGTGATCTAAAATAGTAAATGAAAATTTCCAGAAATAAACAATTCATAAGTGATATATTTCACAGCATTCTGAGTAATGTGATGAAATCTCATGCCATCCCACCCAGGAGGTGAATCCATGTATCAGGCAAATGCACACTGTATATGGTGTCCACCAATTAGTCACTTACCAGCCTTCTTACTTATCAACTGTGGCAGTATCACAAGTGCTTGTGTCCAATTAACCCTTGTTTTACCTAAAAATGGTCCCAAAGTGCAAGAGTAGTGATGCTGGCCATTTGAATATGCCAAAGAAAAACTATTAACTGATTCCTTTAAGTGAAAATTTTTTTAAAAAAATTGAATGCTGAGACTGCTAAGAATAAGCCTTTTGTCTGTGAAATTGAGAAGAAGAAAAAGGAAATTAGTGTTAGTTTTACCATTGCACCTCAAGCTGCAAAAGTTACAGCTTCAGTACGTAAGTACTTAGAATGGAAAAGGCATTAAACTTGTGAATTGAAGACATGAGCAGGAACATGTTCTGATTGCCAGCAATCAGGTTCATTACTATTTGAGATTCACATACACTGGGGTCTTGGAAGGTATAATAAGGAGGTACCATTGTACATACATATATTTCTTTTTTCTGTTAACTGAGAGGGCCTAAAACCAACCACCAGTAGCAATGAACACATTCAGCTTTCAGAACTGGTTTGTTCTGAAAGAGATTATTCTCTTTGTAGAAATGGGTAGTTCTAGTATTGAAGCATGAAATATACGAGATAAGCCTGGGACATCTTATAGTGTAAAAATTTAAGGAAATGCAAAAAACAAACAAAATGCAAAAAAAA
>NW_016107479.1:1225323-1256981 GCF_001604975.1 Cebus imitator | reverse complement strand
AAAAAAAAAAAAAAGGTCACAGTGATGGGATTATGTAAAAGGAACATAGGAGAGAATTGAAAGAACTCCCAGTGGCCAAATCTGGAACACTATATTCAACAGAATAAATAAAACAGTATTAAATTATCACTCAAAGTATAAAATAAATAATCATGAATCTATACTGACATATGTTAATGATTACGTAGGTAAATGAATGGAGGAATGAATGAATGAAGAACAGACAAATCTCTCATACAAAAGAATTCTAAATAATTTGTGTGGTTTTTTCACTCTCAAGAAGGTAAAGCATAACTCTCCACTTCCTTATGGAATGTGAGTAGTAACTTCTTTCCAATATGTACATAAGGAAATGGGGGGAAACTGACATAAGTAATGGTGGGGAATATTTTATGGTAGAGAAAGGTGACAAGCGCTACCTTAACCAGGTAATCAAGGTGAAAATCAGCAGTGATAAATCATGTTGACAGTGTGTGATTAGAATGGCACTTTACTTCTGAGGTCTTGTTTCCCAAAACATATAACCCCAGAACTGTATGGAAGTAAAGACAGGCCATGGATATGGAACATTCCTTATGTCCAAGTACCAGATACACATGGGAACATGTGGGTGCCCTCCTGAGAATCTTGAGGCACTGTGAAATTTAAGTGTAAGACATTGAGCCCCAAACATGGGGTCTCTTCTTTGTACTGGATGTTTATTTCCCTTAAGTCTCATTTGTACCTCTATAAAATCTTTGCAAAGGTTACTCTTATGAATGGTTGTTGGTTATACTTTTAACGGACATTAACATTCTCTCTTAAAAATTATTTTCTTAATTCACTTTTATATGTTTTGGAAAGAAAACTAGCAAACTTCTCAATGTTAAAAATATATAGTGGTTGAGTATCCCCTGCCTGAAATGCTTGGGACCAGAAGTGTTTCCAATTTTGGATCTGAAAAAAAAAGTATCAGAAAATTCCCACAGAAGAACATTCTATACAATTCCTGATGAGTACTCCTCAAACCTGTCAAGGTCTTCAACAACAAGTTTAGTCAGAGAAACTGTCGCAGCCAGGAGGAACCTAAGGAGATATAACTATTAAATATAATGTGGTATTTTGGATGGAATCCTGGAACAGAAAAAGGACATTAGGTAATAACGAGGCAATCTGAATAAAGTATGGATTTTAGTTAATAATAATTTATCAGTATTGGTTCATTAATTGAGACAAATGTACCATACTAATGTAAGATGTTAGTTAATAATAGGGAAAAATGGATGTGGAGTATATGAGAACTCTTTGTACTATCTTCATAATTTTTCTGTAAATCTAAAACTATTCTAAAATAGTTTATTTAAAAAAAAAAATACTCGTTTGGTAAACTAACAGAAAGAAAACCTGTTAGACGTTACTTATATACATTGTATAACATACTGATATACAATGTATATAAGTCACCTAATAGTAAATAAGAATGCAATGTATATTGGTCACTTAATGGTAAATGGGAAATACTCCTACAACATGGAAACAATGGCAAAGTTGACCATGAACAAAAAGTTTTAATTTTTTGACTTTGAAGTCTTCTATCACAGAATAAAGAACCAGTCATGCCTCAGTTAACTTGGAAGGATTTCAAGTGAATGAGATGCTGTTGAGAGAGATGTGGGAAAGAACAAAAATTATGTGTTCATTTATTACAAGGAGAATGAAATGTTTTTCAGAATCCTTCTATGTCACTATAGTTTTCAGTAGGCCCTTGTCTCATAGATAATACAAAGCTGCAAAGCTCCACAAACCTTCTGAAGAAATGAAATAGCAGTATTAGCTATTCACATTACCTTATGTATTAGAAAACCTCTTACTGTTTAAGTAATAATTACAAAGCATAAATTATATTAAGTAAATAAATTTAAAATCAAGAAATTTATACATGACATTATATATACATCACATATATATATATATATATATATATACGCACACACTACACACACACATATACACATATGTATCCTATTTGGGACAGGATTTTTTTCCCATATAAAATCTGAAAGAATGAGGAAGAATATTATAAGAATCTTTAAATTTATAAATCTTCCCAAATAAGAAACATGTCTTGACATCTGGAAAAAAGTAGTGATAGTAAATAAACTTTTATTCACAATTATCCTTTAAATAGCAAACCAATGGAAAAGATAGTTCAGATGAAAACTGTAAGCAATATAAACTTTATAGTTGCTTACTATAGTGTATTGAAAATTTAATAACATGATATTAACAAGTTACAATATTAACATATTACAAAATCAGGTCTTTCGAAAAAACACTGGGATCCCGTCTTATGTTATTGGTATGTTAAAATCTAATCAAAATCTCTAATACATTTTCAGAGCTAAAGGTTAAGATGTTTTGCAGTAATTATTCAAGGAACAAAGTTATTTGCACCTCTGTTGGGGGCATCTTCTTCAAGGACATGAAAGCCTCACATTTTTTTATGTCTGCATTTAATTGTAAAGAAAGCAGTCTCTCAAATTTCCAGTTTAAAACAACCATCTTATAAGTGATTCCACATTTTGAAGAAAAGTTTAAGGTTTCTCTTCTAAAGGCTGTTACTGTATAATGAAAAATCACCACTACTCTTGAGTCAGTGTTATGGTAATTCTGTCATGGCAAGTGATTATCTATATTTAAAACAACGCATATGCTTCAGAAATGTTATTGGCTACTTATATCAGTGTATATCATCTTTTAATGTTACCATTAAGTTTCTTAGGAAATTGATACCAACCAAATTTTAAGAAGAAACAGATTTTGCAGCTGAATAGAACAGTAGCATATGATATTGATACAGCTTTGCTATTATGAGTGTGGTCTTAGGTAACTAAGATCTTGGTTAGAGCTCAGTGATTTCTGTGACCACTTCATATTTTAAAAATGTATGATATAAGCTCGCTGATAGTGAAGACTATATCTTGTGGCTATAGAACAGAGAGGTGCCTGGGACATAAAATATATATTATTTGATTGCCTAATGAATGAAATTATAATATTCATCACTGGAAAAATAAGTTATCAAATGAATCTCCCATATTTATAAATCACTTCCAGATGTTAACTTTAATTGTTCATGCTAATCATTATTCAAAGTATTATGTTGTTTATGCTAATCATTGATTCAAAGTATTTACATACAAAATAATTAACCGAGTTTGGCTTCCTAACATTAAAATTAAGACTTGTAATGGATACATAATAATTATAAATATGTCATTAAAAAATGACTACAAATGATCTAGTAGTTTAAAGACTTACATAGAAGACCCAAAACTTTAAAACTCCTAGAAGATAAAATAGGGGAAAAAAAAACCTTGACATTGTTTTTCACAAAAATAAATAAGTGTGACTATATCCAACTAAAGAGCTTCTGCATAGTAAAGAAAAACATTAACAAAATAAAAAGGCCACATACAAAATGGGAGAAAATATTTGCAAATGTTGAATCTGAGGGGTTAATATCTAAAAATAAGAAACCCATACAACTAAATAGCAAAGAAACAAGTAATCCAATTAAAATAATGGGCAAAGTACCAGAATAGACACTTTTCAAAGGAAGACATAGAAATAACCAACAGGCATATGGAAAGATGTTCAACATAACTAATCCTCATGATAATGCAAATCAAAATCACAATGAGATATCACCTCACATCTGTTTGAATGGCTATTAATAAAACAGCAAGAGGCAACAAGTGTTGGTGCAGGTATGGAAAAGAGAACCCTTGTACACTGTTGGTGGGAATATAAATTGGTATGACCATCATGAAAAACAGTATGAAGCCTCCTCAAACAATTAAAAATGTAGCTACCATATGATTCAGCAATCTCATTTCTGGGTATATATCCAAAGGAAGTGAAGTCAGGATCTTGAAGAGATATCTGCAATGCTATGTTTGTTGCAGCATTATTCACAATAGCTAAGATATGTCTGCTGAGAGATAAATAAAGAAAATATGGTTTATGTACATAATTGTATGCTATTCAGCCTTTAAAAAGAAGTAAATCCTGCCGTTTGTGACATCATGGTTGAAACAGAGGGATATTACGTAAAGTGAAATAAGCCATACATGGAAAGAAAAATATTGTGTGATCTCATTACATGTGGAATTTAAAACATTCAAAAAGCAGAAAGTAGAAAGGTGGTTCCTAGGGGCTGGGAGCTGAGGCAAATAGGGAAATGCACAAAGGGGACAAACTTTAAATTGTAAGATGAATACGTTCTGGAGATCTAATTTACGGTATGATGAATACAGTTATTTATGCTGTATTGTTTACTTAAAATTTGAAAAGAGAGCAGATTTTTAAATGTCCTGACCACACAAACACACACACACACACACACACACACACACACACACACATACATAGTAAATGTGGATAGTGATAGCTGTGTTAATTGATTTGATTATGAAAATCATGACAGAATGTGTAAATATATGAAATCACATTGTACACATTGAATATATACAATTTTGATTTGTCAGTCATATCTCAGTATAACTGTTCTTTGGTGCTTAACACATAAAGTAAGTTGCTAACTGCTTGACTTCAGATATGAACCAAATAGTTCTCTTTAGCATGCACCTGTATCACTATTTGTTTGTATAACATTTTTTTATAAATTTCTAAAGGATGCCAATAGTTTAATTAATAACAGGAAACACCTACCATTTAAAAATTAAAATTCCACTTGTATTTGTGTTCTAGAGGGTAACTATTTGCCAGCCCATGTGTTTTTCAGTAAACTCTACCTCCATGACATTACTATTGTATTAGTCTGTTCACATGCTGCTAATAACGATGTGCCTGAGACTGAGTAATTTTTAAAGAAAAGAGGTTTAATTGACTCATGGTTCAGCAGGATTTGGTAGGCCTCAGGAAACTTATAATCATGGCATAAGGGGAAGCAAACTTGTGCTCCTTCACATGGTGGCAGCAAGAAGTCCAAAACAAAAAGGGAAAAAGCCCCTTATAAAACCATCAGATCTCATGAGAACTCACTATCATGAGAATATCATGAGGGTAACCACCCAATGATTAAATTACCTCCCACTGGCTCCCACCCATGACACATAGGGATTATGGGAACTACGATTCAAGGTGATATTTGGGTGAGAACATAGCAAACAATATTGACTACCAAGAAATACAAAGCATGTATTTAATCTACCTATGAAATTTAAGCACATAATATCTTACTGTCAGACAATAATTTTTGTAATAAGGATACCTTAATTCAATTATAATTAACAATGAAAGTGTGAACATAATATTGATTAATAATTTTCTTGTTTTTAAGTATTTCTTTCAGGCTTTGTCAGACTCACACAGATATACCATATTAAAGACCAAGTGCTAGTTAATGACTATAGAGATACTTCCATCTTTGTATTGTTTTTAAGTATTATGATAGTTATAAAGGAAAAGTTTATATTAAAATATTTAACAAAGTATAAAAATAGAGATTTTTGACTGGAAAAGATCCAGAGTAGAGGAGGACAGAGTGATTTTATATTTTACATAAATAGTATTGCACAATATGGATAAAATAGCATAACATACGAAATAAATAGTTCAAAGTATGTTTAGAAATCACCTCCAACAATACAATTTTAGAGTATAAATCACCTCCAATAATACAATTTTAGAGTATAATACAATTTTGAAGTATAATTTTAGATGCATAATCTTTTAAGATACAATGAAGAAAATAACTTCATAAAACATGCCTTTTATAGGACAGAATAAATAGATGGAAGAAACAAACTGCTGTGACCATGATCTTTGTTTCTCATGTTTGCTCATATGAAGCCAAGAGTAGTAAATAAATTAAAATATTAAGAGAAAATCTTGTGCTGCATTTAACCATTATAGATCTCTACTAGGCAGCCTCACTTTGCTTCCAAACATTTTGCTTTAGTGTTTGGAAAGCAGATGGGAAAGTTAAAATTGAAAGAAAAAAAAAAGTTATGCTTTCAAAGGCATCTAAGAACAAATAAATGAACTCACTTTTACTGGTGTGTTTATACCTTCTTAACAGAGAGAAATGTCAAAGTTGTTTCCTAAACTATAGTTTCCTGGCTGATTATGAAATACTTACTTTAATCACATCTTGATATGAATATCAGACTTATACAAATGTGTTTCTCAGAAATAGCTTCTGTGCTCCTATTCAATTCGTGTGTTTCAGAATTACTGTAAATAATAATCCTTTTAAATATAAATTTGTTTGACAATAGGACCTTTAGTTAACCATTTCGTTAATATGATTTATGCTTAGCCATCCTATCTATCCAAAATCATTTAGATTCACAGATTTAATGAGAAAACTCTGAAGGTCGTCATTTATAAACATAATTCTGCCACAAAGGATAGCATACTGAGTAATTTCCTTCTCTGTGGCCATAACTGGTCTTTGTGAAGATTGGCTGGATAGAAAAATTATCAAGTAGCTACAATCTGGCAATGTGCAAACTTGAGATATATTAGATAATTTAGCACTAAGTATAATACTGATTATATTAATATTACAACAATTATTGTGGAGAAAAAGTGATGATGAAATAGTAATTAGAAATATGGCATTTGGGTTATTTTTAAATGGGGCTAGCAGATAAACATTTCTGCTGACATTTCTATACTAAAAATCTTTTATTTTGGGGTGGGGGGACAGAGTCTCACTCTGTTGCTCAGGCTGGAGTTCAGTGATACAATCTTGGTTCATTGCAACCTCCAGCTCCAAGGTTGAAGTAATTCTCCTGTCTCAGCCTCCCAAGTAGCTGGGGCTACAGGTGTGCACCACGATGCCCAGCTAATTTTTGTATTTTTAGAGACTGGGTTTCACCATGTTGGCCAGGCTGGCCTCGAACTCCCGACCTCAAGTGATCTGCCTGCCTCGGGCTCCCAAAGTGCTGGCATTACAGACATGAACCACTGTACCCAGCCCAAAACCTTGTATATACCAAAAAATATCAGTAGTTTCAAGACAGCATTGAGTTGTTTTGTTTACTCATTCATTTTTTTAGCATTAATTTTTCAGCCACTATGCTAGCAACAGAGAGATCAAAGAAAAATGAGACACTGGCCTTACCCTTAAAAATTTCACAGTTTCAGTAAGGGATACAGATGTGCAAAATGAAAACTACAGTGAAATTAGGATTCAAATAAGAGAAAAGGAACCAATGGATTGCAAAGAAGGAAAGAACTAACTTGGTTTGGGGGCATCAGAGAAAACTGTATAGAGCACGTTTTATTTGAATGATATCAAGAAAGGGGTAACAATTTTTTAAAGGAAAAAGTAATTAGAAAGATGTATGCTCATCAAAGGAAGTAATATATGCAAAGACTTAGAATTGTGAATGGACATTATCAGTTCTGTGATAATTACAGAAGAATTAGAGATTAGGGTTGTAGAGTGAGAAGAGACAAAGATGAAACGGAAATGCTGGTAGTAGCAAAACTATGAAGGCGGGGCCATGCAGATGATGCTAAGAGATTTAGTTTTGGCCCTGTTGCTGATGGTATAATTTATAGCCTGCTGGGACTCATCTGATAACAAAAGGGAGTAAATGTTTTTAATCCCTTCTGGAGCCTATTATATATATATTTGAAGTAGAATTAATTGGCTATTATGACCAGTGAAATATGGAGTGGGAGAAAGAAGAGGACAGAATGTCTAGGTTGTCACTGAAGAATTTACCACATAAAATTTATGTATACTAACAACACTATTCAGGATAGAATTCCGTAGAATGGAAAGTATTGGGGGTGGGGATGGCAATGGAAATAAGGCTATGCAGGGAGTTCAGTTTTGACCATGTTGAGTCTGAAATGCCTATGGCAAACCAGGAGATTTATATATATATATATATATATATATATATATATATATATATATATGGTGGACTGAGAAGATACATTAATTTACATATATATGTAAAAATTATATATATATATGTAAATTAATGTATCTTCTCAGTCCACAGTTATATATATATAGATTACTTTCAGAGCTATCCACACACAAAAAGTAGTTGAGACCGTGAAAGTAGATGAGATTACCCATCTCATTTACTAAGATGAAGAAACAAAAGAGGACCAAAGTTAGTGCCATAAGAAACACTGACATTTAGTAGTACTCCTTAAGAGGGGCAGCCTGGGGTCAAGACAGAAAATGACTACAGGAAAATTAGCAAGCTGTGCTGGCCCTGAAAATAAGAAAAGAAAGAACTAAAGAATAGTAACAGAATCAAGTGCTTGGAGAGAAATGAGGTGAGATCTGAATAAAAGTGACCACTGGATTTGACACTTGCACGGTTGCTAACGCCTTACCAAGGGCTGATGCAGCAGAGTGCTTAAGGGCAGAAATAGTAGATTCAAGGAGTGCTGGGAGATAGCAAGAAATTCAGCCATCATTATTCTTCCAGTTAGTGATGAAGAAGAGAAGAAAGACTGAGTAATATTTTGAGAAAATACAATTTTTAGAACAGATGAGTCTTTAGCATTCTTTATAGACCAAAGAGAAGTCAGAGGAAGGGCAATTAGCGTTATAGGAAATAGAGGAAAATCTGATGGAGCAAGTTGTGAGGCAGGTGAGGCAAGATTTAACTTTGAGGAAAAGTGAATATGTCTTCTTTTAAGAATGGAGAAAAAAAGTGATAAGACAAGTATTGTTTGGGAACATAGAGAGGAAGTAGGAAAAAAAAAGGTTGAAAGTTTTCCATTATAAAAGAGTACACAAAGAAACAAATTCAAAACTATTCGTGCCAAACATGTGAGGTTTTATATTACATAATTAGGTGGTGGGAAATGAAATGGAATGTTATTTTTATGCCTATTTGTAAAAATTTATTGATATCTGCCCAAGGATAATAGCAATCATATTTGGCAGATAATGTTCTGTGTTAACTTGACATTGTCTAACACTTGCAATAAAAAATAGACAAATAACTAATACTTAACGAGCATCTATTCTGTGCCAGATACAGTTTATCATGTTTTGTAAAAGTTGTTTGGTAAAATCATTGTGGTCCACATTTGGTGGAAAATGAAATAAAAGCTGGGAGAGGTTAGGGTTAAGCGGTCACATAACTGTTAATAATGGAGCCAAGATCCTAATATAAGAATCTGTTCTTTTCCATTGCACCAGGGCACTTTTCTCTAAAAAGCTGTCTTCATTTTAACTGTTACCTCTAAGTTAAAATCATAGAAAATATCTTCATGAGGAATGATTAATAGTATCACTTCGAGAAATTAATCTTCAAAAACTTGTCTAAGGGACTGGTGGAGAAATGATTGAAGATGACGTTTATGGGATGGATCTGAGACATTTCCTTGCCAGTGAGAGTAAGGGGTAGCACATTTCAGTAGTTCATGTTAATATTGTTTTGTTTGTCCTCACAATCTGATCAGTTATGGAGACATCTGACTACAGAACAACCAAGACATTCAGAGGGAGGAAGAGGAAAAATAAAACCAACAAGAATGGCAGGAGTCTATTCATGACTCCAAAATCAATTTAGGATCAAAAAGTTTTAAAGTTGCCTTGAAATCCAGATGACGGAAGAATAAAAACCAACAAACTTTATTACCTTGACCGTAGTGCTAAGGCTAAGCTGCACTTACAGCTGTAGGGAACAAGAGGAATTAAGACCTGGAATTAGGATAGAACCCCAAGAAGAGGAATTATTTTATGCTTAATTAAATTGAATTAAATTAAATATGGAGTTCGTCTGGCTAATCCTGAACATTATTTGGATATCTAAGAACACCAATAATGTTTACTTAGTGTTAGACATATTGTATTGACTTTAAAATACCAAGGAATCTAGTAGGACATGCCAGTAAAGTTATATCATGGTTGAGTTATTTTTCCAGGTACAAAACCTAGTTGTTTATGAAAAGTCACAAAACCTAAAAAAGACTGAATATAGTGAAGGAAATTATAATTATTGCTTGATTATTAGTTTTCCTCTGTGTAAATATATTGAACAAGGAAACATGAGGTACTCAGAATTATTTAGTATGGAATATTTATCACACAGGGTCAATATACTTCTAGCACATTCACTATGATTAATGCAGTCCAATTAGAGAGATATATGTAGGCAGAGGCAAGACTCATTTCATGGTAAAGAGAAGCCATTTTTTATTTTATTACAGCTCTAGTCAACTATTTTTTTTCTTCAATAACAAATTTCAAATGTGGTTCACTTAACTGAACCAAATGGTCATGAGGAAAAGGCAGCTGCAGTCTTACACTAAGCAGATAGTTTTGAGGAACACTGTCATTTTTCTATTTGTTCTATCACTAGTGATAATTGGGCTTACTTCCTAGCAGTTGGGTACTTTCTGTAAAAAAAAAATATAAAACTAAATTATAGACATTATGCTGTGCCTGAAAGAGAAAAGAAATGAGAAGATATAATTGAACCTGTAAAGAGTTCATTTGTAGATGGGACATTTCCTCCTGGGAAATGAAAGCTCTCACAGTAATACAATGAACGTACTTCTGATTTATGGTAATTAATTCTGAATGTGGGTTATCTACCACATTGCTCTCTATAGAAGATGAATTGTACAACTAAATTATCAGGGTCTTGGAAGTAAAATTAGCATAACCTTAACAGAAAGTGAAATTTTGTACCTCATCTTCACATAGAAAGCATAGATCAAGCCATCCTGTCTTATTTCACTGCCCAGAGGTCCAATTATAATAAGGAAATGAAGCAAAGAAGGAACAGCTTTCCCATGTATTCTTCCATGGCCTGAGTTTTTTTGGTTATCACACCAAGTTTAGGGGAAGATTGAGATACCTTCACTCCATTAATTCTGACCTCAAGATAAGAGTCAGATGAGAGTGGATATTGTCCCCTGTAAAAGAATGTTTCATTATACCCAGATTTGGAATAGAATAGTGTAATCCAACATATTGAAAGGTATACATAACTACCACTACAGAAATGACAATTTATGATGTGTTCCTAACAGAGATTTTGGAGCTACCTTGCTTGAATTTGTATGCCCCTTAATCTTGAACAGTCTGTCATTGTGGTTAAAGCCCTAATAGACTGTATCAAAACTGCAAAACTGAGCTTTAATGTTTAGCCTCCAGCTATTTCTAAAGGAAAATCAACAACTAACTGGGCATTTTCATTCTCTCTTTGAACTGCTAAGTGGTAAGTTAGTTTAGTCAAAATGCTAAAATTAATGGTCTTAATGTAAAAGTTACAAAGTAATACCATCTATTCAGGAAAACAAACTGTAGGGCCATTTATGCAGTCAGAATCAAATCTAGGAACTGAAATTACACAAATGTAAATAAGTCACATAAACAAGAGCCCCAAAACTAAAACCATCTGAATTTTTCCTAATATTCAAGATTTGGCATCCAATAGAATAATTTCTGAATTTTACTGGTTTTTTTTCAGTCATCTGTTATTAGAATATATTTTTTAGAGCAGTTTTTAAGGTTCATAGCAAAATTGAGATGAAGAAACAGATTGCCCCCCAAATCTCCTGCACTCACACCTGCATATCCTGACCTATTATCAACATGCCCCAACAGAATGGTACGTTTGGTGGCATCAATGAACCTGCAGTGAAACATCATTATTACTCAACTTTGAATGTGTGCATTCTGTGGCTTTTGAAAAATGTATAATGGCATATATACACCATTACAATCTCATATACGATAGTTTCACTGACCTAAAAGTTCTCTATGCTTCCCCTATTCATTCTTCCTTCCTTACTCTGGGTAACTATTGATACTTTTACTATCTTCATAGTTTATTTCTTCCAGAAATTTATATAGGTAGAATAACTCAGTATGTAGCTTTTCAGATTGGCTTCTTTCACTTAGTAATATGCATTTATGGTTTCTCCATGGTGTTTTATGGCTTGATAACTCATTTCTTTTTTAGTGCTGAATAATATTCCATCATCTGGATATACTACAGTTTATCCACTCACCTATTATAGGATATCTTGATTGCTTTCAAGTTTTTGTCATTATGAGTGCAGTTGTAGTAAATATTCATTTACTCATTTTGATGTGGACACGTGTTTTCAACTTACTTGGGCAAATACTAAGGAATGTACTTATGAGATTATATGGTAAGAATATGTTTAGTTCTGTAAGAAACTGACATACTGTTTTTCTAAGTGGCTGTACCATTTTGCATTCCCACCACAATAAATGAATATTCCTGCTGCTCCATATCCTTACCAAAATTTCATATTGCTAATATTTTGTATTGTGTATACTCTAATAGGTGTATAGTAATATTTCATTGTGGTTTCAATTTCCAATTTCCGAAGGACCTATGATATTAGATGACATTTTATATGTTTGTTATCTATTTTCATGTCTTCTTTATCAAGGCTCTGTTAAGATAGTTTGCCCATTTTTTTAATCAGATTTTTTGTTTCTTACTGTTGAATTTTAAACGTTGTTTGCATATTTTGGATAACAGTCTTTTTTCCGATGCCTTTTGCAAATGGTTTTTCCCAGTCTGTGGCTTGTCTTCTCATTCTCTTGTGTTTTGCAGAGCAGAAGTTTTTAATTTCAGTGACACCCAGATTATCAATTATTTATTTCATTGATCATAGCTTAGTATGACCATACTCAAGGTCTTTCAGATTTTCTCCTATGTTGTTTTCTAGGCATTATATAGTTCTGCATTTTACATTTTACGTCTATGATTGCTTTTGAGTTCATTTTTGTGAGGAGCATAAGATCTGTACATAAATTCTTTTTTTAATGTGCCTATTCAGTTGTTCCAGCACTAAGACTATCTTCTCTCTATTGTATTGTCTTTGGTTTTTGGCAAAAATTACTTGACTACATGTATGTGGATCCATTTCTGGGATCTCTATTCTGTTCCATTCATCTATTTGTCTATCCTTTGGCCAATACCTACACTGTCTTGGTCACTGTAGCTTTATAGGAAGTCTTGATGTCAGGTATGTCAGCCATCCACCTTTTTCTTCCGTATTGTATTGACTATTCTGGGTCTTTTCCCACTTCATATAAACTTTAGAATCAGTTTTTCAAAATTCACAAGATAAGTTGCTGAGATTTTTATTAGAATTGGATTGAGTCTATAAATCAAGTTGGGAAGAACTGAAATCTTGACATTAATGAGTGCTCCTATTCTAAACATGAAATATCTTTCCATTTGTTTAGTTCTTCTTTGATATTTTTCATCAAAGTTTTATAGCCCTCCTCATATGGATATTATACATATTTTGTTAGATTTATGCTTAACTATTCCATTTTGGGAGTATGCTAAAGTAAATGGTAATGTGTTTTCAATCTCAAATTCTACTTTTTCTTTGTTGGTATATAAAAAGTAACTAATTTTTATAAATTAGCCTTATATGCTGCAACCCTTCAATAATCACTTACTGGTTTGAGGAAGAGCTTTTTTTGTAGATTCTTTTGGATTTTCTGAATTACCATTTTTAGTCCTTCAGTTATATGTTATATTTCCCTATTCCTTATTTCTTTCATATATACAATTAAATCAGTGTCAGAAAGTAGCTTGTTGGGTTCCAGAATTGTACTGTACAAATCACTCCTTCTTAGTACATGCCTTCACAATATGGATTCTATACTTAAGTCTCAGCCTCATTCATGTAGAAATAGTTGATACTCATAAGTGTCATGAGAATATTTCTCATGTGTAGATTTTCTCAGACCCCAGGCAAGGGAATACTGCCCCTACTGACACAGCACCTTGTAGTACACATTTTGTAAAGCAGTTTCTGCTATGCTAAAGCATTGTTTGTAATTTTGGTACATTAGAAACAACCCAATCACTTCTCAATATAGAAACAGCCAATTAAGTGTTTGAGCTTCCACACACTGAAAAAAAAATCTATATTTTAAATGAGGCAAATTTATATAAAAGTAGAATGGCATGAGTGAATCGTATCTGTTATAATGAGTGTATAGCATGACCACAACTTTAAAATAAAAAAGTCATATTAACATATATTAAACTATATAGAAAATTTTGGGAAGAGCAGTATAGCATGCTCTTATTTGTAGTTACTCCAGGGTTAGATAGAAGGCAAATGGAGAGATGAGGAAAATTTTTACTTTTATATTAAATATTAATAATTAAGTTTTTAAAAACTCTCTTCATATAAAAAGAAAATTTAATAGTCTTACCATTTACCTTTTAGTGAAATCTCATTTTTTGTAATATTGTCTTCAATAGAAATACTGACTTTTACAAAAGGAAAGTTAAAAAAAAGAATACGTGAATGAAGTTAATTAGTATCTTATGCTTTTTAAATTGTTCTCTATATCATTAAGAAAGGGAAAAGAAGGATTTGTACTTGGCTTTATCTTCTAGCATCACACCAGTAGCACAAAATGCATTCTTTAAAGTGTTACATCTATTTATTGCCAGCAGCAGTGATATATTTAGATACATATAAATCTAGATATAGATACCTGTATACATGTGTATATGATTATATATAGTCTGTGTATATATATACACATATTCTTCGTTCACATATTCTTATACCAATATATATTTTATATATATGTATATCTGGAGATATGTATATAATCATATACATGTACATATATACACACAAAATGATCTTAACAACTGCCTATTGTTTGAAAAAGAAACATTCAGTTGCCATTTTGAGCATGGCACAAAAATATGGACAGAGATAAATTTTTTATTAAACATTAATTTCTTAGGTAATGGCTAATATGATATGTCCCCTTGACTCCATAAATAAATTGATATATAATTTTCCTGACAGGTTGTTGTTCAAGTAAAACTGAGGTGTATTTTGTAGCACAAAAAACAATGAGCAGAGAAAAGAGATGTAATAAAGCATATCTGACCTGGCAGATTATTGTACAAATTCTTCTCTGCTCTAATCAAAATGCTGTGTGTGTTTGTGTACGTGTAGATGAATAGTGAGAGACAGGAAAAAACACAGTATTAGATGTACCTAATCTATCCCAGGCGAATATTTAATCCTCACAATAACACTTGAAAGTTAATGTTATCATCTGCGTGTTATAGATGAGAAAATGAAAACTCAGAGAATTCCCCAGGTCTAATTGATGCTAAAATGTCTGGAACTTTTCGTAGATGTTGTATAGGCATGAAATATGTACAACCACATGCTGTAATGTCGCCCTCTGTCTGTACAAGTACCACTTCTGTACACATAGTGGAGTCTTACTTATTCTACAGCCATGTTCTTAACTTTTCCCAAATCCCTCATCCTACGTTAAAACATACGTATCGTCAATTTAGTACGGTATCCTATTGGGTACTAAATTTTAATAAAATAAACTTCTCTCAGTGGCTTACAAGTAATATATCTTCTCATGTATTATTTTAAAACTATTTTATTTGTTATAACATCTTAAAATTTTCTAAGATTGTATAGTGAATTTCCCGCTGTATATAAGAATCCAGTCAGCTATATGCCTATAGTTAGTACACCATTTGACAGCCATAATAATAACAAAAAATTCTAAAAATACCAAAGCCTAATAAAAGGAATAAATACCTAATTGAAAGATTTCAGGCATGAGAGACAACTGGTTAAACAAATAATTTTTGACATGATCTCATTTGTTGCCCTCAAATCATAATATATTGGCTACTATTGTTTATTATTTGTTGGTTTTTTTATTTTTTTTTAATAAAACATCTAATTCTGTGTCCAATCATGGAAAGCATACAACCACCTTTAATAGCATATATTGTAGCACATTAAGAACTCTTATTTGTTAACACTTTAATGAAAGTTAATATAATTAATTTTATGAATATGAGGTAACATATTTCTTCTACCTGTTGACCTAAAATTAACCTTTCAGTGAAAAAACATTTTATCACTAGGTTCAAGTTTGGAAGGAATATGTTATTAGTATTTTTTGTGAAAGATGTATGTTCTTAAGAAACACCATTTTCTGGATTTTACCATTTCTAGGTCATTTATAAAGTTTACTTTGAGAACCCACAATGGTACTTCCAAAAATGTTGGTAATTTAAAGTAATCAAACATGCCTGGAATATTCTTCAAAGGTTGGTTAAACATCTTATAAACCTCATTTGCAAATCCATCTGGACCAGGGTCTTTTCCAGATGGGGAACCTTCATTACTACCCATCATTTTTCATGGTTTATTATAGGTATAGTTTTAATTTGAGAGGGTCACAGATAGATGTGTATCATAAGTAAAGCAACATAATTGTTTAATATTTGTTTAAGAGATCCTTCTGAATAACCACATATAAAAATTAAGCAGTAGCATATTTTTGATGAGTTTGAGTTAACAGATTTTTTCTTTATTTATATGATTCAGAAATAAGTGCATTTTAAAATTTCAACTGAAAACAATTGTGATTATCCATTTTTTAAAAATTACACAATCTTTTCTTTTACTTTCGCAGCTCTATCAATACCAGATAGTGAAATGTAACATCCTGAATATATGAAGCTCCCTCAAAATGTTAAGGCATTTTAAGACACATCCATACTGATTGAACTGGTAGAGAAAGACAATATTCAAAAACATTGGCAATCAATTGTTTGAATATGTGTTCAATTAAATTTGACAAATATTTGTGGATCCTTATTTTAAGCCTGGCATTATTATAGGTACAAATATAAACATAAAATATGTAAAATAGTAGTTTAGGAGAGGAGATAGAAATATAGACAAGGAATTGAATTATAGTTTGACAAGTGAGGTAAAAGAAGCACGTACTAGATACAGCAGTGGTGAAAGCAGGGTTGCTCTGCTTTTCTTGGATATGGTAAAGAGTTCTACAGATGCAGAGATGCTGAAAATGCTTTTTTATGTTTGTGAAGAAAATAACTCCTGGCAAAAGGAACTGCATGAATAGAGACACAGAGCACTACACATGCAGCCACTTGCAAATATCCCCCCTTTGTTTACAATGGCAGTAAAATATTGATTTCCCCCACATCATTAATGAAATATAGAATTAGCAATTTTAAAACAACACATCATATCCCCCTTACACCAAGAAAGAAAACATGCCCTAAAGAAATTAGGCTCTCTCAGCCTTAGCACCATTTTCTTAGAAATTTCTGCTCCATGAGAGCCAAGTGGAGAAACAGGCACATGTGTAGGTAAACGCACAAAAGAAGAAAGATGAGGCTGAGATCCAAGTAAATTGCCAGTGTGTGCTCCCATAGAGGCCACAGGAACAGAATATGGCATGCCAGCAACTGAGGACAATGATACAAGTTGTTGGACTGCATTCTACTCTAGAGGTTGTCTCACAATGGATCTAGAATTTCCATTGCCATCTAATTGTCAAGGCCACCTCTGAGAGAACCACCTTGCTCATACCAAAACAGCTCCCGTTGACCTTTGCCCTGGGCCTCTGATACTCTAGACTAGATCTGTTCTCAGTTGTTGCCGTAATTACAAATTTGTAAGAAAGAGTAATAATGCAATATATGATTTCTTCTGCTCTCTTGGAATCAAACAGAGGCGGGGGAGACAGAAATCAGAACATTCAGGACTTTAGTCTGAAAATGACTAATGTGAGTCTTAATCAGATTCAAAAAATTCATTCAAATCAATGTCCCCAAGGAAATTATGAAACAGGCCAAAATGTGCCACTGACAGGACTTTACTTAAGGCTGGAAATGTTAGCTGGGGTCAAGCAACATTAGACAAGGACATTTAGCTGAGCTATAACCTACTTTCCCTCTAGGGGTGAGCTGATGTCTTTTATTATCCCAAGAAATTTGTTATAATAAATTCAGTTGAGGTGTTCTCTTCTCCATTTCTTTTCTTCCCCATAGAGCATAAGGCACGGTTGGTTTACGCAGCTCAATCTCCTTCACGGCCTGGGGACATTCTAGTATAGTAGAAGAATCCTTTTATAGAAGTACACACACACACAGCTGTTTCACTCACTGTTGTCACAAACAATTTGTTCTGAAGGGAGGGAGGTGAGTAATGAGTGCTGGCACTAATTCACACTTTAAAAAGGACACAGATGGGTCATTTGATTACATATTAGGGTCGACCTTCAAATAGCAACCTACCTGGAGTTAGGAAGACAGTATTCCTGGGGACAAGCTCTTGTCTCAGGGACCAAAGCCATCCTACTGTTCAAGCCAATGGTCTAGACCAACCCAGGCAGAAGGCATAATCTAGGCTCCTACCTGCTGATCTTGGCTAATGGAACCTAGTGCAGAACAGACAGACATAGGTTCCAAGGCTGAGATATATAAGATTAGGAGAATAGTTTCACCCTCTTTAGGTGGGTCCAGAGATACTTTCAATCTCACAGCCCCTCTGCACTAAATGCAGGTGACTCTGAGTTATTTTGGGGGGAAATACATGCACACACAAAGGACATTTTTACAACGTTTTTCCTGAGAAAAGCTTTCAAGTGACTTTCCCTCACTATTTTAAATTGGCAAAATTGATGACCAAGAAGAGTCACAGGTAAATACTTCTCCAATTCAAATTCGAAGAGCATGAAATGTTAATGGGTATACATATCTAGAAAAACAAACGGATTTTGATGGTCCAATCAGTTTGAAGAAAGTGTGAGTTAAACAAATTAAATAAATTAGATGATATGACTTCTCCAATACGTTTTTCATGTTTATTAAAATTCTGAATCTCTAATAAAGATATGTAATAGTGACTATTTCCCAAATTATTTACAAGTAGAATCATTTCTATCTAACCTTTTTGAATATCTCACTGAAGACTGGTGTTCTATGGACTGAGAAATGATGGTTTAATAATAACAATAATAGCTAATATTCACAGAATTTGAATTCTGTGTGTCTTGAGTCAGCCTCAAGAATATGCATTTTAAGGCAGTAATTATTTGCACAAATTATGGGTCTGAAACAAGAGCAACTTCTGATGAAAGAATTTGTTCAAGTTCTTTCAACTTATGGGCAGAGGGTAGAAAGAGAAAAGTTGGGTAAGGACATTTTTGAGGATTCTCCAAATTTCAAGCAGTGAAAAAAGTTAGCAGTGGTGAGAGTTGGGATAATTAGATAAGCTCTATAAGGGTCCCTGATAAATGAGACTCATCCTTTAAGTATAATACCCTAAGTCTTTGTAATTTGCCATCCCAGTTGTAGCATAATCTGTTCCAATATAGTCTAGTAAGAATTGGTTGAGCATCTCTTTATGCAGACATTTACCACAAATGATTTAACATTGTGGGTTGGGTAAGCTGTGAATGTATGCTGTACTTGTTTTGGGGAGGTTTGAAAACATAAACGTAAAGGATATAAGTAATAGAATGGAGAAAGTCACATGGGAAGCAGACATAATAAAACACCAGATTGTGCCTATGTTACACCACGTACAAGGTGAAAGAATAAGCGTGGCAGAGAGGAAGTGTGGAGGCTCTGTGGAAGAGGTAGGATTTGATCACAGCTGTGAAGAAGCAGGTAAGGCTTGGACAGGAGAAGGACATCCAAGTGAAAGAGACAATTCAAAACAATGATTTATAGGGAAAGATATGCAAAACCTATTCATGAAAGAGGCAGTTTCATTTTGTTAGATTAGGGGGTCATAGGAGGATGTAACAGGATGTAAGAAAAAAAAATTGGTTGATTACAGATCATAGAAGATCTTGAATATGACATTCAAGTTTATGAAATTTTCTTTATAGAAATTGACAAACCTCTGGCAAGTTTAGCGAATGTTCTTGTAAGGAGTAAAATAAGGAGACTGAATAATGAACAAGAATGGGTCAAAACTCCTGGCCAGATTTACAGTGGAGGATGAGACCTCATTATAATCTCTGATTTCCACCCGTGTGAAGTTATTAGCAGACAGCTTAAATGCCAATCCACGTGGGGTCACTCAGAGATAGGTTAAGCCACTGGGTTATATGGAAACTTTTTATTTCTATGGAATAGGGTCAGCCTGGGTAGACAGTCTGGATTACATGCTACACATTTTGAAGACTTCTACTATCTGCAGTGAAGAAACATCAGAATGTTTTCACAGTTCTCTGTTTTTAAAGAAAATTCCATTAGCATAGTAAATAAGGCCAACTTTATCTTCTATATTTAATGTACACTATACAAGAAAGTAAGAGGCAGTTTATACATTTTAAAGTTCTGCTAAATATACACACATATATATAGAAACAGAGCTATCTCAAGGAGTAACTGCACAGTACACAATTTTAATTTTTCAGAGCTACACAATTTTAATAATTATTTAGGTCATACGGTTGTGCAGAGGATCACAGATTCTATTCCTTAGTGTCTCAGTGACTGTTTCACAGTGCTACTAGGCCAAAATAAATGCCACATGGTTCCATTTATTTAGTAGTTAGATCTCAACAACTCAATAAGAATTTACTTAATAACAACTTGGAAATCGTTTGTGCCACATATTGAAAGACTAACATTTCTATTTTATTCTTAAATAAGCGCAATCACTTAACAACGGGATGCATGAACATGTTGGATATTGTACATCTTCTAATGCACAAAACTCAAATTCAGATTTGCCACTGCTACTTTTATTTCCTGCTCCACATAGATTTTCATGGAGTGCTTCTTTGAGCCATAGAAATCACCAAAGACAGCTTCATCACAAACATTGACATTGTCTAAAGGCATATAGTGCTATCTAATGTTGAAACTATAAACTACCTCAAGCTTGTACGTACAGCATTGCTGTTTCCCTTGAAAGATATTAAATATTTCAGGGCTCTTCTGTGAGCTCACTGGATCACCACAGAAATCTTGGCACAGAGTTTGGAGACCATGGCCATAGTGCTTGCTTTTGAACACCTGGTAAGGACATGAAAGTAACAGATGATGGTGGGGATAAAAGAAATAACATGTGTGTAAAGATACAAGAAATCGACTTCTGAACAAAGGGTAACAAGACTAGGTAGTCTGGTGACAGGAAAGGTTCAAAATGTTTATGGTTAGAGAAGAATTTGAGGCTCAAATACATGCAAATATTTTTTGTCAACTGACCACGACAGCAAAGCTAATGGCATCAGATAACCAACCTTCACCCTCATTTAAGGTTGTCCTCAAACACCTTTCTTACTCCACCAAGTTTGGCTCAGTCTCTATTGTCAGGCTTCGGGGATGTTTGATTAAGAGGTCTTTATAAATTCCCACTAATATTAAGTCAGTACCCAACAATCCTGCTTATAGTTAAATAGTAGTTTCGAAATTTTGAAAATATTTTGGATTTCACAAGAGAAGATTTTTAACTTTCAACCTATTTTTTTAATGAGGTTAATTTTCTTTTAGTCTTAATTTCGACACTTAATGTGTGCCTGCATATCAGTCTCTCAGTGACTGCCTTTAAAAATGATTTTTAAAAGCCCACTTATGAGGGTAATTTCTTTCATTTACATAAATGACCTTCTGGGGTATGCAGAGTTTCCAGTATATTTTGGGAAGGATACGTTGCAGACTTTTAGAACTTGTGACCAACTTTTAATTCTCTTGACAGTCTCGGCAGGAGCTGTGGGGTTGGGGGCATGCTGTCAAAAATTTTGACTTTAGAAAAACTACATTCTTCACCTGTATAAAAACTCATCTGTGTTAACCTGCTTCTGTCATAAATTGGTACAACCTCATGAAAGAAATAATAATGCAAAATAGCTGATTTCTCTCTCTGTAAATCGTGAAGTTTCTCAATTAGAAGAAACCTTTAAGGAACTGCTGCTACTTGTCCATGTCTTTATTTGATAATTTTTATTTTTGGAATTTTTAACTTCTTATACCTAACATTTAAAGATAATAATAGAAGTAACACAATTAAACCCTAAATTTCTTCTTTTTTTATCCATGAATTCTATTTGATGTTAGTCTCAGAAAACAAAAAACATTTTCACAGATTGAGAAGGTATTTGATTACAAAAGGTCAAGGCAAAATACCAACATATTTAACCAATACATTTTTGCAGACTGTTTATAGAAATTCTCTGAGTTGCATAGCAACAGTCTTTTTAATTACTACTTGCTATCCAGATTTTAATAATTTAATTAGTACATTTTGCTTCATTAAATTGCTATATTCGATAGATTTAAGGAATTCAATTCATACCATGTTTTAAATGGTTTTTTCCACATGTTGCTGTGCAAGTAAGAATATGAACTGTATTTATCTTCTATTCAGATGCAACATAACAGAAATGAAATGGAGCGTTTTTGGATATAACTGGTGTGCTCTGAAAGAGAAATAGTTAATTAGAAATTTGGAGAAGGCGAACATGCTTTTCCAAATTATACCATGTTCAGAAAACTGAGAAAGTTTACAGATGGTTTTTTTTTTTTTTTTAAGATGAGAAAAATAAATTTGAAGAGAAAAAATACTCTTCTAATGCTTTTAATAAAATTTTGAAAGTTGCTTTCATGAAGTTTCCAGTTAGGGAATGACTATAAATTGAGATATATGATTAATCTTTGAAGATCGGCTTTCTTTTCTTTAATTCTAAGATGTAACTTATAGTTTCAGGCTTCATATCAGCAGCATATCTTAGTGGCCCACTCGGTCCTTCTTTATCTCCACCCAGAAACCTCATAAGCACTTTAAACTTAACATGATCAAAATCGAACCTTTATTCCCAACCCTCAAAGCTTTTATCTCACAGTCTTCCTTATGTTAGTAATGCAAATACTCCAGGCAATAATCCGAGAGTGTTCTTTGATGCCTCCTTTCCCTACACCGCCCTATATCTAGTCCATTAATGAGTTTCGTTGGTTCTGCCTACAAAATATATGTCAAACCTATTAACTTTGCTCCATCTTTTCTGCTGCTGAGCTAGACCAAAACACCATCATCTCAAGATACTATCCTGTCAAAGTGTTCTCTCTAAGTCCATTTCTCTCTCTACATCCCATTCTACACACAGCAGCCAATTAAATCTTTCTGTAACATAAATAATATCATGTGATCCCCTAAATGCCTTCCATGGCTTTCTTTTGAACTTACAATCAAATTTTTCCTGGAATCTTTGTCCTGACCTGATCCTTCCTAACTCGCCAACATGAGCACATTATACTGTGTAGTTCACCACACTCATCCACATCAATCTTACTTTGTTCCCGTGAGTGTTGTAAGTGCTTTACCACCTCAGCACTTTGCTATATGCACTTTTTGCTGTCTGGAACACTCTTCCTGCCCATTTTTCCCCAACATTGGCTTGTTCTTATTCTCCATATCTTTAACATAAATGCCACATTTACAGAGAGGCTTTCTATACATTCTTATCTAAATATTTTATGTTCATGTCCCTTATTACCCTTTATCTTATCAGTATTATTTCTGTCACAGTACCTATCACAAATATTACTTATTTCTTTAATATTTTGTAATAATTGTATATATTTAATGTGTGCAACATGATGTTTTGTTTTACATATAACTTTGTGAAATGATGACCACAATTAAGCTACCTAACATGTCTATCACCTCACCTAGTTACCTTTGTTTAATGTGGTAAGAATACATGAAATCTGATCTGTTAGCAAATAACAAGTACATAGCACCTTATTATTAATGTGTTATATTAATATATAGTGATTTTATTATTAATTAATATTATATTAAATTGATATCTATAGTCACCATGCTGTACGTTAGGTCTCCAGAGCTTATTCATCTTCTAACAGAAAGTGTGTAACGTTTGACCAACATCTCACTATTTCTCCGACCACCCCCCAACCTCAGGTTACCATCCTTCTACTCTCTGTTTGTATGAGTTATGTTTTTCAGATTGCATGTATAAGTGGAATCACTTTTTCTTTCTGTGTCTAGCTAATTTCATTCAGTATAATGTCTTCCAGATTCATCCGTATTATCACAAATGACAGGATTTTCTTTGTTAATGCCGAATAATGTTTACACACACACACATACACAGACATTTTCTTTCTTCATTCATCTGTAAATGAGCACTTATATTTTATCTTGACTATTGGAAAAAATGCTGCAATAAACATGGGAGTACAGATATTTCTCTGAGAAACCAATTTTATTTCCTTAGGATATATGCCCAGAAGTGGGACTGCTGGATCATATGGTAGTCCTATTTTTAATTTTTTTAAAGAAACTTCCATATTGTTTTCATAGTGACTGTACAACTTTATATTCCTACCAACAATGTATAAGGATGTTTCTTTCTCCATGCCCTCACCAGCACTTATCTTACAACTTTTTGCTAATAGCCATCCTAAAAGATGTGAGGTGATATCTTATTGTGGTTTTGATTTCCATGTTCCTGATAATTGATGATGTTGAGCACCATTTCATATACCTATTAACCATTTGTACGTCTTCTTTGAAAAATAACTGTTTGGGTCCTTTGACAATTTTTTAAATAAGGTTATTTTGTTTTGTTATTGAGTTGTATGGGTTCCATGTATGTTTTGGATATTAAATCATTATTGAATATATGGTTTGCCAATATTTTTTCCCATTCCATAGATTTCCTTTTCATGTTGTTGATTGATTTCTGTGTTGTATAGAAACTTTCAGTTAGATGTACTTCCACTTGTTTATTTTTGCTTTTGCTACCTGTGCTTTTCAGGCCATTTCCAGAAAATCTTTGCCCAGACCAGTCGTATGGAGCTTTTCTCCTATGTTTTCTTCTAGGAGTTCTATGGTTTTAGGTCTTATGTCTTTAATCCATTTTGAGTTGAGTCTTGTGTGTGGTGTAATACAAAAGGAAAATTTCCTCTTTTTTTTTTTTTTTTTTTTNTTTTTTTTTTTTTTTTTTTGCTTGTGGATATCAAGTTTTCCTGGCACCATAACTGAAGACACTATTTTTTCTTCATTATGTATTCTTGGCACCTTCGTTGAAGATGAGTTGACTGTAAATACTTGGGTTTATTCCTGGGTTTTCTATGCTGTTCTGTTTGTTGTTGTTATGCCCATATGATAGTGTTTTGATTGCTATAGCTTTTTGTTATGATTTGAAATCAGGAATGTGATACCTCCAGCTTTGTTCTTCTTTCTCAAGTTTACTTTACCTATTGAGAATTTTTAGTTGTTCCAGATGAATTTTAAGATTTATTTCTCTATTTCTGTGGAAAATGCCATTGGAACTTTGATAAAAATTGCATTAAATCTGCATATCTCTTTGGGAAGTTTGTTTAGACAATAGTGATTTTTTAAAATCCATCACCACAGGATTTTTTTAAATATACTTGCATTTCTTCCATTTATTTCATTGATGTCTTATATTTTCAGTATGCAGATATTTTACCTCCTTGGTTAAATTTATTCCTATGTCTTTTTATTCTTTTAACGTTGTTGTAAATAGGATTGTTTTCTTAATTTTGGGGGAGGGGAATTTATTCTTAGTATATAGAAACAAAGCTGACTTTTTTGTCCTGATTTTGTATCCTATGATTTCACTGAATTTATTAGTCACAGCTTTTTTTCATGGAGTCTTTCTGTATATAAGATTATATTATCAGCAAACAGAGACAGTGGCACTTTTTCTTTTGATTTGGATGCCATTTATTTCTTTTCTTGCCTAATATCTCTGGCAAGAACTTCTAGTTTTATGTTGAATTGAAATGGTAAGAGTAGGAATCCGTGTCTTTTTCCTGATTTGAGAGAAAAAGCTTTTATCATTTCACCACTGAAAAGGATATTAACTATGGGCTTCTCAAATATAGCCTTTATAATGTTGAAATCTATTCCTTCTGTTTGTCAGTTTTTGGGTGTAGTTTTTGTCATAAAAGCACATTCAGTGTTGTCAAATGTTTTTTCTTCCTCTATTGAGATGATGATACGATTTTTTTTCATTCTGTTGTTGTGGTGTATCACACGTATTGATTTATGTATGTTGAACCATCCTTGCATCCAGGGATAAATATCACTTGATCATGGTATATGATCCTTTTAATAAGCTATTGAATTCATTATGCTAGTAATTTTTAAAAAAAAAATTTGTATCAATGCTCATCAGGGATATTGACTTGTAATTTTCTTTCTTTGTAATATCCTTTTTGTTTAGGTATATAAGGGTAATACTGGCCTCATGAGTGCTTCCTTCAATTTCTTGTAACAGTTTGAGAAGAACTAGTGTTAATTCTGTTAAATGTTTGATAGAATTCACCAGTGAGACCATGAAGTCTTGGCCTTTATTTTATGAGAGATTTTTAATTGCTCATTCAATCTCCTTACTCATTATTAATCTGTTCAGATTTTTTATTTCTTCATGATTCATTATTTGTGCATTGCATGTTTCCAGCAACATATCCATTTATGCCAGGTTACCAATTTGTGGATGTTATTCAAGTAATTCCTTATAAATCTTTGTATTTCCATGTACCGATTGTAATGTCTCTTCTTTCATTTCTGATTTTATTTGAGTATTTGCTCTTTATATATTAACTGACAAATAATAACTGTACATATTCTTGAGTACACAGTGATGTGTCAATATATACACTGTGTAGTGATCCATCAGGGTAATTAGCATATTCATTATTCAAAACATTTATTCATTTATATTTTTTCATCACTCTAGCTAAAAGTTTGTTGATGTTCTTTATCTTTGCAAAAAAAAAATCACAAACTCTTCATTCTGTTGATATTTTTCCAATGTTTTTGGTAGTCTCTATTTCATTTATTTGTGCTCTGAAATTTGGTATTTCCTTCCTTCTACCTTTGGCGTTAGTTTGTTCTTTTTTTCTAGCTCCCTGAAGTCAAAACTAGGTTACTTAAGATTTTTTTCTCCATTTAGGCATTTATCTCTGTAAGCTTTTCTCCTAGAACTGCTTTGACTGTATTTTGCAAGTTTCGATATGTCATATTTTCATTTTCATTTGTCTCAAAATATTTTTTAAATTCCTTTTTGATACCTTCTTTTCCCTATTGGTTGTTCAGGGGTGTGTTGTTTAATTTCCACTTACTTATACCTATCTATTCCTTAAGTTTTACTTATTCATACCTTAATTTACACTTATTTATACCACTTATTCTACTTATGTATTCACTTTTCGATACCTAGTTTCATACCACTGTGGTCAGTGAAGATGCCTGATGTGATTTCAGTTTGCTTAAATTTTCTGACTTACTTTGTGACCTAATATATGTTCCATCCTGGAGAATGTTCCATGTGTGCTTGAGAAGAATGTGTATTCTGCTACTGTTGGGTGACGTGTTCTGTATATCTTAGGTCTACTTTGTCTAAAATGTAATTAAAATTCAATATTCCCTTATTCACTTTTTGTGTGGGTGATCTACTTATTGCTCAAAAAGGAGTATCAAAGTCCCCTACTATTATTCTGTTGCTCTCATGTCTCCCTTTAGATGTGTTGATATTCACTTTACATATGTGGGTGCTTTAATACTAGGTGTTTATATATCTACACACACACACACACACATACACGTTTAAAATTGCTATATCCTTTTGATGAATTGACCCTTTTATCATTATAAAATGACCCTCTTTGTTTTACAGTTTTTGACTTAAAGTCTATTTTGTCTGATTTAAGTATAGCTACCCTTGCCCCTTTCTTTGGGGTTTTATTTGCATATAATATCTTTCTCAATGTACTCACTTTCACCTTATGTATGTCCTTAAAGCAGATGTGAGTTTCTTAAAGACAGCATATAATTTGGTCTTGTTTACTGAACCATTTAACCACTCTGTCTTTTGATTGGAGAATGCAATTCATTTACATTTAAAGTCATTATTGATGGGTAAGAACTTACTATTTTCATTTTACTATGATTTCTTGATTATTTTATTGATCCTTTATTTCTTTGTTCCTTTATTTCTTTTTTGTTGCCTTTCATTGTGATTAGATGATTTTTTTGTATTGGTGTGCTTTGATTCCTCTTCATCTTTTGTGTATATACTATAGATTCTTGCTTTTTGGTTACTATGAGGGTTAAATAAAACATCTTAGGGTTAGACAAGTCTATTTCAAGTTGATAACAATTTTACTTGCATACAGAAATTCTGCATTTTTATCTCTCCAGACACATGTTCTGGTTTTTATGTCACAATTTACATCTTTTAAATTGCATATGTGTTTAATTGCAGTTCTTTGGGAGGCCAAGGTAATCACTTGAGGCCTGGAATTTGAGACTAGCCTGGGCAACACAGCAAGACCCATATTTACAAAAAAATAATAATAACTAGAAGTGGTGGTATGTGCCTGTAATCCTAGCTACTCAGTAGCCCAGCATCACTTCAGCCCAGGAGTCCAAGGCTGCAGTGAACTATGATTATGACACTGCAGTGTAACCTAGGTGACAGAATGAGATGCTGTCTCTAAAAATAAATAAATAAATAAACACAAGTAAATAAATTCATTAGTAAGTTATCATAGTTATATTTATTTTCAATATTTTTGTCTTTTACCTTTTATTCTAAAGTTAAAATGATTTACATGCCACCATTACAGTACTAGAATATTTTATACTGGACTATATACTTACCTTAACTAGTGAATTAACTTTCATATGCTTTTGTGTTACTAGTAGCATCCATTTGTTTCAGCTTGAAGAACATGTTTTAGCATTTCTTGTAAGGCAGGTCTAGTTGCAATGACTAGACCTTAGTTTTTATTTGTCTGTGAAGCTCAATCTTTTCTTTATTTCTGAAGGACCGACAGCTTTAAAGTGTTCTTGGTTGGTAGGGTGGTTTTTTTTTTTTTTTTCTCTTTTAGCACTTTGAATATATAATTCCATTCTCTCCTGGCCTGCAAGGCTTCTGCTGAGAAATCTGCTGATAATCTCATGGAGGGTCTCTTGTTTGTGATGTATACAATTCTCTTCTACTTTAAAAATCATCTCTGTCTTTGATTTTTGACAGTTTTATTTTAATGTGTCTTTGTGAAATCTTATTTGCAGTGAACCTGATTGGAGACCTTTAAGCTTCATGTACCTGGATATTTATACCTCTCCCTAGATTTGAAAGGGTTCAGCCATTCTTTCTTTAAATAAGCTTTCTGCCTTTTTTTTTCCTCTCTTCTCATTTTTAGACTCCTATGATGTGAAAGTTAGCTCTCTTGCTAGTGTCCCATAAATCCCATAGGCTTTCTTTATTTTCTGTCATTTTTTAAAAAAATACTTTACCCTCTCACTGAATATTTTCAAATAACCTGTGATTTCAAGGATTCTTTCTTCTACTTAAGTGTGCCTTTGACACTCTTTTCCATTTTTTACTTCAAATCATGGTATTCTTCAGCACCAGAATTTCTGTTCGGTTCTTTGTTATGATTTCCATCTCTGTCTTTCCTAAACTTCAATTTTGTGGTGTTATTTATCTGTGTTCTCTTAAAACTCACCAAGCTTTCTTAAAACAATTATTTAAATTGTTGAGCAGTTCATAGATCTCCAGTTCTTTTAGGTTGGGTACTGAAATATTATTGTGTACCTTTGGGGGTGTCACATTCCTTGATATTTTAATTGAAGTCTTGAAGTTTTTACATTAAATCCTTGAAGTCTTCCATTGCGGTCATTGCATTTGAAGATGTGGTCACTCTAGCTAATTGTTACTAACCGGCTTCAGGAAAGAAATACCTTCACGAAACAAATTGGTTAGGGTTTCTGAGGCTCTCTCCAAACTTTTCTATAGGTGAGTGTGTTCCATATCTCTTGCTCTTCTTGGGAGACTATACTTTTGTTTTTCTTCAACTTTTATTTAAAGTACAGGGGATTGATATGCAGGTTTGTTACATGGGTATATTGCACCCAGACACTGAGCATAGTACCTAATAGGTAGTTTTTCAACCCGCAACCCTCCCCTACCCTCCCCACACTAGTATTCTGTGGCATGTATTGTTCCCATGTTTATGCCCATGTGTGCTCGTTTAGTTCCCACCTATAAGTGAGAACATGCAGTATTTGTTCTTCATATTATTCAATATCTTCTGTGGCCAGTGGATTAGATGTTTAATATGATGACTTTAAATAAAAATGAACATCATTTTAAAGGACAGACATATGTGGCACATATACACCATGGAATATTATGCAGCCATCAAAAACGATGAGTTTGGGTCCTTTGTGGGGACATGGATGAACCTGGAAACCATCATTCTCAGCAAACTGACAGAGGAGCAGAATATCAAACACCGCATGTTCTCACTCATAGGCGGGTGTTGAACGATGAGAGCACATGGACAAAGGGAGGGGAGCACTACACACTGGGGTCAGTTGGGGGGACATAGGGGAGGGACGGTGGGGGGTGGGGAGCTGGGGGGGGATAGCAGGGGGAGAAATGCCACATGTAGGTGATGGGGAGGAAGGCAGCAAATCACACTGCCATGTGGGTTCCTATGCAACAATTTTGCATGTTCTTCACATGTACCCCCAAACATAAAATACAATAAAATAAATAAATGGGAAAAAAAAAAAAAGACAGACATATTAATTAATTCAGGAAAAAATTGGATATTTCCTGTGATCCCGGCACCATACTAAGTACAAATAATACAATGCTTTCATGAAGCTACAGCAGATAAAAAACTACACAAAGGCTTTCTAAATTTAACTCTGTAATGGAATATGTAATTTTCTGTTCAATATGGTTATGTTACACATTGACTGAGGGCAGAGAAATGTATTATCATCTTTCATTTATAGTCATTCAGTTGAACTAAATTGAGAAAGTGCTTTGATGAATGTTTTAGATGAGAAGAAGGTGGAAAAGAAGGTGTATCTTCCTTCAAATCTCCTCTAGGAGACATATGCAAAAAACATTTATGAAAAAAAAGACAAAAAATGTTATGTACTTGTAAAACAGAATTAAAGTACATAATAAAAAGAGTTAAATCTTAAAAATAATTAATTTGAATGACTTATGGGGATCATTTAAGAAAATAATATTTTATAAGTCTATCAAAATGTAATAGAGTCCCCAGAACTTATGACTGTACTTTAACATCTTTCATATATATATTGCATGATAAATTAATTTTTTACCTGGAGGATTAGAGTTTCTGTTAATCCCTTTGTGTTATATGAAAGTGAAATTACATACAAACTTTTATAGGTATCAGATGTGATTGCATTTGGCTGGGGGTGGGGCGATAGTATAAATGTTTTTGCATTAATGACACCAAAATTGTTAAGAGCTGTAAGATGAATAATTTTGAAAGCAGAGTCATCACAATGTAGAAAACAGAAATTAATCAGTGGTTAGATTTTACATCAGGAAATCAAAGGATATCTAAGTCAATGATGAAAATTGATTGTTTTATGTGTTCATATGTGGAACACTGATTGCAATAGGAACCACAGCATTAAAAATAGGCAAGCAAATTTCTAGCTTCTGTTATAAAATAACCTCTGACTTTTCTGTATATATTCTAGCTCTAGAAGTCATTGGCTAAATGAGTGATGATACTAAGGATTCATTGATTTGTATACTAGGGCAATTTTTTTACTCAGTTATATTGAGATCTATTTCATAGCCAATTTCTCTCTAAAAAGGCATATCTTGGACAATCAAGAGCTACACTGCCCAATGCAGTAGCAATTACCTACATGTGACGAGCATTTGAAATGTGACTGGCCCAAATTGAGATGTGCTTTAAATGTAAAAAATACACTGGTTTGAAGATTTAATATACAGAAAAAAA
>NW_016107479.1:1136603-1225298 GCF_001604975.1 Cebus imitator | reverse complement strand
AAAAAAAAAAAAAAAAAAAAAAAAAAAAAAAAAAAAACAGGAAGATTTGGGGAAGAAAGCATGTAAATATTACATTAAGATATTTATATTGATTATATATTAAAATGATACTATTTTTGGTATACTAGATTAAATGAAGTATATTTTTAAGAAATTCATTGCCCATGTCTTTTTACCCTTTGTGGTGTGTCTGTGAGTAAAGTTTAAATTGTATTTGTGACTCATATTTTTACTAGGCAGCATGGATCTAATAAATATTTTTAAAAGAAGTATTTTTTATCCTAGAATGGCTTTCATGACCCAGTCATTGTTTAAGTGTCCATTAAATCATAAGGGAATTATACTATGGGACACCATGGTATATATCTTGCCAGTGTTAATATTTGTTTTCCTCATATAAAGGGATTTAATCTATTTAGCAAGGGGGCTTAGTAGAGTTCTATAGTCCATACTGTTTAAAGTTATACTTCTCCTTTAGTATATTATTTCTTTTCCTTTACCTGCAGATATGTCCATTTATTAGTAGGATATCTTCCTGGGAAAATAATAGGAAGGATAATTAAATAAGTGGTGATATTTACCTTTAACAAAGTTTATTCTTTCTCATTTCTGCTCCTCACAGAGATAATGAAAGTTAGTGCAATAATGAAGGAGCCACACTTAGCCAAACCCAGATATAGCTGGCCTTTTCTAATGATCTTACTCAAGCTCTCCAAAACTGACTTATTATTTCCCTTACAGTGTCTTGATTCACAACCCCTCTCCCTCCTGGACTCTCATATACATGCACACACACACATGCACACACGCACAAACTCATTATTATTAGAGGTTTGTTTTCCACCAACCACCACCCCTCCCCGAACTTTATCACAGGTGGCCTCTAAAAATGAAAATCATTTATGCTATCCTTCTGGCAAAGACCAGTTTTTTCTCATGCAAAGATAAAGTGTTCACTTTTATTGTCTCCCTCATTATGGTACATTTATCTAAATGGAATTAATAAAGCACCTACCACAGGTTTCCTTAGCTGATTGCTTACAAGTTTGAGAATGTTAATATTCAAGGACATTAAAACAAGAATAAAAGAAATTAGATCCTTTGAAATAGGAGATATTTTAACGTATGATCCCATAAAATAAAATAAACATTCTAAAAAATGAAGCCTATAAACATCAGGAAGATGGATAAGTTGACACCTCATTTTGCATATCTCTGCTTAATAATATTATATTTCATTTCCCATGCTAAGAAAACAGCCATTACCCAAAGCAGCCACTCGTAAACAGGGCTTGTGAACAGATTGCATCCTTGTTGGTGGTATGATAATTGAAATAAGTTTTCTAGTCTTTTATGAGAAAATACCAGATGTATAAAATACCTATTAATCAACTCTCTTGCTTTTGCAAACATAAGTTTCAGTACCAATGGCTATTAAAAAATAAAATGTGCAATGAAAAAGAGGATTGCGAGAAAATACCAAAGAATTAGCTAAGTGATTCATCTTTGGGCTGTTTCTGGGTATCTATTGATTGCAGGATGGAGCAGTAAAATCATTACTTTGGATTTCTTGAAGAAATACTTAGGATACCGTCATGCCCAGTACTTCTGCGCTGTCTGTCCTAAAGAGAACAGGCAGGGGCAAGGAGGGGATGTGATTGTCAATGGGTACATGAATAGTCTACCTTTCTATTTCACCCACAATTTTCTATTCTATTCATTGAAGTTTCCACTAAATGTTTCCTTATCTATCATCATTTGTAAAGGTCATGTATAGCATCAGCACTTTACAATGCTGTCAGGCCAAGTCCCTCCCAGTTTGGACAACCCTTCCCCACCTCACCCTTCCCTTTCAAATGCAAATGAGAAATAAGAAAATTGAGAGGCAATTGAAAAAGGTGATAGGAAGCAGGAGAGAAAAACTAGCCTAGAAAGAGAAACATTAAAATGACAAGAGTTTTCCCCAAAGTGCTATTGTACATATATTGGCGAAAACTGTCTTCAACTATTTTTCCCTCATGCAAAAGATAAAAGAAGTTGTTTCCTAGAGGTAGAAATAGGTAATTTTAATAAACATGATTTTGGTTTTCTGCTTGAATCATGACTTAATATAGTCCCTTTATAGCAGTCTCTGGAGTTAAGATCACATGCCTCACTCTGATGGTGTCTTAATGTTTACATATTTCAAGTTCGGGGCTTTAGCTGATAGAGGCTGCTTTTATTCAGCCCAATGTTCTAGCTTAACTTGCAGGTTTTCTTTGCTCACTTTTACTTTTGAAAGTCAGTGATAAGATAATGTTAGGTACTTACTTAGTTTACATGTATAGAAAATAGATTTACCTAATTTATAGAAAATATATTTCACAATGTCATTTCAAAGCTCAGAAAACAGGTTTTTTTCCACAGACTTTTCTGGCATTCTCTCCATTACCTGACTGTTAAATTCTGCAGATTTAGGGCAGGTTCTGAGTGTCCTTTGTTGGGACGTCAGGTTCAGAGCTCATCCCTTCTTCAGAAGCCCCTGTGTGCAAGTTGATATACAGTCCTCCAAACCTTTCTTCTCCACCTGATCAGTATTTACTATTACTGGATGTTTATTAGTGATAATTATCTGGGATTTATACTTGACTCAAAGAGGGAGAACTAATGGTAGCATCATTAAGCTTCCTGAAAGGTGAATGAAGGTGATACTTTCCCATGGGCTTTAGAGTTTTTATCATGTTCAATGACATACTTTGACTCAGTTGGACTTCCTTTAACTGGGTTATATAAGGGATCACCTTTTTCAGGCAAGAGTGACTGTGTATTCCAAGTGCCTCCACTTGAATTTCCAATTTTCTAAGGCTTTACACTTACAAATGTAAATATACATTTATTGGCGAGGAGGGAGTGCCGGTACAAAGACAGCAGAATCTCTAGAAACCTGTCCTGTAAGCACGTTACTAAATTACTTTCTAGCCATAGTGTTATAGTCCCTCTGCCATGTATTTTCATGTAGCAGATATCTTTTTCCGCCGTGTCTAATTGAATTCCCTCTGTGGGTCTTTCTATTCCTCACATAGCTTTTTATAAAGAACCCTGGGCTACGAGACAAGAAGCCTAGGTTCTAGTCCCACATCTGGCAATCGTTGGTTGAAGAATTTTTGCCAAGCCATTTTCATATACCTGATCCTCAAGTGTCCTCTTCCAATGAATGGGGAACTTTTATTAGTTCATTCTTGGGGGTACGTAAGAAGAACACAAATTCCTTAGACAAGAACATTAGAATCGTGTGGTGGAGAGAGAGGGGATTGTTCAAACTATATGATCCTTTCTCCTACCCACCACAAGAAACTGTAATAAACTTCCCCAACTCAAGAAACACAGTTAAAATTAATAAATGTCCACACAATTTTTGGAAAATAGGCCTTTTAGAAAAATTAGATATCAATTTAAACGCCTTCTCCAGAGAAATTCATTTACACGCAACATTCTGGAAATAGATTTTAGAAGTTCAAATACGTTTACCTCTCCATCTCCCAGTCCCCTGCAAAAATCTGAACCTGTAATGATCACTGTACAGTATATTTGCTTGAGAATGCTGCTGTATAATGTAAACCTTCTACTAAAAGCAGTAGGTTTTATTTTTATTCCACCATTGTATAGTCTTAGTTAGCTAAGAAACATTTTGGAAAAGAAAGGTGAGTTTAGAAGCCTCCCCAAATTATACTTAATGACCATAAAAATATTTAAATTATTGTACTGTTAAATATAATTCTGACCTCTGAATGCTTCTCAGATATGTTATCATTACTGATTCCAAACTGTGACATTACTGCAACCTGAAGCTTAACAGATTTATCAAAAAAATAGCATCCTCAATGGCTGTTGTCTTTTTTTAATAGAAGCCTTCAATGAATTAAATGAAAAACTAGCCAAAACAGCAATACAGTTTACAAACCATAATAGCCAGCTCTAAATGTGTGTCCTGGGGTTTCAGATGATGTCATCATCTACTACTGCAAATTTAATAGTATGGTTGCCTGGAAGGCAAGCTATTATAGTATGTTTAATTTCACTAAGATGTAAATTACATGCTTCAGCTTTGTATAGTATTAGTATTGGCTATTGTCACATTCACTTATTTTTGCAGCTGTCAGCCATGCTAATATTTATGGCTGTTCTGTTAATCTAGAAGCCTGATGCAATTATCTATGTATCTATCTATCTGTCTGTCTGTCTGTCTGTCTGTCTGTGTGTCTGTCTCCATTCATCTATTAGCTTTTCTCATATTCTACCTTACTCCTTAAATTATTTGATTACCACTATAACCAAAAGCCAAATTAATCTTAAATTGAGCTGATTTTCTAATTTTTGAAAAGAATTATTTTAAGGCTAAATGTTCTTTAATAGCATTGTATGTTAATTTTGTGAATACAGAAGTAACTATATTTTTTAAAAGATTAGTTCAGAAAAAATTTCCTTAAGACCACTTGTCCTTAATGTCCCTGCTAGTTTGGATAGAGTTGACATTTTCTTTTCCCTGGCACAGATATATATATTTTTTGAGACAGGGTCTCATTTTATCATCCAGACTGGAGTGCAGTAGTGTAATCAAAGGTCACTATAACCTTGTACTCCTGGGCTTAACTGATCCTCTCATAGTTGGAACTGTAGGCACATGTCGCCATGCCTAAGTTTATTTATTTTTTTTAATATTTGGTAGAGACAGGGTCTCACTATGCTTCCCAAGCTGGTATTGAGCTCCTGGACTCAAGCAATCCTGCTTTGGCCTTCTGAAGTGCTGGAATTATAGACATGAGACCCCATGCCTGGCTAATTTTTTAAATATCATATATAAAAATTCTGCCTTTGTTTTAGCTTTTTGTTTTTAAATTTCTCTTCAAATTAAGGAGCAGTTGAGTTTGATGACTAAGATCTTGGGTTTGGGACATGGAAGCCAACACTTCCATCCTCAAATTTTGTCTCATATAGTTTATAAAACTACCATAGACTCAATGTCATAATATGGAAAATATAAAGATATACTGTCTATAAAACTATTAGCCATATAAAGAAAACTTCCACTCCCTCTCCTCCTCCTTTCTCTTCAGAGTTTCCCACAGTACCTGCAAATCTTGGCAAAGTCACTTAACTCCTCCAGAGTTTTGTTTTCTACTCCCCCAAAGAGGAGATTTTACTAAATTATCTCTAGATGCCCTTTCAGTCTGACAACGTATGGTCCACAACTGAGATAGTAATAAGCTTCTTATTGGCCGTTTCACTCATTTAATATTATATGAGACAGGGAGAGAGAAATAGGGAGAGAGTCTTAAAGAATGGGTTGACTTGTCTTAGAGAAGCAGGGCATGAGCAAGAATAAGGGCTTTTCTTGTTCTGGGATGGTAGATAAAAACAACTTGATTCCTGGAATGGAAATATAGAAGACCCTCTGAGAGATGTCAACAGAGGTTAGGCAAAGAAGACAGGGATTTTTCTGCTAAGTAGAGAGCAGCTAGGGTCTCAGGTAGACAGAGAGGCGGGGCAAGAGATTATCAATTTTTATATAGAGAAATGACATTTGAAAATGTCATTTCTATCCATTTTGGAATTCTTGTAATTAGAGCACTGATATTTCTCTTTTATAATTGAAAGAAGCTATGTTGTAAGTACTGACTTAGAAAGAACTAAGGCTAGGACACAAGAAACCTAGGTTCTAGTCCCAGATCTGCCAATCATGGGTTGAAGCAGTTTGGCAAGTCATTTTTAGAAAGGTGAGGAATTTTTATTAGGTCAGTGTTTAGGAATAGATTAGAAAATTTTAAAACTTTTGGGCAAGAACATTCAAAGCATGAGGAAGAGAAAAATATAAAAATGGAAAGAAGAGAATAAAAGGTAAGGACCCAAATGCAGGTATCATTGGAGAGAAGAAAATGGAAGAAGTGGAGATAAAAGAAGTGTGAAGGAAAGATAATGTGATCTGTGTATATTTTCAGTTTCCTGCAGTAACATGTTTTCCACCACAAAGGCTGAAAGTCTTGAGATATTTCTTTCATAATTTCAAAGACCAGCAACACCATTGCCACTCTTCTTTGTGGTCCAAGGAGCAATGAATTGGATTTCGTTTTGGCTCTGTCACTCATTTCTAGGGCCACTCTATACAAGTTGCCTTTCTTCTCCATACCAAATTTTTTTCTTATTGTTAACACTGAAGATGGCAACTGAGTAAAGTTTGAGATGCCTTGCTATTCTAAAATTCGAAAAAGTTATGTTTTTATCTAGGGGAATGCCCCTGGCAAAAACTTATTCAAGCCCTGTAATCCAAAACCTGAAAGAACCAAGCATACCCTCCTTGATTGTGCTAAGGTACAAAAATCTTTGAATCAGAGGATTTGAACATTCTCTCTGAATCCTGAAGTCAAACAAGGGGCCAGGAATTGTTCTGAATACTAAGGATACAGTCATAAAAAAAATGAACAAAGTCCCTGTTCTTGTGGAATTATTTATGCCAAGAGTGGACAATTGGAGTACATTTTGCAATCAACCATCATGATTCCCCTTTACAACAAAAGGTTTTAAACATTTTTTTATGGTTTGCAGTGTACTTTGTAGTATCTGTGCCAGTAAAACTCATTGGCCTAATTATTCTTAGCTTCTCTTTATAAACCTGTAAGTGCTGAAAGGCAGTGTGAACAAACTATTACACTTATGTAATCACTTAAAAAACACAGAGAGTTGCCCCATGTTACGTACATTATCTTTGTTAGAATTGTATTGTGAGATTTTCAGTATTAGTGGAATAGTTTTAGAGATAGAGAATCATTAGTTTATTAATCCTTTGGATATACAAAGAGATTTTTATTATGCATACTTCTTAGTTGAGCAATAAGTAGGAGAAAATAATTTAATATCTTCTGGTCAGCTTAAAAAACAAATGGCTTTTAAAAGAAATGATTATACAGACTAAGTCAGTCCTCGGGATGGGTCAAAATAAATCAATGATAATGAACTCTAAATTTAAATAAAATCATCACTGTAATCAAAGCAAAAGTATTTTATTCTTCTTGAACACCTAAAAGCAAGTTAATGCTCCAGTGGCATTGAACTACAGATGTTCATTGTTTTCCTTCTGGGTCTGTTTGCACACAGCAAAGCCTAGTCTATATTTGACTTGAGCTTTGTTTATTTACTTAGTGCAGTTGCATTCATTAGCTGAATTGTGTTTTGTTCTTTATGTAGCCACAAAAGCTCATCTATATCATAGAAGCATAATGATGACAGAAATCTTTCTCAGAATTTTACAACCTGTTTCTGAGTAATAGATATTTTAGAGGTGGTATAAAACTGTAGTAAATTACAGCATCCTAACAATATCTATCAGAAGTGTGGAAATTGTATTCTCCAGAATATTTGGTGGCTTGGTATCCTACAGAAGAATTCAAATCCAGGAACAGAATACAGGAACAAAGCGTGGAAGGAATGAGTGTGCAGGATTTTTAAATTCCATTTAAAAACAATGAATTATTTTCAAATGCTTGTATGCCTCTTCCATTGAGATTTATTCAACAAGAAACATGTGCTGATATTTCTTCTAAATAACCTCTAAGACTTCCAGATGTTAATCATGAATGTTAGAGGAACCAATTCCAAATCATCTTCATGGTTGGGATTCTTTCTTTTCACTATTGAAAGATGTATTATATTAACTGACACATAATTTATGTCAGGAATGAAAGAGAATCTTTCATTATGACTATCCTTGCATGTTAAAAAGCATACATAACTATAAATATTACTATTAATTGTAAATAAAACTATACCTCTTCTTTAGATAGCTAACCAAAAATACTAACAAAAAAAAAAATTCCCTCACTGAAATAAATTTACTTCTAAAAGCAGTCTCAAATGTAACCCATGAGCACATGCTTATAACTACAACATCCAACCAAATAAAAATTAGAAGGAAATAAAAGGAAGACAAGGAACAGACTTACTTTGTCCAAACAGAAAATTTTTGTTCTTATAGAATTTCTAATGAAAGGAATGTGTAGTGGCTGAATGGTGGTCCCCCATAAGATATGCCCACGTGCTAATCCCTGGAACCTATTAATATAACTTATTTGGGGGAAAAAAAAAAAAGTCTTTGCAGATTTAATTAATTTAAAGATGTTGAGAGAAAGAGATCATCCCGGAGTTTCCAGGTAGGCCCTAAATTCAATGATAGCAATGTGAAGACAAAAACAGACGCTGGAGGGATGTGGTCAGAAACCAAGCTGGCATCCACCAGAGGCTGGACTAGGCACAGACCAAACTCTCCCCAAACCCTCTGTAGGAAGCACAGTCCTGCCAACACCTTGATTTCAGATAAATTGCTGCTGTTTTAACTTTCCAAGTTTGTGATAATTTGTTACAACAGTCCTCAGAGACAAATACAGTATGACTTCAAGCAATCAGTGAAGCTCAACAAATGTAGGAATATTTCACCCAAAGGAAAGAGGACTATGAAAATTACTGTTCCTCATTCAAAACCACCCAAACCATTTTGTATGCTTTGGCATCTGTTGAGACTCCAGCAGACTTTAAACCCAAGTGAAATTTAAAACACATCACAATCACTCAAGCTGAAGCACTTTGAGGTGTTTAGGTAAGGAATATAATTAACAGGGATATGTGTATATATATATATATTTTTTTTCAAAAACATGTACAGTCAAGCTCAAAAATGTGATTCAACAACATAATGAATATGCCAACTTTTGTTAGTAACTACTTGAATAAAAGCAAATATTATTTGTTGATTAATAGAGTAAGATTTTTTTCAATAATTTCTAGACTCACTCAATCCCAGCAACTTAGTAGTTTAAAATTGTAAAGTAATAAAAAATGTCAGGTCTTATTAATTAATAATTTATATTGAATGTTTGTGGAAGTCATAGATACTTTAGATTTTTAGAGAAAAAAATTCACTGACATGATCCTGGCTCTCTAAAAACATTTACATGAGGATGTTGCATATCTGAATATTATATCCATATGTACTTCAAAAATTGAGATAGGAAGTGTGAATTCTGGGATGTTGCTGCTGGACACTCTTGAATTTATCTTACTTTGGAAATCTCAAAATAGTTCCTCTTTAAAATTTCATAATTATTCTACTTTTCCAGTTAAAAAAATCTAGTTTTCCTTGATGAGCAAATTATGCCAATAGTCTTATTTTTGTTTAATGTCCTCATAATTTTTTCTTAATAAGTTTAAATTTGTTTATGTTAATTTCTTTTAAAAAGAAAGTGTCGGAGAGGTAACATCTTTTATTCCTTCTACTCTTGCATGTGATTGACTGGGTCTCTATAACAAAAGACAGATTAACAAGACAGAAAAAAAAAAGAAGCATATTAGCATGTATATCATCCATGTAACACATGGATGATACCCAGGAATGAATAACCCAGAAGATGTGTCTGAAACATGGATTTACTTTGGGAGGTGAGGTGATTGCATCACTTGAAGCCAGGAATTCAAGACCAGAGTAGGTAACATAGAAAGACCCCAACTCTACAAAAATAAAAATAAATTATCAGGCATGTGGCATGCACCTGCAATCCTAGCTACTGGGAAGGCTGAGTCAAGAAGATTGCGTGAGCCCAGGAGTAAAGGTTGCAATGAGCTATCATCATGCCACTGAGGTCCAGCCTGGGACCTAAGAGCAAGAACCTGTCTCAAAACAAAACAAAACAAAATTTTAAAACTTGGGTTTAAATACCATTTTCAACCAAAATAAAGGAAGAAAGTATAAGCGAGACAAGTTATGGGAAGGTGACCGGGAAGAGTATGATAAATGAGGGTAAGGTGCGTCATGCCAATTTAAGTTCATAACTTTCCCATTGATAATAAAGGCTCTTAATAAAGTCATTCTTCTTTTCCTGGTACAAAAAGGGAGACTCCAGGACAAACGGATTTCCTTATAAATGTACATTTCCTGTGCAAAAGAGAAGTATGCTGTCTTTGGAGCTTCTCCTTTTTCAGCTATTTCCCAAAATAATCACCTCAAAATAATCTTTATGCCAAAAAGGCATACCTGTGGGTGGCATATTTTCGTCTACTAAAACAGAGTACCCCAGGGAGTACTGTGGCGCCCCGGGGAATATTGTGGCACCATGTTAAATATCCTGGGCAAAAAAAAAAAAAAAAAAAAGAAATCTCATGGCAAATATAGCTGCCAAGATATAACATTCAGCTAAAATAGAGGATGACAAGCATTGTATATATGTTGTGATGACAATCGGGAAGTTTGACTATTAGTTTTTGGTGAAGGCATTCTGAGTTGAACCTTGAATTTCACTCGGGAAAGGAAGATAAGGAATAGAATCAAGGAGGCCCAATGTATGGTTAAGACTGCTGCAGCAACTAATTCTGATATTTCAAAAATATTATAAACAATAATGCTAGAGCAGTTATATCTCAATCCATTCACTTATTTATACATTTCATTCAACAATTACTTTTTGCCTCTTTCAAATGTGCAAAGTACCCCATTATGCTGTTTATCCAGCATATGAATATTTGCATGACTACTTGATAAATAGCATACAAATGAAGAGAAAACGCTTTTTATTCCAAAGAATTCTCAGCCTTGTGTGGGGTGAAACACAAAAAATAATAATAGCAATATAGTATGACAAAGTCTATAGTTACAAAAATACCAAATACAACATTTGCCCAAAGGAAAGTACATTCAACTGTAGTTCAATTCACAGAGAAACACCCTTGAGCTGGGTTCTAAAACTTAATGAATAGTAGTTTTCAAATAAAGAAGGAAGAGGGGAATTACCAAATAAAGGGAAAAGCATCTACAAACGCATAGAGCTGTAAAACTTACTAGCAAGTATGTATGAATATATACAGAGATATAGAAGATATATTGCTAGAAAAGTAGCAATCAAGTTGTATTGTGTAAAGAATTTGAGCTTTATCCTGTTCATAATGGAGAAACATTGGACATTCTTTTACATGCTGCCACCTTCAGATGCCAATCTCAACAACGATGCTCAGCAAGGCAACCTGGCTTGAATCCAAAATGGAACCTCAACCCTGAGATCTATTGTTGGCAATGCCCATGCTATACTTCTATATATCTCTGATAGCTGCCAACCCCAAATATGTCCTTGGTTCTCTGATTCTGGACTTTTATTTGTTTTCCTATTAAAAATGGTATAAAGAATGAAATAGGATATCAGAGGTGTGCAAACACGGTGAAGGAATATAAAGAAGGTCAATTTCAAATGTAATTCATTTCTTAAGCTGGTTCGCACTTTCTGATCATGAATGCTGAACATTTTTCTCTTCTCCCTTGCTAATTTACATGTATGTGTGATCCAAGGATAAAGATCAAGAATTATAAGAAATAAAAAGACTTTTTATAAGCTGCTATCTTAGGAATGCATAGGAAAACACATTTGTTAGGACTCGTTTTTGCCAATAATATATTAACTGTTGTTGATATTTCTTTTTGATTTTGGTTTTGATTTGTTTTTCACTGTTTTGTAGTTTTCCATTTCCCCAATTGCAGAGTCCTAAAAAGGCCAAAAGCCCCTGAGTTCATCTAAGAGGCAGACCTAATTTTCTGATATTGAAATGCAAAACATGTTATCAGTTTAGTGCATATTAGAATGGCTTTAACGAAACCCAAAAAAATGAAAATCACCTCCACCTGCTGTTTGAAGAGATACCTGGTAATATGTTAACCTTTTGTCATTGGGTTTATTTGTTAAAATCAAAAGAGCTAAGTAGCCTGGTTAATGGCAGAGGGTTTGCATTCCTCATCTCACCTAATTATAACAGCTTGCATCAAACTACCTGACCTATACCCCCTGAGAGATGTACTCAGCTAAATAAGATAGGGCAGATATTACCATTTATATACAAAACATTTAAGCAATGCCTATACTCCTTTGCGGTGAGATATTTTTGCCCTGGAGTCAGAAAGTTCGATTAGTACTTGTACATGATGGGTGAAAACATCCAATCAGGGAATAGAAAAATATGAACCACATATGCACATGGTCAGGGCCAGTGCTCTAGAGTTTGCTGTAAGTGTAAGGATGTCAACTCAACATTGTGGCCATGTGTTGAAGAATGTATTTATACAACTGTTGACCCTGTGCTCGGGAGTTCTTCTAGGAGAAGTCAAGTTGCAAGGCAAAACATCAGTCATATTAAAAAATTTCCCCTTACTTAACTATAGTTATTCAAATAGTATTTAACTTAATGTAAATCTAAAACATTTAGAGGGATTTTGTAAATATGCTTTCTTCCCATTTCTTCCTGTTTATCCATTTATTAAGACAAAATATGTTTCAAATTCTAAAGAACTATAATTCATTATCTGAAACCACTGAAGTTTGAAAGAATAGTTAATCCTTTCCTTTCATCTTCTGGTTCACTCTTTCACTGTTAAGAAACTGTGTGTAAGGCATCAGCTTCAAACAACATTGCCAACAAAGTGCTTGACAAAGACGGTGACAAGAGTCCACCGTGGAAGCTCACCTCTACAAGTAATGCATCATTGAAACTTCAGCAGTCACTTCTAACTGTTCATATAAATTTGGACAATCTAAGAGAAAGAAAGAGAAAGAGGGAGGAAAAAACAGAGACAAAGCCAAACAAGTAGAGACACAGAGAGATAGACAAAAATGGAGAGACAATCCAAATAAGCTTATGAGGTATAATAAGCAGACATTTTGATTTGGTCCAGACAATTTTTTTTTGAAACTTAATTGATTGTCTAGATTTAGAATTCCAAAGGTTTACCCAGAACAATGTTGCTGTGTTTATCCATTTGCATTGCACTAAAGGAATACATGAAGCTTGGTAATTTGTAAAAAAAAAAAAAAAAAAAAAATAGGTTTATTTGGCATATGGCTCTTTAGACTGTACAAGCATGGCACCAGCATCTGCTTCTGGTGAGCCCTCAGGCAGCTTTTACTCATGATGGAAGTCAAAGGAGGAGCAGGCATGTCACAAGGAGAAAGGAAACAACAGACAGGGAGCAAGAGAGAAAGGAGAAGGTGGTGGGCTCTTTTTAACAATCACATCTCATGGTAACTGATAGAACGAGAACTCACTCATTACCATAGGAGGGCACCAAGCCATTCATGAAGGAACTGCCCCCATGTCCCGAACACCTCCCACTAGGCTCGACTTCAAACACTGGGGATCACATTTCAGCATGAGATTTGGAAGGAACACACATCTAATCAGTTGCTTTATGGCTCCTGTTGAAAAGCAAGATCTGATGACACTGAACCTGCAGCTTTGCCATACGATTTGCCATCCAGTACTGAATGCTCAATGATTCTTTAGAGTAGAAATCTCTCCAGTTAACCCACTGTCTTCCTGAGCTGCTTCACATACTTAGTTTTGTTTCCATGGTCCCTGCAAGCATTTGAATTTGTGATCTTTGATGGAATTGTGCCTTTTTGCAACACCCAAAGGCATACTTGCCTTTTAAAGATGATAAAGAATGGTATAGTATCAGTGTACATGCTAGGACTTCTCATTCCCTTAGCTGTACTGTATGTATAATATAGTGCATGGGACTATTTTATACAGCCTCAGATTCCTTTTCAACAGAGAGCACCAGGTAGCCACTAATAATCGGAGATGAAACATAAGATAAACAATCATTACTATGAAACCAAATTATACTAGTAGTAGTATTGACCATCAGATGGGTGTTAATTCATATCTGTTTCCACCATTGCTTACTAAGTGTTGCCCTAAGATAAGAAAAATTCTAAGAAATTATAAAAATCATTGTTAAGATAATTACCAATGTTATAAAATGCAACTTTGATGTCAAAAATCACTTACGGAGGCCAGGCACAGTGGCTCACTCCTGTAATCTCAGCACTGTGGGAGGCCGAGGTGGGTGGATCACCTGAGGTCAGGAGTTCAAGATCAGCCTGGCCAACATGGTGAAACCTCATCTCTACTGAAAAATACAAAAATTAGCTGGGTGTGGTGGCAGGTGCCTATAATCCCAGCTACTCGGAAGGCTGAGGCAAGAGAATTGCTTGAGCCTAAGAGGTGAAGGTTACAGGAGCTGAGGTCACACCACTGCACTCCAGCCTGGGTGACAGAGTTAGACCCTGTATCAAAAAAAAAAAAAAAATCACTTAGGAGCTCAGTGATTCCTCCATTTAATCAATGGCTTAACTCAACAGATTACTCAATACCTACAGTGTGTTATAAGAGATATAAAGAGAATCCTGAACACGGATTCCACCCTCAAGAGCTACCTTTCAAAAGAAATTAAAAATAGATAATTTGAATAACTGTAAAGCAAAGCAGAGAGTAATACGTGAGATAGCAGACACGCGAATGAAATGTATGGCAATCATGCTCAAACCTCAACATGCATCAGAATCACTTAGAGAACTTGTAAAAATTTAGCTGACCTCATTGAATCTGATTCAGTGAATTTGCAATATATCTCTTACATCTGTATTTTTAACCAAAAATCGAGGACTACTATAGTGTGGGATTCAAGGGTCAGAGGAGATGACTCCCCGCTGAAGATCAGAAAACTTCCTAGAAGAAATAGCATGTGAGTCAGGCCTTGCATTGGAGAGGCCTTGGCTATGTAGAATTGAAGGGGGAGATTCTGAGAAGAAAAATGAGAAACTATATATAAGATAAAATTTTTAAATTCATTTTGATTTGTTGAGGCAGAAAGAGTGTCATATCTTTTCTCGCTCTTCATGAGGCTCAAGACTGACACTCCTGTAATAAAAGACAGCTAACAGGAGAAAAGCATAACAAATTTATATAATCAAAGTTTTTTGGGATGTGGGAGCCTTCAGAATGAAGACTTAAAAGACCCAAGAAGAAACTGTCTGCTTTTATGCTTATATTCCACGAAGAGTGGACAGTCAGGTAGAAATGTGATTAGACAAAAATGGAATGATCCAATAGTAGCAGGCTTGGTTGGGAAACTGAGAAAGGCCTGTCTGTTCAGGTTCTTCTTGGCCTCTCTGTGTTGCCTTCCCTCTTCCCACGTATAGGGCAGGATCCCTTCTGGAATGAGTGTCTATGATCTGCTCTCAGACAAGGGTAGGTCAAAGAATTTCTTTATGGTCAGCTCCTAGTAGTAAGGTGGAGGAAGGGTAGAGTAACATTTTTAGACTTTATGGTTTGCTTTGGGGAAAAGGAGTTTTAGTTTCTGTGACTTATCTTGGGGAAGAGGAATTCTGATTTAGATGAGTCACTCTAGGGGAGAAAGAGTGGTAAGAGACAGGAGGGCAGGAGAAGGTCAGAGAGACCTTGGTTCTGAGCTTGCTCAGAAGTTTTAAAAAAAGTTAAAAAAAAAGTTTTAAAAAAAGACAATTTATAATTTAATTTTTGAAAGTTTGATAAAAATAAAAAGTTAAAAACGCTTGATCAAAATATGGTCACAGTTCTCTTGGAAATAAAACAAAAGTGACAAAGATCTCAAAGGTTAATCTAGAACAGTTAAACAGTTGAAGAAAATCCCTAGATATTAAGAAGATTCATTTTGCTTCAGGAATCAAAGACCTAATTGAAGACAACATAAAGGACAAAAATTATCTTGATAGAACATAAAATATTTGTTTTCTGAGCCAACTAACCTTGTGAATATGAAGGTCAAAATACCTTAACATTCTCAAAGCAATTCTCAAACCAATATTCTAAGAAAGCTTTTTCATTTTAACAGAGAAGTTAAAATTCTGTGTTTGCATCAATATACTATTAATACTAAAGCCAATTTTTAATAAATTGTTTTAAATAAATTCACCCAATCTTATTTGACCACATGAAATTAGATTTCCACAAACCTCTCGTAACCTTTTAAAAATATATCAGCAGCTTTTCTATTTTTTTCTCTTTTTAACAGAAATGCATCCTTCACAGTTTTTTCTCACTAAACATACAGTTTCTTTGCATACAAAGTTGGGTTATTTATAATTTTTAATAGTTTAATTACATATGTTAATTATAATGTTTAATTCTTAGTAACCTTGATTTCTAGTAAAAACTAGTAAGTGGTCTTACATTAGCATTTACCACTTTATGATTTTTAGAAGGAATTTTTTTTTTGAGACAGAGTCTTGCTCTTGTGCCCAGGCTGGAATGCAGCGGTGTGATCTCGGCTCACGGTAACCTCCACCTGTCAGAGTCAAGCAATTCTCCTGCCTCAGCCTCCTGAGTAGCTGGGATTATAGGCACGTGCCACCATGCTCGGCTAATTTTTATATTCTCGTAGAAATGGGGTTTTACCATGCCGGCCAGGCTGGTCTCAAACTCCTGACTTCATGATCTGCCTGACTTGGCCTCCCAAAGTGCTGGGATTACAGGTGTGAGCCACCACACCTGGCCTAGAAAGAATTTTTTATGTTCATTTACAGACCTAAATATTTTTAGCTTCTATATACCTCATAAAACAAAATGTCAAAATACATATAGTTTAAACCAATACCTGGTAATTAATGTGTCAGTATTTTAACTTATAAATAATGCAGACATTTAATAAGTGTTGCTTAATTTCATATTAACATCTCAGGATACCAAAAATATTTTTGAAACTATTTTTAAGTAGATATATTTTATAAAACATTATTATTGAAAACTTACGAACTTTTATTCCACTTATATCTTATTCAATTTACTTATTCTTAACAATTGTGCTTGAATGGGGTCATGAAAACAGGGTTAACCATAATCTGTTTTTTTTCTTTTGAAAAAGTGAAACCAGTCCAAATCTATGTTAGCTAGCCTTGTCTTAACCAAGACCTCTGAGACTGAACATATTTATGCTCCTCAATTCCTACCTCTAGTCATCTTGGGTTTCAGTCCCTCACATGGTGCTGAGGATGGCTGCAAATGGCAAGGCCTGTATTGATCTTTGACCCATATCCCAGGTGGAGAGCACAAGCCAAAGGACAGAGGTCAATCAGCTGTGAAGATAATGACTGGATCACCAGGAGACACAACTGGGCCAGGGAGGACAGGACTATCCTGGGCTTGGCCCTGTACTGTGGCTAGCAGCCCAGGTGCTACAGAGACACAAATGACTTCAGGCTATACCATGGCCACCTGCCCAGACCCCAGAATCCAGGGCTTCATACTAAAATATGCTCACAGCAGGATGTGTGTAAGGTTTCAGGAGAGCCCAGTAACTGGCTCCCATAGCCTCAGTCCTCCAATAAATCAGGCAGGTATCAAAAATAACACAGAATAAATTGTTAAACATAATTTGTTTCTTGCTCTCATGGCTAATATGTATCAAGTAATCGATTCTACTCTTAGATTGAATTTATCATTTTATAACCTTAAAACATTTAGGAGACACAACAGGAACCTGTCTAACCAGCAATCCCAGGCAAAAAGTTTTTGTATTATATTTATTGCTGACAGTTCAGAAGACATTCCGACTTATATATGACAAAAACAATTAAAATTAGCTTTATTTAGCAAAGACTATCTCATATCACATTAACCAAAGGCCTTTGAGTTAGTTTCTATTTTTCCTTTTTCATAAAATAAGATGCTTTTTTTTTTTTTTTTCTGATCGTCGTCATCTTTCTGATAGTCATCTTTTGTACTTCCAGAACATAACTATAGTTTTAGTGAAGACAGGGTAAGAAATTTACAACTCATGGGCACAGGGAGATTACAAGTACTTCTAAGGAGGAGTTTGAGGCAGTTTGCCTATTATCAGAACTCAATCTTATGCAGGCTGTGGACTAGATTTTACGCTGATGATGAAAAGGACATACAGTGGCTGTCTGAATGTTTCCAAAGACCACTTGGAATGGTATAGAGAAGTACACAGGCGAACTTAGGATAAAATTCAGAAGCTTATTCAGAATAAAGTGGTGAATATCAGAAAGTTATATTTTGGAGACCAATTTAATTAAATATATGGATTTTCAGTTTACCTTTTTATTCTTGTGTTTCTCAAAACTAAGATAAAAGCGTAAGAGGAAAATGCCACAAGCTTGGGTTGTATAATGCTTTTAGAATATACCTCATTACACAAACATTTTCTTGAAGCTGATGGCTGATCTAGTGTCAACTAGCCCTTTCTATGCCCAGCCCATTCTAAAATGGAAGTCATATTTTTCAGTGGTGAGAATGCTACTAGCTCTTAAGTCCCTGAACTGTGTCCACCAGTCAAGTTGTGACTTTAACTCTGAGATCTCTTTAGCTAACCTAACCAATGATTTTCCAGTTTCTGTCTGACCCTGATACCTGGGGCCTTTCTCACTTAAGTTCACAAAAAACTCAGATGCCTGAGGCCTGTCTCACTTAAGTACACAAGAAAATCAGATGCCTGAGAAAAAGAGACCAAGGGTTAAAACCCAGATACCTTTATTTCCAAAAACTGGAGTTTGCATCCCCTGCAGTAATAATTACTTAGCGCAACTACTGTCAGTTACCTTTAAAACTGCATCTCTTGTCAGTGACTTGTCAGCCACTGCAAACCCAAAGGTCAAGCGTCTTCGCATAGCACAAACTAACCCTTGGTGTCTTCAAAGCCAAAGAAATTAGGGAATGCAAAAGAGAGCAGAGCTTCAGACCTGAGAGAAACTTACTCATGACTCTCAGGGCTCCAGGCAGAAGGCAGAGGACTCCCATACGGGGAGCAATAGTGCCTTTCCGTATTCCTCAAGAGGTTTTAGTATCACAGGATGTCTCCTTTAGGTCCCTTCATGTGGTTGCCAGAACTCTCATGTCTCCTATTAGTAATCTTAGTCACCAAATGGAGGAGAAAGGGACTTGAAGGGGAACCTATCAAGGATTTAAGGAAACTGGACAGAAAATCAAAGGTGACAAAAGGCAGAAGAAGGAACAGGAGTAAATGGAAAGACCAGTTCTTAGAAGAGCTAATTTGGGGAGATTGTTTAAAAGGTCAATGAAGTACCCTGTTATCCTCATCAAAAATCATGTCAACAATAAAGTTAACAGAGGGACCGAACATATAGATAGCAGGGATTTGAAAAAAAAGGGGGATTTCAGTTGACAGAGTAGTTCTCACAGGAGATGCAGGATCCAATAGACAGAAGAGAGAGGCCTACAGAAATTTATACTCTGAATATTAGCCTTCCATTAAGCCAGTTTTGGATCATGGAGCTCTTTAAAAAAAAATCATTTTAAATCTCTTATCAGATTTCAACCAGGAAAACAGCAAATATTTCTGGCTTTAGGGGAAGGGAAGATATTTACATATTAGAGGTATAGGGTAATTACTTCCCAAACTTTTCTTTCTTTCTTAAATCCAGAGCACATTTCTATTTTTGTACATACTCAGTTTTTGAGATAAGGATGGTTGTTGGATATGGCTGTTGTTGTTGATGATGCTGTTGTCCTAAAGATAGAGTCTCGCTGTGTCACCCAGGCTGGAGTACTGTTGCATGATCATAGCTAACTGCAGCCTTAAACTCCTGGGCTCAAGTGATCCTTCTGTCTTGGCCTCCCAAAGTACTGGAATTACAAGTGTGTGCCACCATGCCCAGCTAAGGTTAGTTGTTTTTAATTCCTTAATATTTAGGTTGCAGCCTGAATGCTATCAAGGCCCCTTCCTCCCCAACCCCCCCACGCCACCCAGCCAACCAATTATATTATCATTTGTTTGCTCCTTTATCTCAGGGATCAGGTTTCTAGCTAAGAAGGAAATCAAAAGACTTCTGTGTTCTATATTTAGATCCTTTAGTCTTTGGAATGTTTCAATGATTTTTTTTTTCCTTCTGAGTATACAATTCCATTTTAGCTTAGTAGAGAAAGCCACACAAATAAGAGCCAAAGTTATATCTGACAAGTAATTCAAGACAAAAACTAATAAGCCTTTTGAGGCTTAACCAAAATTTCCAATAATGAAGCAAAACGATGCAGCCCTTTCAAGATCCAGAGCCCTCCAAATGACAGCCAGAAGTTAGAAAAGTTTAGACAACACATTGACAGCTGTCAGTAGTCAATATGCTTAGCCACAATGGGGTGTAACCCACATTTCTCTCTGGCCATTTTCTTGGGGTCCCCAACCCCTTTGGCTGCCTACACACAAAGCCCTAATAATCAAAATGCCCCAGTAGACAGAAAGTTAATATGTGACAAATGGGAAAACAAAGACTGTTCATGGAAGGGGAAGGATCACAAATGAATAGACACACAAAACCAAGTCATAATTCAAACTAATTCAAACAAATGCTTCACTCTTGAGCTAAAGGAATTTACTAATGAAAAGGAGCTGGATTTAGAGAGCGAGAATTTTAAATCTGGGGACCCAAAATGCAAAAGATCCAGAGTGTCAGGGACAGTAAGTTGAGAGAGTATAAGAAAGTAGAGAGGAGAATTTATGGGTGGATTTGGATTTTCACTTTGTTTCTAATCTGATTTCTGCTTTTTAATCTTATTAAGGGAGTATCTAAGGCTAGCTTTATACTCTGTTGTGTCCATTTTTTAATTTGATTTTTCCATAGGTATCAGAAATACAGTTGTTTGAGATGAGAGCTCTCTAAAATAATTTCATTTTTTATATATGTGTTCATTTATTTTATTTTGAGATGGAGTTTCTTTCTTATTGCCCATGCTGGAGTGCCATGGCATGATTTTAGCCCACTGCAAACTCTGCCTCCTGGATTCAAGCAATTCTCCTGCCCCAGCCTCCTGAGTAGTTGGGGTTACAGGTTCGCCAGCCACACCTAGCTACTTTTTTGTATTTGTAGTAGAGGCAGGATTTCACCATGTTGACCAGGCTGGTCTCGAACCCCTGACTCAGGTGATCCACCCTGCCTCAGCCTCCAAAAGTGCTAAGATTACAGGCACAAGACACCACACCTGGCCAATTTTGCTCTTTTTAAATATAACCCATTAATTTTTAGAATTGACTCAAACTATTAAGTTCATGGAGAGATGCAAGGTAACTTTCCATGTTTAGAATATCATGGCCAAACAAAAAAACAAACAAAGTCACCAGAATTACTAAATCTAAAAGCCAATTTATACAAATGATTTTTTCATGTTAATCTGAATTTGGAAAGATACAAACAATTTTTACTTTACATTCTTGACCAGATTCTACAGGCAGAAATCTGTGAGAGCTGACACTGGTAAAAATTCTGACCTTTTTTCTGGCTTTTTCAGTTATCTGAGAATAATATCTGTATGCTCCAAAGTGAGTCAGGTGTCTCAGGTGTCCCGTATTGGACACGAGAAACAGTAGGGGCAAAAATGGTGTGATACCTTTTCTCAGCTCTCATACACCTGGTTCTCCTATAACAAGAAACAAGAGGAGAAGAATATAACATGAGAGCCTTCAGAATGAAGACTGAAAGACACAAGGAAAAACTGTCCATTTTATGCTTAGATTCCATGAAGAGTGGACAGCCATACAGGAGTGTGATTGGACAAAGGGGGATAATACAGAAAGGCCTGTCCGTTCAGATTCTTCTTGGCCTCTGATATGGGGTAGCTGTGTCCCCACCCAAATCTCATCTTGAATTGTAGTTCTCATAATCCACATTTGTCATGGGAGGGACCAAGTGGGAGGTAATTGAATCATGGAACTGGTTACCCCATGTTGTTCTTGTGACAGTAACTGAGTTTGCATGAGAGATGTTGGTTTTATAAGGTCCTTTTCCCCCATTGCTTGGCACTCATTCTCTCTCCTGCCACCCTGAGAAGAGGTGCCTTCTGCCATGCTTATAAGTTTCCTGAGGCCTCCCCAGCCATGTGGAACTGCGAGTCAATTAAACCTCTTTTCTTTATAAATTACCCAGTCTCTGATATTTCTTCATAGCAATATGAGAATGAACTAATACTGTAAATTAGTATTGAGGTAGTGGGGCATTACTGTAAAGACCCCAGAAATGTGGGAGAAATTTGGAAATGGGTAACAGTCAGAGGTTGCAATAATTTGGAAGGCTCAGAAGAAGAAAGGAAGATGTGGGAAAGTTTGGAAGTTCCTAGAGATTTGTTGAGTGGCTTTTACCAAAATGCTGACAGTGGTGTGGACAGTGAAGTCCAGGCTGAGGTGGTCTCAGATGGAGATGAGGAACTTGTTGGGAACTAAAATGAAGGTGATTCTTGCTATACTTTAGCAAGGAAACAGGTGGCATTTTGCCCCTGCCCCAAAGATCTGTGGAACTTTGAACTTGAGAGATATGATTTAGGGTACCTGGCAGAAGAAATTTCTAAGTGGCAGTGTGTTCAAGTGGAAGCAGAACATAAAAGTTTGGAAAATTTGCAACCTGATGATGTCATAAAAAAGAAAAACCAATTTTCTGGGGGAGAAACTGAAGCCTGCAGCAGAAATTTGCATAGGTAAGAGGAGCCAAATATTAATCTCCAAGACAATGGGGAAAATGTCTCCAGGGCATGTCAAAGATCTTCATGGCAGTTGTTCCCATCACACACCTGGAAGCCCAGGAGGAAAAATGGTTTCATGGGTTGGGCCCAGGGCCCCCCTGCTCTATGCAGCCTCAGGACATGGTGTCCTGTGTCTCAGCTGCTTCAACTCCAGCTGTAGCTAAAAGGGGCCAAAGTATAGCACAGGACATTGTTTCAGAGGATGCAAGTCCCAAGCCTTGCAGCTTATACATAGTGTTGGGACTGCAGGTACACAGAAATTAAGAATTGAGATTGGGGAATCTCCACCTAGATTTCAGAGGATGTATGGAAATGCCTAGGTGTCCAGGCAGAAGTTTGCTGCAGGAGCTGAGCCCTCATGGAGAACCTCTGCTAGGGCAGTGCAAAAGGGAAATGTGGGGTTGGAGCCCTCACATAGAGTCCCCACTGTGGCACTGCCTAATGGAGTTGTGAAACAAGGGCCACCGTCTTCCAGACCTCAGGATGGTAGATCAACTGACACCTTGTATTATCCACCTGGAAAAGCTGCAGACACTCATTACCAGCCCATGAAAGCAGCCAGGAGAGGGGCTGTGCCCTACAAAGCCACAGGGACAGAACTGCCCAAGACCTTAGGAGCACACCTCTTGCATCAGCATGACCTAGATGTGAGACATGGAGTCAAGGAGATGATTTTGGAACTTCAAGATTTAATGACTGCCCTATTGGATTTCAGACTTGCATGGGGCCTATAGACCCTTTGTTTGGCCTTGTTCTCCCATTTGGAATGGGTGTATCTACCCATGCATTTACCCTCATTGTATCTAGAAAGTAACTTACTTGCTTTTGATTTTACAGGCTCATAGGCAGAAGAGATTTGCCTTGTCTCAGATGAGACTTTGGACTTGGAATTTGGGGTTGATTCTGGAATGAGCTAACACTTTGGGGGACTAGGGGAAGGAATGATTGTGTTTTGAAATGTAAGAACGTGAGATTTGGGAGTGGCCAGGGGTAGAATGATATGGTTTGGTTCTGTGTCGCCACCCAAAGCTCATCTTGAATTGTAGTTCCCATAATCTCTACATGTTGTGAAAGGGACAACAGGTGGAGATTATGAATTATTGAGGCTGTTACCCCCATATTGTTGCTGAGGTAGTGAATGACTTCTTACAAGATCTGATGGTTTTGTAAGGGGCTTTTCCCCCTTTGCTTAACACTCATTCTCTCTTTTGTCACCCTGAGAAGAGGTAGCTTCTGCCATGATTGTGAGTATCCTCAGGCCTCCCTAGCCATGTGGAACTGGGAATCAATTAAACCTCTTTTTATAAATTACCCAGTCTCTGGTGTTTCTTCATAGCAACATGGGAACAAACTAATATTGCCTCTGTGCATCATTCCTTCTTCCCAGGGACAGAGCAGGACCCCTTCTGGTAAAAGGACATTAAGATCTATTATTGGACAAGGGTGGGTCAGAGAATTTCTTTACGCTCAGCTCTTACATAGAAGGGTAAGGAGGGTTAGATTAGTATTTTCTAGGTTTATAGCTGAATTTGTGGAAAAAGGGTTCTAGTTTCTGTAACTGGCCTTGGGGAAGAAAAATCTTGATTTCTGTTACTCGCTTCAAGGAAGAAGAAAGTATGAGAGAGCAGGGCAGAGGCTCAGAGAAATCTTGGTTCTGAGACCTCCCAATGTCCTTTAGTTCAAAGTACTAAACACGCCATAGTGCCGTACTTTAGGGTATTGCTTTCTGAGCCCTAGCTGATTGATCTAATAAGGTTGATAATAAATATATAAAACTAAACAAAAGACAGTGCGAAAACAGTCACACTGATGAAAAATGCAATTCTTTGGCTCATGTTTCTGTTGTTTATATTGGTTCAAAAAGAGCTGGTATTTTCATTACTTCCAGAATAAATTTTATAATAGTGAAATGTTTATATTTTACCATGCAGTGATCTGTTAACAATTGATGGAATCCTGTACTTGGAAGCTTCATTATTGTGAATTGCTTATACCTTAATAAAATTGAATTAGATTTATGTGTTAGCTAATTGAATATCACTAGTTAGAACTGAAATGTTTTCTAATGATGGTGCATAGCAACAAAATATTGATAGTTCTTTAGTGCTTTAGTTTTCATATACTCAGTAGTTCTCGTAGCATGTAATACAGGGACAGTTGTTGATTTTCCACAAGTTGATCCTTAGTAGTTGACTTCATGCAGCTCTTCTAAACCTCTTTTCAGTAGTTTAAAGGTAAATGTGGGCATAATGCACTATATGTGCTAAAGAATTTAGTTTTGTAAACTCAGCATATAAGGATCTCAACTTATTTATTCTACACAGCAACTTTTGTTCCCCTGCACAATAACATACAAGTAAATAATGACACTGTAGGAATAGTACCATGTTTTAAGAAGCGTGTAATAGAATCGTAAAGAGTGTGAAATTAGGAAAAGTGGAGATGTACCTTTGGACAGTCCCATGTTATTCTGTGCCACCAGTTTCCTGGATGGAGAGTGACAGAAACAGAGAAGAAACAGGTAAAGAGAAGAAATGCCTGATTATCAGAAAAAAAAAAGGATTTTTTACATGTTCATTTAAATCTCAAGTGTGTTACGGTTTTATATACTTAATACAGATTATAAGTAACAAAAACGACCTTCAGGAATAGTAAAACAAAGCTGACTTTGGCATATACCTAATTATACATATTGCAGAGAGTAGTATTGGTAGGAAAATGATGTAGTTTCAAAAATGCTGAGTAATATTTAGATAGTCTTACTACTTTAATAATACTCAATAGTCCAATTTGGGTAAATACACAAAATAAAACTTCGTTAAACCCTTTATTCTTCCATTTATTATGTCAGTTCCAGGAGTTTCACTTGTAAAATTCCTGATAGATCGGAAATCTACAACACAGTCAATAATATACTCTAATTAGTTATTTGTAAGAGAGTATTGTGGCTTTTCCTGCCAAAGAGTTAAGAATGCCAATTTAGATAAATTTAATTCCCAGTCATTAAAATGTTTTGTTGCATATAAAGGATGGAATTCTGTATCTGTTTGTTTAAGTCTAACTAATTAACAACTGTACCGAAACCATCTTTTAAAAACTCATTTTCTCACCAATAGTAGCAGACAGTGCAGATATAAACCTGTTACCAAAACAACATGAAAATCAGGCATTTCAACTGTGTTCCCAACTTGTTAGAACACTCCACCCTCCTGACAGACACACACAGATAAGAATCAAGGAGATAAGAATTTTTAAGTTTCAGCTTGGTTGGTAGATTAAGCAAGTGTGAGATTGGCTATTTGAAGTATTCACATTTTGGACTACACACTATAAAGTGATAAAAATCTGTTTTTCTTAGCTTCCAGGATTAATTGTTTGGCAGTAATTAGGTTATCCAACAAAAGATAGTAATCTCAGGCAAAATCTCTCAGGTTAATCTTTTTCTAAAGAAAAAGATACAGATTTATCCTCTAATTATTTTCAGCCAGTTGATTATAGCATCTCTTAGTCTGGAGAAACACTGTTTCTCTATATACACAACACTGCTGACACCAAGTGTGTGGATTTTTTCCATACCAAGCAGTTCGCCAACTCTCCAGACAACAGCTGGGTATCCTACCCTTTAATCCAATTCTGACACTATCTACATATAGTTAGTTTGAGAGTCTACAGATTAGAAGACTTATTGTCACAACACTGAGCCCCATTCAGATGTCAGTTGCAAGCCTGGGCCTCCCATACATACTTCTGATGGACCAGCTGTGAATTAAGGATTTCAAGAACCCAGTTCTCAGGTGTGATTATGTGCTAGAATGGCTCACAGAACTCAGGGAAATACTTTACTTACATTTACCAGTTTATTATAAACTCAGGAACAGCCAGATGGAAGAGATGAATGGGACAAAGTGTGGGAGTGAGGACATGGGGCTTCAGTGTCCTGCCTGGGTATGCCAGCCTCCCAGCATTTTGATATGTTCACCAGCCTGGAAGCTCATCAAATTTTGTTGAAGAGTTTTTACATAGCTTAATCTTATCTCCTACCCACCTCCTCTTTAGAATCATTCTAATCATTTAGTCTTTCTGGTAAACAGCCCCATCCTGAAGCTGTCTAGGCCTGCACCCACCCACCCCCAATGCCTCATTAGCATAAACTCCAGTGTGATCAAAAGACAGGCTTATGAATAACAAAAGACACTCCTATCAGTCAGAAACTGAGGACAAAGACCAAATACACTGTTAAACCGTACTGAGTTAATTTAACATGGAAACTAGATAAACATATTGCTGTTACTTAAGTAATATTTAGATTTTCATTACAAGAGAAATTTTTTAATAAATGAAAATCTCAAACGTTCTGGTATTATCTAGTCACTCCATATTTCTCTATTTTAATTTAAAAAGTGTATAATTTCTATATTTAATGTTACTATCAGTCTTTCTAACCAAATGTGATATTCGTAAATATGTTTGTTTTCTCATATCTCATCATGCCTGCTCTTCAATTCTATAGACTCATTGGCATGTGTAGTTTCTCTTCCTTTCAAAAGAGACGGTTAAGACATTACTAGTTTCAAAAATGTGTATTCCTTTTGTCAGCCCAGCTTTGTCTCTCCTAAGATAGTCTTATTTGATTTGGATGAGTTGTTTTATTCCATCGTGTATAATTTTGGTCTGAGAGTAAACCCAAGTATTTTCCAGCCATTTGAGTAGTCAAAGGAGCCGTAAGATTTCCCTCAACATTTTGGTACAGTCTAGAGAGGACACATGATCTAAGCTTAGCCAATCAGATGCTTTTTTTGTGGTTTGGAATCTTGGGTAAGGGTGCAATGATGAAGGATTACTGATTACTCATCACACAGGAACAGGATGGCCAGACTTTCGTTTATGAGCCATTGCTGGCCACAGCTCATGAGGTCTTCCTATCTCTATTAATTATTTGGACCCCCTGTAGTCTTCCCATTTTTTTTTTTTTTGACTTAGCTAAAGACTCTTGTTTGCAATCTAAATCTTATCAGTTATAGAACTATTACTTTGTGTTTTCCAATGTAAGTAAGTATAACTTTTAAGAATAGAAGGATAATACCTTTAGGTTGAATGTTATCAATTTTTTTAAATGTCTACATTTAGACCAAGAATATAGTAATAAAATGTGGTTTCATTCTACTGGAAAAATTATGTGAGATATGAATGTTACAGGGAAACACAAACGTCAACACACTTCACTTCAGCCTTAATTACCTATATTATAAAATTATTTCTAAGAAGAAAGAAAGTTTATATGGTTAAATATAAGTCTTACCTTTGTAGATAAGCCATTTGTGCTTTCCCTGTAAAAACATTTGTGGTAATGTACATATATAAACTATCTATACTCCACATAAAGTACTGTTTGTGGAGCCTGCTTATTAGAACTCTGCCTTTTCAATTTATAGTGTAGGAGTAAGTAACTCTAAGAAACAAAAAACAAAGGCAAGACAAAGAAAGAGGAAAATAATAGTTTATATGTGCTTCTTAACAAACTAGGCTTTATGCTAGGCATTTGAAATACATATTGACATTTAATGTCCATAATAACTCTATGACATGGTAATATTACATTCATTTTACAAATGCAGGAACAGAAACAGTGATCAAGTCATTTTTTTCAAGATCATATAGCTGGTAAGGCATCAAAAAGAGATTCAAACCTTTTTACTCCAAAGTCCATGTACTTATTGCCATATGAGAACAAAAAAACCTACAGTAATAGATTAATTATGTATATGATCACACACATTCAGATATATACATATATTGTATATATCTATATATATAAACATGCATATAAGTGTGCATGTTATTGAATTAAATAAATACACATGCAGACATGTTTGCATGCATGTATATTTGCAATCCAATAATTCGGTAAGATACAAAAAGAATGAGTTTAAATTTTTTCAACATTTTTTATTCCATCTGGGAGTTTCTCCAGTAGCATGTTTTGAGAGAAACCTGACCATATCCTATTTAGCTGAATTCAATTCTTATGAATATTCCTGGATGAAGAATGAATGTCTTCTTTGAAGCATCGGGTTTATATGAATAACAATTATTTAATATAAGCAAATGATACCTTTGAAATACAGGCATATATATGTAAAAAATAACTCATCTATACTTGCGCATTTTATTGTGTAGGCTACTGTGCCCAGCAATTTCAGCTAGCATAACCAACTGATATAATATAGACAGCTTGCATTCTCCCACTACAGAAACCGAAATGCCTGGAAAAATGGGGCATTAGTTATATATCACTGAGAAACAAATTACCACCAAAATATTATCTCATCATTTCTGTGGGTCAGGAATTTAAGAACAGTTTAGCTGGGTAGCCCTGGCTCTGGGTCCCTCATTAGGCAGCAATCAAGTGTCAGCCTGGGCTACAGTCATCTGAAAGGTTGGATAGGCCTGGAGGATCCATTTCCAAGATGGCTCATTCACATGGCTATGGGCAGGAGGTGTCAGTTCCTCACTGCCTGTGGGCTGGAGGCCTTAGTTTCCTACCACTTGGGTTGCTTACAGGTGAGTTAGTTTCCCCTGGAGCAAGTAATTCAAGAAGAACTATGAAGAAGTTGTGATACCTTTTTATGGCCTCTTCTCCAAGTCATACATGATTACTTAGCTTTAATCATTAGAAGCAAGTGCCTAAGTTCAGCCCATACTCAAGCCTTTGTCTCTTATAGGGAGGAGTGTCCCACAGTATCAAAGAGATTGCAGACATGTTTTTAATCCACCATTATCACAAAAAGTAAAATTCTAAAACAATAGGAGGAAACTGGTGACGGAGAGCTGATGGTATTTCAGAACTGGAGATATTTTCTCCAGGCTAGCGGCTGAGGTAGTGATTTCACATTGGAGTAGAAAAATAAACAATCTTGGTCTTCTCCCATACCATGCAAATAATACTAAAGACTCTACTACATGAAACTAGGATCTTAGAAGGGTTGTGATATATGTGAAAAAAGAAATAGAAAAAAATTACTCAAGGGGCTTCATCAGCATGTAATGAAACTTCACGTATGACTATGATTGTACTGCAGGGGATGGTAGAAAGTGGAATGTCTTTGATCAAGCTTCTTCACCTAATTTATAAGGCTCTTTTCCTGTAAAATTTTGATATTACTTTCTTAACCTATTTCACAAAAGTATTATAAGAGTAAACAGAAATTATGATAATGCACTTTGGAAAAAATATCATACAAACATGAAATATAAGAAGTGTCTAAGGGTATCTGTCATCTTTTTGGTTGTGAAGTAAAGTCCTCCTTTTGTATGTTGGAAACAAAATTTAGATATATTTATTAAGTGGTGTAGCTCTTAACACAAAATAGTCGATGACCATATCTTCCTATGATTGTGAAATATGCCTTTAATTCACTCAATATTGGTTAAGTACCTATAATGTGATATCCATGTTAAGTGAAAGATACAGTGATAACCAGAACAGATAGAGGTCACCTTCATGCAGCTTATCGTTTAAATGTTCTGCATAACAACTCTATGAGATAGTCAAAGTACTTATCTCCTGAAATAAGGAAACTGTGGCTCATTCCAACTATTTACCCAAGATTCAAGGTCTCACTACTCCACTATAGATAAAAGACAAAGCCTTGAAACAATACAATGCTCTTTCCTCTTTGTCATATTTTTTTTCCATTTTTACCTGCATTGGTATTCAGCTCTCTCTCTCTCCCTTCACTTGTCACCTTCTGCCCATACCCTTCATTCCCCACTTAATTCTTTGTGCTGAGTTTTATCATCCTGACTGATTTGGTATCATCAGTAATAACAGTAGGGCAAAAGTGAGCTTTCTGAGACAGATAGGGATTCCAAAACTATGTATCTTTATTAAATAGGTTGTAAATAAAAGTCAGATTTGCCTTTGTCCCCTGATATTAGATTTTTTTCATCCAAATAATAGCTTTGATCTGAGGCCAGCAAGCATGTCCCACCAGTCTTGCCCTTTGCACAGAGAAACAGACCACTGTCTGCTAGATTTCTCTGAAGGCATCTTTGAATACCAAAATAAAGCTGCCTAGCCACCTAAAATGGCCGGTATTCTTCCCCCACTTTAACTATCTTATATAAAGCAGCCTTTTAAATGCAAATAATATCTGGTGGAGGCAATGTCAATTCATTTTTAGATATTGATGAATTTGACCCAATTGATTTATCATTTTCTTATGTAGAATAGGATTCTAGAATTCCAGAAGAAGGAACCATAAATTTTCCTCAGTCACAAGCTCCTGAAAACAAAGGATATATTAGGAGTTGCTGCTGCTGTCTGGGCTTGAGAAGAAAAGAAGGCATTCATACCTGTTTAACATGGCAAGCCTGAATGAGATGCATCTGTATGATACTATGTTATGACCTTCCTAAATACCCTAAAGACACTATCTGGTTCTTTCCCCTTCTCCTTTTCTTGCAATCTGCATTTTATGTCCTATCGAGTAAAATTCTCTGTTGGTTTTCCTCCAAGCTGACTTCTTTTTCCACCTTCCTTTTGTGAACCTGTTCAAGTCCCAGAGTCTAGAATCTTAAACGCTCTATCCTTTAAATGAAAAAATTATGTCTCATGGTAAGTTTCTGAGCTTGTGACATCTCAATAGGGCTTTGTAGGAAGCACCCGCGTTTAGTTCAGGACACTGATAACATTGGGTGATGTGTGAGGACGTGTGCTCTGCATGGATAGATTTGTGGCACAAGGAATTTGGCATAAAGCACCCAGCATGAGTTGTTTTTTTCCTAGATGTGAGGAACTTTTCATCAATCATGTTCATCTTCTTATATAGTGTTCCTTGTAAGAAGTATTTTATTACCTTCCCCCATTTTCAACACTTCTTTCAAAGTTATAAATGAAAGCCACACATAAATTTCAATAATGGAGCCAAATCAGAGGCAATCCTAGAAAGAAGGTACCAAATAAGAATAACTGTGTTGGAAATAAAGTTTGCACAATGAGAACCACTTATTTAAAATTGAAAATTTCATTGAAACGGCCTTTCCCTTTCTCCCTTCCCCCACACATAATGTCTAACAACTACAATACCTTTTTATCTGAAACACATCTAAATAAACCTCCTTAAAACAGGGGTCATGCTTAGGCATCTTGCTCTTGAGTCTATCACTAGTTCAGTGTAGGATGGGGAGTCACTGACTGCTTGTCTCCCACCTTCCTCCTTTGTAAGAATCTTGAGGAAGTCTCCAATACTCTTTCTAAACTTAATCTTTGTATAGTCTGTATAGAATGTTCCGGCCTTGTACAAAACCAACATGATCTGCTAATCAGATGAAAGTAAGCAGATTAGTAGAAATACATTTTTTATATTCAATACTTAGTTCTGTTTCTTTTTTGTATATAAACATGGTCTTCTGAATTCAAAATATTCATTTCAGCCATGCAGGCATAATGCCAGGTGTATAGGAAAGAGGACTGGACATTTAGTGAATAAAAATGGAAAGCTAATGAATATGTAATGTACTCAGCCGAACTCTTCACCAGAGACATATCATTTATAATCCCCAGTTCTTCAGTTAATACGCAATTATAATTAAACCATGTGCATTTGATTTGCATTGTCAGTGCACTTTGCCTGATAATGTGTTGGTTTTATCCTGTTTTTCTCAAGTACCAAGTTTTTCAATAAGACCAATTGTGCTTTAGTGGAATGATGTCTACTTTCATAGAGAGATGTTCTTTGATAGTAACAGAATCCATAAAATACTTTAAAAAAATTAATGAAGGCATTTGTTAGGCATAGGCTGTTTCATCAGAATGTACCTAGTTTATTTTACAATGGTAAAATTGCCGAGACTTAGAGAGCATTCTGATTGAATCATGAATATTCCAAAGGGATAGATTAATCTGTGTGAACTAGAGAACTATGCTGAAACTGCTGTTTAACATTCTAAAGTGTGGAATTCATCTTCTTGCAGCACAAAAGAGCTTCCTATAATAAAGATTTTTTATAACAGCAATAAGGCAGCTCAGTGGGGTGTGGTTTTCATGAAATAATCACACTTCTGAGAGATTAGACATTGTGCCTTATGCTGTACAATCCCCTCAAGTATTATGATGACATGTTGATGCCACCGCCCCCACACAGCTCTATTCCTCAGTTACTCAATGGGCCCTTCCAAAAATATCTGCCCACTTAGAGCTATATTATCAACAAGCTAGGGGCTCTCTTATACAGTATTAGTGCTTTATCACATCACAGTTTTCTTTAGGTTTCTCATAAGCAGAAATTCTTGTAGCTTTCCACGGTAGCTCAGATTTAAAACACACAAACGAAAAATACAGTTACAGTAAGAAAAAGTCATAGTTTAGTAATATGGACTATATACTTGCAGTTTAGCTAATAATTATGCAAGTCATCCATTATTAATCTGCATTGCTTTTTAAATGAGGCATCCGTTAAGAGTTCAGGCATAAATTTGAATATTGTACTATAAGATTAACCAAGAATGTTAACATTAAAATATATTCCTTCAAGTTCTCATAAATTATTACATGGGGAATATGTCACTTTTATTTGCAGTTCACCTCAAACTGTAATCTAAACAACATCTGTTGATATTTTCAGTGATCTCCTAATGCTAATAGTTTAAAACTGATAGTGGGGTGTATCTGTTGTTTCTCATTGGCACAGAAAATTGTATTCTCTTGCATATTTCGTCTGTTTTAGTGTTTAGACAGAATATTAAGAAAATATATGGTAGGGACCCATAAATGCCAGTTATAAGTAGGTTTTCTGATTTATTAAGCACTCTTCTAGAACTGTGCCAAAACATTAAGCTTTTTGGGCATAATTCTACATTTTTGACACTATGGAATAAATTTTTTAAAGTTGCTTTGAAATGCTACATAATTGAAAATTCCATTATAAGCAATGTCGTACTCCCTGTGTTGTAGAAAATATATGCCTAGTTTAAAGTGCTATTTATTTCAAAAATAATGCCATTTTTAACCACAGAACTCTTGTAAAAGATGAATAGCATGTTTTAAGCTAATGGTATAATTAACCAAAGTCTCAGTTTATGTCAAGGCTTAGAAGTTGTTTGCTAAACTTCTTCTAGCATTCTATCAAGGAAGGCAAGGAATCTAGCATTCTATCACAGTTTGTATTAACAAAAGGTCAAGGTATTAAATTAATATATTACTTTTGCCCACAATAAGAAAAATAATACTAATAAACTTTCTAAGTTTTCCTAAGAATATTAATATTGTTATGGTGGATGCATTTGGCACTTCTAATTATGGAAGAAGTTTCCAACACAATGGACAAAATTAACGCTTGCTTTTATTCTGAATGTCATGACCCTGGTTTAAACTTTAATGTCTATGAAGATCACTTCAGGATCTTGTTAAAATGCAGATTGTTACTCAGTAGGTCTAGGGTGGGGTTTCGGAGTCTATATTTCTAATAAGCTCTAAAGTGATGACCATATTTCTTGCTTAGGTACAGCCTTTGTGCAGCATCATGTTGGAATCTCATATCGTTCCTTTGTTTGTCTTCTGCTACATACAACAGGACAGATTGCTAACAGGTTTTGATTGGTGCAATGGATAGAATTCTGTTCCTCCAAAATTTATATATGGAAACACCAACACCCAACATAACTATATTTGGAGATAGGACCTTTATGGAGATAATTAAGGTTAAATATGATCATAAGAGTATAGTTACAGGTTGGGGTCCTTATGGAAAGATACGCCAGAGAGGCCACTCTCTGTCCTGCCATGGAGCACACAAGGAAAGGATACCATCTGCAAGCCAGAAAGAGAGCCCTATCCAGAGATCTAATCGGCCAGCACCCGATCTCAGGCTTCCCAGCCTCCAGACATGTGACGTAATACAGTTCAGTCGTTTAAGCCACACAGTCTGTGCTATTATGTTGTGGCAGCCCAAGCCAACTAATACAGCTGTTGTTGTTTTGCCTTTTGCTTTCTTTGCTCCCATATTTTACCCGAGGAAGTAAAGTTAGTCAGATTAGGAAGCCAGTGTAACCGGAAGCAAGTTTTTAACTGTTGTTCCAAATTCTATCCTGATCATGTCCTGCATCATCGTTGATTGGATTGAGGAAAAATGATGATGCTTTTCTCACTTTGCCAATGAATGCATTTAATTTTTATTAGTTACTACATTATTCCTGTTAACAAAGCAAATTGTTGAGACAACCTCTTAAAGCCTTAGAGTAGAAATTCCAGGCTGATGAGTTGAATAGTTGTACCTGGTTGATTTCATGATATCAGCCTCTGCCGTGTCTTCACGCCCCATAATTCAACAAGAGAGAGGGATAAAACTGAAGGAAATTGTCACGTCTCTTTCACCTTTTAGAATATGGAGGCAAGCATCCTGGCTGCTGCCAATCAGCAGCCTCCCCCTACTTTCCTACTCACACCAGGTTATCAATCTTCAAGTATCAGGGAAATAAATTATAGTACCTCTTCAGTAAAAGCTGGAGGGATCTATTAAATTACATGACTCTAAGGATTATCTTGTGAATTATAAAAGTACAAAATTACTATGGTAACAAACTGATTTTGTGAAATAGAAATTTGCTTAAGTTACCCACATTCCTACATATAATCAAATTATATTTTGCAGTATATACTGAATGTAGTTGATGGCTCTAGGAACACTAAACACATCAATATTTGAATTCAAGCCCCAAAATATAAATGAATGGATACTAATGTCTATTCAAAGCACTTCATTTGCATTGTGGAAGGATGTGCTATTATATCATGGAGTATCCCCTTGCTTTTTAAAATCCACCTATTTTTAGAAAGTTTCAGAAACAGCTTTCCAAAGAATATATGCCCAATGCACAAAGGAGGCAAATTAAAACAGGGTTATCAAGACCAAATATGTTTGGGCTAATTTAGTTACTGTATTGGTCTCCATTTGGTAAGATTTATCAGTAACCTTTTCTGCCCCTAAACTCAAAAAAAACCTGTTATTTTGCAATATGAAACCTTGTAGATAGTGCTTTTTTTTTTTTTTAAGCAAAAGCAGGTTTATTAAGAAAATAAAGGAATAAAAAAACGGCTACTTCGTAGGCAGAGCAGCCCATAAACAGTGCTTCTAGCAATATGTACAATAATTATTTGAACGTGTCCATTTATTATAATACTCTACAAATGTCACAAGCATGAGTTTAGATAGTCCTTCAATGGTTTATTTTCATCCACTTATTGAATTCGAGTTACCTAAAGGAAAAGGTGCAAATCATTTTCTCCCATTTTTCTCTTCTTAAACTTCTTACAGTTAAGTAAGTCCTTCAAATTCTAAGCTTTTCAAGAGTGTTTTTATGATACTAACAAAGGTATTTCAATATGAGTTTGTATATCACTGTGAAAAGTCCATATCAAATGGATGAAAGAACCTACAGAATGCAAATTGTGTTGAGCTAATGAAGAACAAAAAGCTTCCCTTTACCATAGTTCCAATCTTTTGCTGAAATTGGGGCAGATGCCCATTTCCTGCAGAGAATTGCAGGACTGGGAACATGCAGCTGGCAGGGTTTGACTCTCTGCCATGTGTAGAACTGTTATGTCTCTCGGGGTGGAGGTTAGAATTCTGATCCACCTTCTGCCTTCACTACACAGAAAATTTTTCCAAAGGTTTACTTGTGCTCAATGTCTAATCCTCCCACCAGAGAATCAAGTTTGGTGTTGATACAGGTTTTACTCTTGAGACTTTTGAAGAGTTTTCCTTTGCTTGGGTCGTATGTTTCTTTTGCCTGTTTCAGTGTAAACAGGGTTATTCTATAATGAAAAAATATGTATTATTGGCAAAAACATGACCCTTCGCTTGGGTCATGTGTTTCTTTGCCTGTTTCAATGTAAACAGTGTTATTCTATAGTGAAAAAATATGTATTATTGGCAAAGATTTTAAAATGTATCTCTGTGACTTTAAATACAAACCAAGCAGCTGCTTTAAACTTTAAGGAATTTGACTTTTAGCCAAATGTTTAAGGACATTTCTTTGGTATTAGATTTCTGGTTATAAAGTTTTTTTTTTTTAATTTAATAAACATAGAAGATGCATTATCATTATGGAATAAATCATGTGTGAAATTTGATATTTTGAACAAAATGATTCCTGAAATATAATCCTATTTTTTTAAACCAGAGTAATCTCTGAAAACAAAATCAGTTGTACTATGTCAAGCTGTACATCTCGACACATTGTATTTCTAAAAATATCTGTGGGCAGTGTTTTAAAATCTGCAAAAGTTTGTAAACACCTTATATGAAAGTTTTAACAATTCTATTTTCCAACATATAAATATCTGTATATTGAAATCTAAGAAAGATTTTCACATAAGCTTATGCATATGTAATAATGTAATATATTTTAATTGGCACACAAGATGTGAAAAGAGATTTTGTTTAGTGAAAAAGTTGTGTACCAATGTACCCCTTCCTTTCCTTGTAGTATATTCACTGATGCTTATGCTTTTTCTTTTGCTACTTAACAGCTGGACTACACGAATGAAACATAGCTAAAAGGTCTATTTGGCTTCTTGTATTTAAGGAATGCCAAGACAATGCCCCATGGAGGTTGCAGTGTTGCCTCTGGAGAATGTGGGGTGTGATTGTCTGGTGGTGTTTTTTACCTCGTCAGCTGTGAGGGCCGGGCATTCATGACAGTGGAGAATGCTGCTGTTTGCTTCTATTCTCAGAATAGAAATGCTGAAAACACTACCACACACGAAAGTCCCACATTTAGTTACAGTGCTTGCCTGTCCCATTATATATGTTACCAAAGGACTTAGCTTTAGTTTGTCTTACTTAGAAACCTTTCATACAGGAGTGGAAACATTGTCCTTTCTGTACCTAAAATGATCAGACCTATTTATATAGGAAAGGCATTTCATTTTATTTTTCTTGTCAGAATGAAACAAATGTTTTATGTTACCGAGAAAGAGAGGTTCAGGATTAAACACCGTTAAGATTTCAATCTAATGATCACTAGTCTTGTTTTAACATTGAAATGTCTTTTAAAAATGAAGTGTGACAGGGAGAAAGAAGGTAAGATGAGCATCAAGCAACATTCAAGGCCTGTCTACATCTAGATCTATGAGTCACCTAGGCTGGATTAGAAAAAAATAAAGGGGAAAAATGGAAACCAAAAAGAGACAGAAATTTGACATTATGAGAAGAATATTGAGGCTACCCAGTATGGCTAGAAAATAATACAAGCAATTCACAAAAATGCTTTATTTTTTTTTATTCAGTCCAGTGCAACGTTAGTCAATTTTGCTGTGTTCCAAGCCTGAAGATCAGGTGCTCTTTAAACAGGTAGTTACATGTTCTATTTTCTGACCCCAGAGGGCTCAGAAACAAACAGAGCAAACATGAAAGGCATAATGTCATACAATGGAACACATCCTTTGTTAGCAACATGAAGAAAGAATGATGACATGCAATATATAAAAATAAACTTATGTATTAATTATGTAAGACAGCAAGGCACCAAGAAGTCTTCAAAAAGGAAGCCACTTCTGAAACACTTTATCCAAAAACATGTGGACAAGACAATACTGGACAAAGGCAAGAGGGATTTGGAATGCTGGTTGGGGTTTTGGTTCAGATGACATTTTAAAGAAGTAGAAATGACTCCAAGGAAGGTTATGTCAAGATTGTCTGGGGCTAAGTTTTGAATAGCCTTCAATATAGAAAAGAAAGTTTGGATTTAATTCTAGCAGGCCCTTAGAAACAGAGAAAGTTTTTAAGGAAGGGAATAATATGCTCAAGTTTGTGTCTTAGAAAGATAACTGTGTAGCTGGAGTCCTGAGTGGATAAAAGATCACAGGTAGTCGATATCCTCCCAGATGAAAGGATGCTGATTGTACTAAGGCAATTGCTGTTGTCAAAGAAGAGGACATAATGAGTTTGAGTGTTGCACGTTTTTTTCCCAGGAACGCTGGTTCAAAGTGATATGCCTTAAAAAGAGATTTGTTAAATTAGCAACTCTGGAAATAGTGAATCCTATTTTATGTATTTGTAGCCTGTATAAAGCATTTATGAGGCACCAGGTAGGCTTCTTAAGTACCCTACAAATACTCACTCATTTAATTCTTAGACGAGACCCTTCTAAAGTAGGTTCTATTATCATCCACCTTTTACAGATGAGAAACATCTTGCCTATCCAGGATCCCCAACATTAGGAAGAGACAGAGTTGCAAAGGGAACAAGTGGCCTTTAAACGACCAGCCTTACAGCCTCCCAAAGGAATCTCTTTTGCTAAAGGGGCTCTCAGTTCTTATTTACATATAAGTTGTCTGAATAGTCTTAAGGATTAAAAAAATGTGTTAACGCTGGCATTTCCTAAACACATTGGTTCTTAGAATTTTTATGTCCTCTACCCTTTAAAATCCCACAGAACTAGCGCCCTCTGAAACTGGTAGAGAAATAATAGGAAAAAAAATAGAAATAATTCAGAAGAGAAAACAATAAACGGTGGTAACCAAAATTCATTTCATTATTCCATTTTAAATTATTTTAATGTTACTTATTTTTACATTAACATAGTATGGATTTTACAAAGAGGTATTTGATTATGTCAACGTCTATAGTATCCCTAATATTATTCCAATAAAGAGGAGAGGGTTGTAACGTTCTAAAATACAAATCAGAAGAAAAAGATGAGGCATAAAGCAGAGGAAAGATAACAACCTTTTCTTTCTAGATCCAAGGTGAAGACGTATAAGAACACCTACAATTTCCAGGTTCACTCTTGAACTTCTCCCAATCCTGTTTTTGTTATTCTCAGCTTCCGTTGCCTTTCACTTTTATGTCACTCTGAACCTGGACGATGGTGGCTGTGTGGTTAATCAGACTTAGTCTTTGAGGCTGGAGAGGGAGGAGATGAAGTAAAAAGAAAGGGCATGTAGAAGGGTGGCTCAGTGTAGGATTTGAAGTTTAAAATTCCCAAGCTCAGGATGACATATGTCATCCCATTTCTTTTCTGTGACCCTGCAAAGTAAGTAGTATAATTAGCTTCATATCACACAGGAGAAAACTGAGGTAGAGAGAGGTAGGTGGCTAGGATTTGGAAGCTGGTGACTGTCTAGCACTGGCATCATTGTCACAATAGGTAACATTTGTTGTAAGTGTCTGTATTCCAGGCGTTGTTCGGTACTGAGTACAATGTATGTCAAGGTACATACAAAAGCGTATGTAACTTTTACAGCTCTGTGAGGTAGTCCCTATTATAATTCCCATTTAAAAGGTGAATAAACAGAGACTTATAAGGTTGGTAACTATCCCAGTGTCACATAGCTAGTGAGGAATGGCATCAAAATTCCAATCAGGCAGGCTGACTTTGGTATTTATTGCGCCTCACCTTGTGGAGTGTACAGTACTTGTCCATAGTACTGTCCCCTCTACTAGACTGTTGACTCCACTAGGGTAAATATTGTATTATTTTAATGTTGTGATGTTCTGGCCCCCTAGCACAATTCTTGATACGTAGAGGATTTTATAGATGATTCTACAGTGAATCAATGAATCAATGAATGATGGAATAAAGAAAGTCACGAGCAGCTACATTTGTTAGTTGTAAAGCAAGGTTTAACTTGGTTGTATTAGATTAACTTCCTGGGTTCTGCAGCCCCCCCGAGGAGCTGCTGCTTTCATCCCAACTCCGCCTCACTGTGCCTCAGTTCCATAATCTGGTGCCTAGTTCCTGCAGGTGTGGGGGAAATTCCTGCCAAAACAATGGCCCCAGCCTTTCCTTTTCTCCCCCTGTGCTGCTTAGCCCATGGAGCAGTGGAAATTTCCACCCATTGTCATCCTTATATTTTGTAATATATTTTCATATAAGTTATCACATTTGATTTTTATAGCAATTCTGTGTGGTAGGCAGGGTATTTTTATTTTCTCTCCAGAGCTCATGGAAGAAATTTTCAGTAAGTGGCTGAGTGACAAATCCAGTTCTCTTGTAGCTCCATAACTTTCCCACTGAACAAACACAAGTATGTAACTGCTCCATTGCATAACCTGGGTTAAACTACTCTCAGGCGTGACTTCTGCAACTGAATCGATTAAGAGACACACAGAAGCAGGCTTTAAACATTTCCCACCAGAAGATGACTTTTAAAGGAATTTTCTTCACAAATACACATGGACCAATTTTACTAGGTTGTGGTTTGAACTTGTTAACACACAAATGAGTCATCAAACTGATCCTGCACTGAAACTATTGTCCCAAGAAAGTAGGCCAAACAGTAGCACTGCATTTGAACAAATATCAAAGTACAGTGTGTTCAAGAGGCAGCAGAATGTCATGATAAAGAGCATAAATTCTGAACTCAGAAGGGCTCATTCAAGTTCTAGTTCTTCCATTTACAGCTGTGTTATCTTGATTAAGTTACTTAACATCGCTGGGCTTCAATTCCTTCATCTGTTAAAAATAATACTGCTAGTACATAGCACAGAGGCCTGCTGAGACAATTACATGAGTTAATATATTTATATAGTGCCAACCCATAGTAGGCACTATGAAAATGTACCTATAAATATTATTTTTATTATATGTCTTTACACAAAGCTTTGAAGAAAATTAGAAGGGCTGGCTAAAAATACTGATGTTTTCATCTTCTACTCTGAAAGTTTAAAATAATAAATGTGCAGAAAATATTCACAGAGAGGTCTCATTGACAGTTTCACCCTGGTAAAAATGCTAAATGGTTTTATTTGCTTTCTCCTAAATGAGAAGCTCTAGTAAGTTTGATCAGCCTTCCCTCTCCCACCCCCTGCTTTGTAGTAGAAGTTAAAAAAAAAAAAAAAATCCTCCCTTAACTGCTTTAACATTTAACAGTCACCAAGAGAAACTGTTCCATCATGATGTCTTCCGAGTTAGTGGACTAAAACAAATTCAGCCCGTTTAATCGTATGGCATGAGGCAGTGCTGAAAACGCAATTTGTTGTGAAATTTGATTTTGCATTTGCTATTAGAAGCCAAGTGTTCAGCTCTTTTGCAGCTTTCCACTGGGCCTTATCAGGGAACGCACTAGCTGGAGGGCATCTGAAGCACTGATCACTCAGAAGGAAACTGAACAGCTGTGTTTTTGACAGCTAGAGCGGGCCTGATGTACATCAACAAATGTCCCAGATACCTTGCACTTCTCTTTAGCTAGTAGGGGGCAAGCAACACTCTGTTGGTTTGGGATGATAATTCTTCCATGGTTACCATCTTGTCTGGGTGTTGGAGGGTGGATATTAAGCATTGGCACATGTTTACACTTACCTATTGTTCCACCATATTTTTGCTATCATCCTTATTATCATACTTGGTAAGAAATTTTCTCACTTTCTAGAAAAGTGAGTAGGTCTTTAGCATATAAAAGTACAGACCAGGCTCAGTCGCTCATGCCTGTAATCCCAGCACTTTGGGAGGCTGAGGTGGGCAGATCACCTGAGGTCAGGAATTTAAGACCAGCCTGGACAACATGGTGAAACCCCATCTCTAGTAAAAATAAAAAAAATTAGCTGGGTGTGGTGGTGGGTGCCTGTAATCTCAGCTGCTCAGGAGGCTGAGGCAGGAGAGTCACTTGAACCGGGGAGGTGAAGGTTTCAGTGAGCTGAGATCACGCCAGTTGCACTCCATCCTAGGCAACAGAGCAANAAAAAAAAAAAAAAAAAAGTACAAGCAAGAAAAGTACCCAAAAAACAAAGCTGAACAAGGGATAAGAAGACCCTCAGAATCAGTTGCATTTTTCCTGCTTGTTTATTGTCAGAGAGAGAGAGATGATAGATAAATACTTTAATCAAAAGGGATGCTGCGACGGGATGAATAATCAGCTCTTCTTCAGTGTCCTTTAGCACCTCATTTTCATCTCACGTGAAAGTGTCTCGTGAATGTGAACTTATTACTCAGGAACACTAGGGACACTGTTTGATGCTAACTGTGCCTTTGCATGATGTAACTGTGTATTTGAATACAAAGGGACTAAAATGTATACATTTATAAATTTTTTTGTAATAAATACAACTGATCCTAAAATGATGTGGACCTAATCAATGGTTGCCTGTTATTAAAAAAAAAAAAAAAAAAAGACAGGAAAACAGAGAAATGATTTTGTTTAATTAAAATGTATTGCATTTAATTTAGCAAAGAGTACTTTCACATACCCATAACTGCATAAATAACAGAGTAACACTGTGTTTTGTATTAACTTTCATTGATACTATGCATCAAACTGGAAAAATCTTTCTGTTGTCCCCAAACCACAAGGCTTCTTAAAGTCTCCCTATACGCCCAACTCTTCTAAGTTAATGAGACTGTATTTACTCCTCAGTTAATGAGTTCAGCTAAAGAGATGTAAAGTCAATTCTCTGTAACAAGATCTCTGAACAGAATCTGAAACCATTGAGTATATTAGATATAAGAGCACCTTGAGAAAGTATGAGTTAGAATTTTCATGTGAGAGCCTATTTTGGGATTTGATGTGTACTGTTTCAACTTCATTTAATAAGTAATCATGTTATAATTAAAATTTTAAACAGCATCTTACTCTTAACCTGACCTAAGAAAACAGGTCACAGTTATAGAAGTTAGAACCTATAGAATCTTATAGAACTCTAGGCTAATTGCATAAGTTACAGTGATAAATCAAAGTCACGGGAGGTCAAATGACCTCAAGTCACGTAGTGTAGAAGGAAACCCAGACCTAACTCCTAATCCCTTGTTTCTTTCACCTCACACATTGCAGAGTAGAAACTATGTAATGGTTGAAATGTGTCACACAAGAGTGACACACCAGCTGTTCTCTCAGTAGGAATCATCTTGAGTCCAATAACCCATATCTGTATTAGTTTCTTAAATGATAATCAAAACATGCTCATTAAATCTGTGAATGGCCTTGGCTATCTGTGCAAAATACTTCTATTACAACATGCCAAGTTTCTTGCTCCTTCTTCTATTTTTCTCCCAGCTTTCTATTGATTGGCTGTGTAGGGTATTTTAAAAACGCAATAAGCGAGCAGTTAAAACAAGTTAATTTTCTTGGCTGCTCAATAGATTTGACCAAAGTGCTTTTGCAGTAATATACAACTAATAGCGTTACAATTATAAATTATAAACAGACTGACTAAATAGTGAGGAGGCAACAATAGGAATGTGTAGAGAGTAGCTGGAAGAAGCTAAGAACTAGCTTAAAAGAACTATTTCAGCGTAGGGAAAAATCACAGAGGCCTATGGGTAGCAGGAGACATTCAATTTGTATTAGTGATATTATCATTATTTTCCTTAGTCTTACGGCTGCTTTAATTTAGGGTTGTTGTCAACTTTAAATTTGTTTTCAGATATGCTAATAGAATATTTTAAACAATGAAAACATTGCTAAGAATATGGAATTCACCAATGAATAGTGATGGATATCATAAAGTACAAACATCTTTATCCCTCTCAGTGGTGGATATTGCCCATGGAAAACATTAAAATTATTATTCTGTTTCCAGGCAAAATCCACTTTTGATGCTAGTGTTCTTATAAGGAATCAGAATTGACTGGTATATTTAAGAAATAAAAATATTTTCTTCTAAAATTTTATGTTCATTAAACTTGGGGAGACAGCATAGAACACTAAAAAGAGTGCAGATACTAAAATCAAAGATTTGATGGTTGCTACTAGTCTCGTAAACATGTTACATGTAATTGTTTATTAAGAATCTAACTATTAAGGCTCTTTGGTATATGTCAAATATTTTGTACTTTAAAGATTTTGTAATTTAACTTCTTAATATAATTGAGAAGAAAACTTAGCCCCAGGGTGTGTGTGTGTGTGTGTGTGAGTGTGCGCGCGCGTGCACGCTCACATGCTGGGGGAGAGGAAGGAAGGAAAGAAAGAAGGAAAGAAGGAAAACCAGTGATGAAAGCTAATTTTATATACTACTTAAAAAATATGCCAAACACTCTTCTAAGTGCTTTACATACATTAACTTCTATATTCCTAACGAGAAACTTAGGACACATGAACTGTTATCTTCCTCATTTTAAAGATAAGAATACTGAGGTTTAAAAAAAGGTAACAGTGCTGAGATCTCAGAGCTAATAAATAACGAGGCTAGGTTTGAGTTGACATAGTTGAGCTTCAGAGCCTGTATGATGAAATACTGGGCAATACAGACCTTTATAAGTAAACATGAAAAGAGACATAAATGGGTTTGTATGTGTGGCTTACACATGACTATGCAGAAAAATGCCAGAATGTACTCCAACACAAACATACACACACAAACACACACACATGCATGTATTGCTTGATGTTTGCAAGAACACAAAAAGTTCTTTAAGTAAACATTAATAAGGAGCTATGTTCATCTTTATTCTCAACTTCAAAAGAGAGGAAGAAAAGAAATTTCAGAAAAATAAAAATAATAAGGAATAGAAAAATAGAACCTATGAGAAATGATTTTTAGAAGCCTCATTTCTATTGAAGAGAAAAAAAGCAGAAAAGGAAACCAAATCAACAACTTGTGCATATTGAAACTAAAGATACATTTGTGCCAGGGAGCAAAATTAGTAAGTTCACAAGAAAAAATTACTAGTTGCCTTTGTTTACTGGCCAAAGAAAAAGGATATGTTTAGGAAAATGTACCCCAACCTTAAAATGCTTCCCAGGAAAAGGGACAATAAAATCCTACAGCATGTGGCAAGTCATTTATAAAAAAGAAATAATCCAAGACCATTAAAATAAATTCCAGAAACATTTGCAAGCGTTCTCAAACAAAAATGATGAGATGTTTTGAATAAGATTCCAAAAGAAGCCAGGAAGAAGAAAACTGGAACTACTTAATAATAAAATTCAAAAGTTATTATTTTGATGAAAACAAAGGAGTAGGCGTTAAAATAAAATAATTATATAACTATTAAATGGCAAATTAAGAAATTTGCAAGTCCCAAAATATCTCTGGAATGAACAAATTAAATTTTGAAACAAAATGCAGAAAACACAGTGATTCTCCATACTCATATATATGGATGAATCTCACCTGCTATATATATTTTTAATACCCAATTCTTGAGTTTCACATTCATTTGGAGAGTTAGAGCCACAATACGTTATTTCTGGAGATAATTCTCTATGGGTCTTTTGCATTTCTGCATGTCTGGTGAGCAGACATGCTGGTTCTCTTTTCTAGACTTTTCAAGGTTATGAGGAGCCTTGGAAGATAGGAATAGTTTGCTTTTCTGGAGTAAAGGGCAGGCATTTTTCTGTTTGGTAAAACAATGAAAACATTTTCCTCTGGGGCAGAGGTTAGAAAGGCTTATTATAAAAGATTTGTGCTCCCTAAGCTTAAGACACAAATCTACTGAGTGGTAATCATCTACCTGGGCCCTTCTGCATCACCCCATGGGATCTGAGTTTAAGAGGAACTAATGCAAATATGCTGTAGCTCATGCTGTTTGCTCTATTGGGAGCAATAAAGTCCTTTGTATCTATCTTATCCAGGAGTTTCATATCTTCTGTCAGCATCCATGAAATCATGGTAGGCTAACTTATTAGTGGCAGTAGAGTAAAAGCTCAGACAGGATGTATTTTTTAACTGTTTGCTATTGAAAATTTTAAACATTTATAAAAATCAACAGATTAGTATAATGAATTCTTTCTAAAGCCATCACCCACTTCAACAATAATCAGCTCATGAGCAGTCTGGTTTTATTTATAGTCCTGTCTCATTTACAACCAACCCCTACAAAATAGTAGTATTTTGAAGCAAATTCCAGATATCATATCATTTTGAAGCAAATTCCAGACACAAATATTTGAGTAGATATCTCTAAAATTTAAAAATTACACCACAATACCGTTAATACACCCAACATTAATCAAAAATAATTCTTTAATGCACCAAAATACTCAGTTCATCTCTAATTTTCAATTACCTTATAGTGTCTTTAAGAAATTACTGTATCTGAATCGAGTTTAAGTCAACACAGTGAGACTGATTGATATTTCCTTCTTCCAATCTCTAGGTTCTACCTCTAAGTTTTCTTAATTATTCTTCGCAATTTATTTATTGAGGAAACACAGATGTTTGCCCCACAATCTGAAGTTTGTTCATTGCTTAGCAATAGTGTATTTTGATATGTTTTTCAGTCTTCTCTATTTTCTACAAATTGCTAGTTAGGAATAGAGGATTAGTAAGATTCAGATCTTTTTTCCCCCCTTGAAACTACATCATTTGTGGGAGTATATTCTTCCAGGAGTTGTATTGTTCCTGGGTTTGTCTCTTCTTTGTAGTTTGGGACCATTGATGCTTCACTTTTAAATTCATTAATTCACTGGAGTCTACAAACTAAAGATATTCCAATTTTATTATATCTTCTTTCTTTCTTTCTGTATAGAGAAACTTTCCCACAATACTAATTTGTTCATTTAAGACATACGGGATAAATGCTTAATATGTTCCCCTTATTTCTATTCTTTAGAATAATTTTAAAAATTATTAAATTTAATTTTGTTTGATAAATATGTGAAATATTAACATAGTTGCAAAGTAAATGCTGCAAAACAAATTATCAAATAAAGGGAATATATCAAATATTTATCCCTTATGTAAAAAAAACTAAAATGTAAAAAAAGTCTTAACTTTCATTTATTTCTTATGTATCCTATAACCTCATCTCTCTCTAGAAATAGCTTTAAATACCAGAGTTTTGGTTTGTCCTCCAAGGTGTTTTTTTAAAAATATATGACCAGATCTATACAAATAGCCACGTCACCTTTTTTCTTAGAAAAATAATGGCATACTATATATTTGTCTCTTTCTTGTCTTTTTCACTAAAAATATACTGTGAAGATTTGCTCATAGAAATGTGTAGGGATATTTCTCATTCCTTTTTTGCAGTTTCATGGTTCTCTATTGTATGAATGCACCATAATTTATTCAACCAATCCCCCACTGATGGAAATTTGGGTTGTTTCAACTTTTTTACTATGACAAATATTCTTTACAATTAATGGCTTTGAGCAAATATTGTTAATTATTTTTGTGAGCATATTTTTGTAATATATTACTGGAATTAGTATTTCTGGGTCAAAGAGTAAATGCTCATATAATTTGGCTAGATGTTGCCAAATTATCCTCTGCAGTAATTGCACCATTTTTTGTAACTACCAGCAGTGTAAGAGAGAGCAGGTTTCTCCACAAATTTGATTTTTACAAAGCTCCACCAGCATTGTATGTTGTCAGATTTTGGGAGTTTTGTCAATCTAATAGATTTAGTTTATATTTTTCTTTGGCATTTTTTTTCTTTGAACTGTTTCTCTAACTCATTTGTCCATTGTATGATTGATTTTTCCTATTTTTAGAAGCTTTTTGTACGTTAGAGAAAGGCCGTTTATTTACTGACATCTCTCAAAGTAACATCCGCACCCCTGACTTCTATGGGTAACTTAATATTCCTATGTCCAACTATCTACTCCATATTTCCATGTGGTAGTCTATTAAATATCTAATATTTAAAAGTCGAAAATGAAACTACTGCTTTATCGCCACATACTAACTCTTCCCTCCTAGATTCCCGCTACTCAGTTATGGCAAGTCCATCATTCTAGGTTTTGCAGACCAAAAAGCTTAAGACTCATCCTTGACTCCTTCTTTTTTCAGTCACCACATGGACTCCATCAGCAATTTCTACTGGCTTTACTTTCAAAATAAATCCAGAATCTTCTCCTCAAATCTATTACTTCAACTCTGATCTGACCCCCTATTATTTTCCACCTGAATTATTACAATAGCTTTGCATGAGGCAGGGTTCTCCAGAGGGACAGAACTAATAGGGTAGATGTGTATATGAAAGGGAGTTTATGAAGGACCGTTGACTCACATGATCACAAGGTGAAGTACCACAGTAGGCCATCTGCAAGCTGAGGAGCAATGAACCCAGTCCGAGTTCCAAAACCTCAAAAGTAGGGAAGCCAACAGTGCTGCCTTCAGTCTGTGGCCAAAGGCCCAAGAGCCAATGGAAAAATCACTGGTGTAAGTCCAGGAGTCCAAAGCTAAAGAACTTGAAGTCTGATGTTGGAGGGTGGGAAGCATCCAGCACAGGAGACAGATGAAGGCCAGAAGTCTCAGTAAATCTGCTCTTTCCAACTTCTTCTCCCTGCTTTATTCTAGCCACACTGGCTGGCAGCTGATTAGACGATGCCCACCCAGAATGAGGGTAGGTCTGTCTCTCCTAGTCCACTGACTCAAATGTTAATCTCTTTTGGCAACACCCTCACTAACACACCCAGGAACAATACTGTGCATCCTTCAGTCCAATCGAGTTGACACTCAATATTAACTATCACAACCCTCCTAACTGATCCCTCTTGCTCCCCCAACTCTCACCCCAGTATAGTCTTCACATAATCACCAGTGTGTTCTTTAAAAAACATGTTACATCGTGTCATATCTTTACTCAAAACCTCCACTGTTCCTCCTTTTGTGAAATCAGTGTCCTTTGGAATGCTCTATAAAGCTGTATATCATCTCCCGCCATCCTCCAACATTCTCCAGAGCTAGAATGCTCTGGAACCTAGCTAGACTATTCTTCCCCCAAATATCTCCATAACTCACTTCCTCACTTTCTTCTCTATGCTTGTAATGGCAACAATTATGTCACTTAAGCCTTCTCTTAAAGCCCAAGATAAACTAACCCCATCCTCTGCCACACTCACCACTCCGCTGTATCATGTGCTCTCCCCTTCAAGGCACTCAATGACAGACTGAAATAATGATTTGTTAATTGTGTTATTGTGTCCCTCTTCCACCAGAGATTATCCATGAAAGGGTAACATTGTTAAGTTCACTGCTGCATGTACAAACTTCTCGGGCAGTACCTGGAACAAAGGATGCATTACAAATATTTTTATAATTGGGTGAATGAGTGAAAGAATGGATAAATAGATAGTTATTCTGTATTGACTTGGCAATTACAGCAGACAGAAATATCTGAGTACCAGCATAGTGATAAAAATTAAAGGCCACAGAAGTATAAAATGTATGCGTAGTGCTAAGAAAACTTTGCTCCTTGCCATTTTAGATAATGCAGAGAAGGATAAATCTCTTAATGATGCTTTGTTTTTCAAGTTTCTATGGGAAAATATTCTGAATTATGACATAGTTTTATGGTTTCTTTTGGATATATATTATTATTATTGTCTAGAAGTAATTGACCATGAGCCCTAGGCAATGCATTACCATGTGTTTAGAATTAGATATACATGATCACGCTCCCTGCCCATCAAAAATATAAAGTGGAAGCCAATGTGTAGTTAAATGTGAACTGGTGAAGTACCTAGTTCATATTCACAGTATTACGCATTACAAAAAAGACGCTGATTTAAGTTGTCTGAATTAAATGTGTTTATTTAATGTTTCAACATGAATACAAAACTTGATTGGAATTAATTTGAAAACAACAAGGATTCTTCCTACCTGCTGTTTCTTAGTTAAGAAAAGGTTGAAATTTAATTCAAGAAGATACTCTTTTTTTTTAAATAAGTGATTTATTATTTCACTGGTTCTAACTTACTGTAAGCAAAGCATCAGATTAGTAATGTGTTTAATATGAGTTATTAAATTCCCATTAGATTAAATTACCACCCCTAGAGATCTGTGAAGCTACTATGAATTAATTTGCATTCTTCAGTAGTCACACGCTTCACCTTTTCTTAAATGCCACAGATACTTGGGGAAATAGATCCTGACTCCAAGAACAATAAGTCATCTTATGAACTCTGAAATTATTAGTTCTGCATGTAGTTTTGTGATAATAATGACGATAATTTGAGACATTTACAAATGGTTCCGATAGGTTTCTTTTGGTCATTTTAGTATACAATATAATATTAGCACAATTTCCAGGAAATCCATGTCAAATTTTCCTAGGCTATACCAGAGCAAAATCTATTCACTATTTATGTTCTTTCCAGTTGCATTTAACAGGACCATCGATTTAAAATCATCATTGAATTTACTGGTTTAATATTTGTTTTAAATATCTTACATATTTAATCTAAATATTTCATCTGTGAGTCTTCTAAAATGAAGCTAGAGTTAAATAGAGTACTCTATAGTTGGAAGCAAAGGACTCATGAGTGTTTCCTTTAAAACTTGAGAACACAGTACTGCTTAGAGGTTAGGAAACTCTGTAAAGTGTCTGAGCTAAGCGTTGTCCAAACATGACTGGATTACACTAGCTGACTTGGTCTCCTTAATAGTAGATTAACATCACCCATTAATTTATGAATTTGATTTTTGTGATAATAAGTAAGAAAGCTCCAAGGGAAAAAAATTTAGTAGTTTTATATAAAGAGACCTGTTTGCAGTGAAAAATGTAGTCACTGGAAGCATCAGACATATTCGCTAATGAAACAAGACCTGTGCATATTTACTAACTACATTCCTGCAAAGCAGATTTCCCAATTCAATTCCCCAAAGCTAAAGAGAGTATCAGGCTCGATTAGAAATCAGAAGTCCCGATTCTTGAACTCACATGATGAATTCACATCTGTTCCCTGGGGCACAGCATTAATTTTAGCGTAATGCAGCCAGTATTAGTCTAGGTTGACCCAGAAAGGCAGTGGATCACTCAGGGCAAAATTCTCAGTGTTCTCAATTTAATCTAATCCCCCAATCAGAGATATATTGTCCCTACCTTTAACTAACCTGCAAATGTTAAGAGTACAGTGAGCAGAAAAAGCCCGTCTATGGCTTCATTTTCTTCTTCCAGTTCTCATACTCTACTGCCAAATTAACCTTTCTATAACACCTCTCTAAAATAGCCATTTTCTACATAAGAATTTCATATTTCTCAAGACGAATTTCATATTTCCCAAGACCTTTTTCTTTGCTATAAAGCATGTATTGTTTGTCTGAATCCATAAAATACCTGCTTGCTACATCAGAAACAGCAAAAACACATAAAGAAGAAAATCAAAATTGCCTCTGATCCAGTTTGGACTTTCTTGGATATATGACTGTGGCAGAGATGGAGAGAATAGATCAAGGGGAGGAAAATCTTGGGAATAGGAAAAATGGTAGGATGGCTTCCAGGAAAGATGCAATAAGAACCTGAACTATAACAGTAGGATTGAGAGAAGATTAAAATGATACCTGAGGGACTGAGTTAATGACTTATAGAGGGAGAAGAAGAAGTGATTTTAAATTTTCTAATTTGAGAGAATTGATAGATTATGATGTGAAAAACAGACTGAGTGTCCTATGGGTTGTCTGGTAAAGCATAATGAAAACATGCAATTCAATGGGTAAGGTTTTAAAATGGAGTAAAGTCCAAGCTCTACTCTATGTCAGTTTTGTGACCCTGACTGCATGACCTAGGCTTTCTAAATTACAGATAAAAGGGAGAAAAGTATATCTGATTTTTCAGAGTTATTATTATTTTTTGAGATGGAGTCTTGCTCTTATCACCCAGGCTGGAATGTAATGATGCAATCTTAGCTTGCTGCAACCTCCGCCTTCCAAGGTCAAGCGCTTCTCCTGCCTCAGTCTCCCAAGTAGCAGAGTGACTTTTCAGAATTTGTTGTGAAGTTAAAACTTCTATCTAAAATTTTGTTTCTAGACTAGCATGGCAAATAGACCGCTGGGTGGTTAGAGCTCACGATGGTTAGAGCTCAAGAAAGGGATGAAGACTGGCGAAGTGAGAATCAACGGTGATAACGATGATGATGTACAAGGAGAGCACAAGACTACCCAGCCATTGGAAGAGAACATGTCTAAGTACAACGACCTGAAGAAACAACAACCTTTAAGAGGTGGACTAAAAAAGAGTTAGAAAAGGGCTCTTAAATAAATGGAATTAGAAAGCCAAGCTTCAAAGATCAAGAGCAAAGTAGCTTTAAAGTCCCATGTGTGCAGTTTTGTTCAGTGCTAACTGAGCATGTCCTCAGGTTATATTTGCAGCAGTTGGAAAGATCATTTTATAGGAGCACGTTTTCTCAATACAAATGTCATTCATACTGCTAATTCACAACTGCAAGACAGAAGTTTCAAGGCAACAACTAATGATGTACCACTACACCCCCATCCCCCAACTAGAGAAGCTCCTGGTGAAAGGGGTTAAGAGACTGTTGATCAAGTTTGCATCTGATGTAATGTGGCCTCTTCAATGTCTGGATCTAATAACTTGTGACAGTTTTCTCTGGAACATTTTGAAAATGAAAAATTTTCGACCCAACATTAATAGAATACTGGCAAACAGCTGTTTTAAGTTAAAGCTGTTAGGGACAGCTTTAATGTCTTCTACTTAATATGAACAATGTCCAGAAAAGAATGAACATGTTTTAAATATATCAGGATATTAAAGAGAAGTATTCAGTACCTTTTTAACCATCTTGCATAGGGACTTTGGGTTAATCTGCAGCAACGTTAAGAGTGCAATAGATCTGACAGTAAGACTTGTGTTATAATAGAGTGCAAATTTAGTAGGATGAAGAGATTCATTAATCTTTGTTACTACCGCTGACAAACTGTCTAGGCTTTCCAAACGCTGGGCTCTACTCAGTCATGTTCACCTTTGCTTGTGCTACCCAACACACTATCCAAAGTCCATCCAAATGGCATCTTTTCCATCAAGCCTTTGCCTGTCTTCCAGTTCAAACAAGCACTTCTTGCACTGAACACCATCTAGAGTTTGTGTACATCTTTATTAGCATGTTCAACACTCTCTGCTCTTTTTAAAATAATTATTAGTGTTTCATTTCCTAAAAGCATCTTGAGGGTAATAATCACGCTTCACTATGGACTTTCTGCTGTGCTCGCATGCTTTCTGCATGGTAAACATTTGGCAATTATCATTAAAATGACTTAATGACTGTGCTATGGTTATCACACCAAAATTAGTACCTCATCCCAAGTATTCAGTTTATTTAAATTAATGAGAATTATTTCGTATGGATTTTGGAATCAACAAAACATTATTTTTACCTTTTAAATGCATTGTGAATATTATAAGGCATTTGTTAATTCTTTTTATCAGTAAGATATTTAAAAATTAAGTGGCTTAGAAACGTTTGATGTTTGAGCCTGATCCTAATCCTATAGTAGGAAATTAATGTTTGTTTTTAATCACCAAATCTATAATATATACTCCATTCACCAATACATGTCCTATCCTATTGCCTTATTAAAGACATACTAGTTAATATTTACATTGTTTTTAGGAACACTGATCAAAATAAACTTGGCATCAACAGACTTATTGATTTAAAATTTGCTGCGCTCACCTTTGCCAAATATTAGTTGCCTAAATAAACATTCCATGATTTTCTTCAATCGAGAAAAATAGGAAAGACCTTGCCACCAAAATGCAAACACAAAAGTTTGTTTATATTTCTTAACTTCCTGTTTCCTTCAGCTTAAGTCGGCATTGTTTTTTAATGCTGCCTGTTTGCAACATTTATTTTAGTTTTCTTCTTGCTCCTGACATGTGTATGGCAGTTTCCGGCAATTTTGTATGTTGCTTACGAGAAGAAGAAAATACCTTTTCTGAAGATGTCAGTGTTTGTAGTCAAATAAACCACTTTTCATGATAAGATTTTCCATGTATTTATTCAGAGGTGTCTATTCTTTTCCCTTATGACTTGATAATAGTCCTGTTATTCTAACTCTTCAGTAAAACCGTGTCTAGAACAGAATTTAAGATATTTGCAGCAGACACTGTGCTTCATATAAGAAGAGATTAGCTTTTTAATAATAGCTTCTTTTGAATTAGGAAAGGATTTCTACAGTTAAGAGGAAAACCACATGGGGAAATGTAATCAATGATGGTTTTGTGTAAGCTTTAATAATTTCTTTGTTCTAAAGGTTTTTGCAGTTTTTGGTTAGAAGGATAAAGGAACTCCCCCACCATATTTATTCACAGCAAATACATTGGCGATTATCCAGGGTATTTCTTGATACCTTTTAAATAATCCATTTTTAGCAGATATCTGACAACCAGGGAATCTTCCATGAGGATTTACAATTGTTTTGCTGAGTAGCGTAATGAAAAAATTAATGAAACCTGCAACCAGGCAGTCTTGGTTGGAATCCTGTGTTACCATAGGCAAATTGCTTTATTCTCTGAGTGCTGGTTCCTTAATCTATAAATTGAGAGGGCTATAGGATTAAATAAGATTACATGTATAAAATATCAACAACATATATTGCTCATAGGTGAAGCCAACAAGTGTAAACTATCATGACTCATAGCAATTTAATACCTACATGATTCAGATAAAGAAGAGAGAATAGTTTCCTGAAGTGCTCTTTGTGGAGATATAAGAAGATGTTACAAATAAGATAGATCACATTCAAATGGGGTTAAATGATAGGGATGTGTTTCGTCTTGCATAACAAAAAGTCCAAAGGCCAGAAAGACTCCCATTGTAGGATACCAGGGTTCCTGCTCAAATTTGCTGATTCCTGCTTTCTGAACTCCTCTTCATGGTTTTGTTTTTGTTTGTTTGCTTGCCAAGTTGGTTTGCTTATGGTCACAGAATGGCTGCCAGCAGGAGCAAGGACAACTTATTTCCTACAGACAGTAGGAGACAACACTGTCCCTCAACCATGCCCTAACTAGTCTGCCACTTTGATTTGATTAACATACCAATCTTGTGCCCACCACTAGCCAATAACAACTTTATGTAGGTAAATAGGCACTGCCAATTTGCAATCAGAAACTAAGTTTCAAAGACTTGCTAACCCACACTTCTAGGAAGTAGGAGAGCTGGAATCATAAAGCAAATTCTCTAATGCCAAGTCCAGTAATCACAGCAGGGCCATTCTTTCTTGTAAACAAGATTTCAACAATATATATATAACATTTATAATTCATATATAAATTACTTTAGAATATTTTTAATAAAATCATTTTCAAAAACTTAAATTTAAATCTACCTTACCTTTCTTTAGGAAATTGACTTGTATATTATAAATGCTCTGTGACTCTAGGCATGTTTCTGAAATATTTTAAAAATGCTATTTAACCTATTTATATTCATTTTTCCAAACATAGCGATCTGTAGCTAAAACTTTCTCCAGGTTTAAATTGATCTTGGTTTCCTTATAACACTTTTATAAGTTCTCACCATTTGTATTTTAGTCTAGTCTTATCTTCATTCCTCTAATTAGCACTTCATAGCAGCGGATCACTGCATGTGAATTCTACCAGCATAGATAGATGCATTTTACAGACTGAGTTTTCTGGGTGAGGATTCGGGTGTGTGACACAGGGCATACAGAAGAGCAATTGCATTAGGGATTTTACTTCAGGTATCTAACAGGTATTTTGCATAACAGAACTTTACTCTAGGACCCTGAGTAAGAGCATGTGCTTAAAGTTCTTCCATGTTTTCTACAATAAATCTTTATCTCGGTAATAATACACAAATAGCGCAAAGAGCCGTTCCTTAAGGAGTCAACCTAGTTATACATATATTACAAAGTACTCTAGGAACAGCTAATCATTCTTTGCTCTTTCTTTTTTTACCTAGAGGGATAATATTGTGTCTCCTTATACACTCATTATCAGGGAAGCCCTTCGGGTCTCAGCCATCTTTCAATGTAAGCCTTGTAGATAACACTTGACCTGCTGTCCACATATCTTTGGTACTATATAAATATTTAATCATAAGTTAGATCCTCCTGCCGTGGCTGAGAATTTCTCTAAAAAATCACCCAAGCTACTGTGATGAATATGTAAGTCAGAGGTCTGATCTTAGAATCAAAAGCAGACCTTCCATAACGGGATGCATATAGAAACCAATTAAGAAGTTCTGTTCATCTACCTCTTCTTATTTGAAGATATACTATATGCAGTCATCTATCTCAGGGCAAATCAGATATTTTCCATTAAGGTAAGACACTGATTATGGACATTCTTAACTCAATTGAATCATAAGGCATCTACCTACCTTATTTTTATTTTAGAACATATGGGAATTTCAGACCAGGTTAAAGCTGACTCCTAAGTTTGCATTTGGGCTGATATTCCTTAGTAATCCAGCACAATGAAATGCCAAATCTCAAGCATTCCAAACTGAGTCACTAAAAAATATTCATGAACAAGAAATTAACTAAAATTCTAGAGACTGACTTGAGAGCAGCAGAAAAACAGAAAAATAAGTGGTATGCTTCCACATCTCATGTGTCCTCCAGGAGCTTCATCTGTTCTCAAAGTTATAAAAATTCTAAGTGATCCCGTGTTATGTAAATAAATAAAAGAAATAAAAAAGACAAAATTAAGTCTATTTGACAGAGGGCTACAAAATTGCTCACATAAGGGTTAATTTCCAGTGAAACTTTAAATGGACACTTAGGGTACAAAAATTATCCAAACATATGCTCTAAGTTTGGTTTGATTTTATGGTGTATGTTTTCAACCCAGTTAATTGCATATGTGTGTTTCTAGCCTAAAAATCTCCCAGTGAAAACTAAACAAGATTAAAGAAATACAAAGTCACAGTGTTAAGTTAAATTAAAATAATAAGTGAGCTCAACCAGACATTTTTAAAAGACTAAAAAATATAAAACTTATATTTTATAAAAAATATAAGTAAACCTAAATGCACACTTTTACTCCCTTATACAATAAGTAGTCTTTTTGTGTTCTTTCAGTGCACAACACCTACTTGAAATTATTATTTTTCTAGATTAGTCCTGCCAAAGTCTTAAGAGACTTCAGTATCGAAAGACTTGCTGCATGCAATTCCCTGCTCAGCGTCTGATAGGGTGGTGAGCCAATTATTTTCCTGAAGCTTGTTTGTACTGGGGCTGTGATAAAGAAGAAAGATAAAAGGTAGAAATATAGAAAAGGAACATTCATTCATTCAAAAATCATTTATTGAGTATCTGAAACATGAAAGGAGTGGTGATAGGAAAAGGAAGCCACTGTAGACTGGAAGATAAATACAGCAGAAAAGAAAAATAGGCCAGGCGCAGTGGCCCATGCCTGTAATCCCAGTACTTTGGAAGGCCGAGGTGGGTGGATCACTTGAGATCAAGAGACTGAGACCAGCCTGGCTGACATGATGAAACCCCATCTCTACTAAAAATACAGAAATTAGCTGGATGTGGTGGCACGTGCCTGTAATCCCAGCTACTCAAGAGGCTGAGGCAGGAGAATCGCTTGAACCCGGGAGGAAGATGTTGTAGTGAGCTGAGATTGTGCCATTGCACTCCAGCCTAAGTGACAGAGTGAGATTCCATCTCAAAATAATGACATGTGGAGACATCACAGATGACAGGTGTGTAAGAGTGTCAATGCACTCCAGCTGAGGATCACCGGCAGTCAAAGAGGTTGAGTTTAGTGCTCATTGTGGCATGGAAGAACGCATGCCATGGGGACCTATGGGGATTTTAGTAAGAGAGTGATAGGATTTGTTAATACTGTAGGATTCAGGTTTCTGCTAAGTACTTTGGGAGAAAGTGTAAGGGAGTGTGGCTTTGCTCTAGATTAGATGCTTCCAAAAAACGAAGATAACGCTAGCATTTGGTACTATAATTTTAAGCAGACAGAAGAAAGGCTGAGTGAGGTTAAAACAGTAATTGGTAGAGAAGTAACAGTTACACATATTAACAAGATTGGGGGATGTTTGGTAATTTTTTTGGTTTAACAATATTATTATGTTTTTGTCTATTTTCAGAAATGATTAGGGAGTGATCTTGTTGTGTGTCTAGATCTATCATGGTCAAAGATTGACCTTGTCTGATATTGATATTCCATGAAATCGCTTCTGTTCAACAAGAGAATAGCAAGAATCAGCTGTGAGGGCCAGGCCAGTTGGTAGCAACACCAGAGCCTGAAAGGTAGCAGCAGACCAGGTCTTTATCAGTTGTTGCTTTGCTCTTTTTTAGGGGGAGAGACATAAAGATTAGGGTAAGAAAAAAGCCAAAGAGAAATAGTGAATATTTATTTATTGCATACATATTACAAGACAGGAAGCATGCTCGATGTTTTGCGTGCATTATTTCATTTAGCATTCATGACAACCCTGTGAATTAAGTATTATTTGAGTGCACATTACCTGTAAGGATAATAAGACTTAGAAAAATAAAGTTATTTGTTTAAAATGGCATAACCATAAAAAGTAGAGTAGGGATGGGATTAGAATCCTAGACCTGTATGACTTTAGAGCAAAATTACTTAATCATTCCTTACAAAAGACAGTGTATGAACACAACATTGGTACCTTAGAGATGAGCATCTCCATTAAATGAAAAGGCATATCAGGGCGGAGATACTGTGTTGTTCATTTCTGAATTATTTCAGAGCAAGGAGATTTGTTATTTGCCTAGACTAGTGCTTAATAAATATCAAAGGATCAATTAGATGGATGATGGACGAATTTCTGGATGGAACCAAAAATTCGTGCTTGATCAGACATGACTATTTCATATAATTTCTCTCTGTGTCCCAAGAAGTAGGAAGAAACCTTAAAACATTGGTAATAGAAATTACTCATGTTTTTGGATCGTGTGATTTTTACAATGTACTCCCACATATGTATTATTATGGGCAGATACTTCTCTTACCTTTCACAGGAGATCACTGAAGGTCGGGTATGCTAAGTCCTCACATATGTAATAAGTGGCCAAACATGGGCTAGAATCTTGGCCTCCTCCTCTTATGTCCAGAGGACTGTCCTCCAAACTGTACAGTCTTCATTCATCAAAATATTTTAGGTAAGAAAAGGAGAGTTTAGGATTCTCAGATTTTTTGAAATGTTTTCTAAATATCAGCATTTATGTAGCATTTGTAATTAATCATGATGAAACAATGACCAGCCCACAAGTCTGTTTTCAACACTACATTTTAGCTAATTTTCTTTTCTTACTCTTGACAGCCTGTAGCTGTTTCAGTCCTTAAGCACTATAAATAATTTACAGACCATGTATACTTTCTAAAATTGTCTTTGTGTACACATTTTTTTCCATTTAAAAATGTCGATGGCTGAGAAACACTGCTAAGGTCTAGCTAACAGCAACAATACCACAGACTCTGTAGGCAGCAAGTGCTCCATTCAGATGAAAGATTTCCAGTTGTTTGATGAATTGAGGAAAATAAAACCAATGCTTTAATGAAGAGTACCAAGATTGCAAACTTTGTGTTAATATCAGCACACTGAAAAACATACTGAACCAGAAACCAGCATAGTCCTTACTTGATCCCCAACAAACGTCTTCCCATTGGCTTACTAGGGATGTGACCAATTGGCCTGTATTTCGACTAAACTAGATATTCTGTTGACAGTAGACACAGCTCTTACCACCCAATGTTTCATCTTTTAAAGCATCAGTTCTGTATTTCCCATACAGAGTATTTTGATTTATTTTGCAAACGTATGTTTTCAACTAAATGTTCTTTGTGAATTACTTAAACAGCATACTGAAAATGAGATTCCATGTAAGTTACTTTTCTTTATCTGAGATTTATGCTCATGCTTCCATAGCTTGGAGTGCTAACACTATGTCAGCCTGATAATTTGTTTTAAAAGCTGTATATATAGGTATGCATGTATACATGTATATAGATACATATGTTTATATAGATACATATATACATATGTATATATATGTATCTATATATACATGTATATATATAAATATATGTATATATAAAATATATATTTATGTATGTATTTATGTATTATATATATTTATATATATAAATATATATGTGTATATATAAATATATATACATATATACATGTATATAGATACATATGCATATATGTATCTATATACATGTATACACACACACAAACATACACATACATACATATAGAGTTGAATTGTTCCTTGATAATACTATTTTACTCTTTTACTTAGTAGAATGGGATAACTAAAACAAAAAAGTCTCACTTATTTACTAAAGATACAAACTTTATAAGCTACAGAATCCATACTAGAACTCAACTGCTTTGATGCTCAGAGAAGCATTTTGTTCCATATCCCCTTTTATTAATAAGCAATATATTTATAATAATAATAGGAGATAATATACAATGTGCTATTCGAACTTTTGTCCTACTATGGCTTAGGATCCCAGTGCCCTATTTCAACAAGTGAAGTCACACCCATACAAGTCAATTTACCAGCTGCTCACTTCTTATTTGCCTTTGCACATTCCTCTTGTCTATCCCTACTTGATAGAGCAATACATTCATGTGCTGCAGAGCAATATTTTGCCAACAACAGGCCAAGTACATGACAGTGGTCCCATGAGATTATAACAGCTGAAGTTTCCTACCACCCAGTGACATCATAGCCATTGTAGCACAACACATTATTCATATGTTTGTGGTGATGCTGGAGTAAACCAACCTATATACTGCCAGTTTTATAAAAGTAGAATGCATAAAATTAAGTACAGTACATCATTGATAATGATAATAAATGACTATGTTACTAGTTTATGTGTTTACTATGCTATAGTTTTAATTGTTAGAGTATACTCTTTCTACCTATAAACAAAAAGTTAACTGTAAAATAGCCTCAGGCAGGTCCTTCAGGAGGTATTCCAGAAGAAGGCGTTGTTATCACAGGTGATGACAGCTCTATGCCTGTTATTGCCCCTGAAGAACTCCAGTGGGAAAAGATATGGAAGTGAAAGATAGTGATATTGATGATCCTGACCCTGTGTAGACCAAGGCTAATAGGTGTGTTGGTGTTCTAGTTTTTAACAAAATTTTTTTTAAAGTACAAAGATTATTTTAACACAGAAAAGCTCATAAGGATATAAAGAAAATATTTTTGTATAGCTGTATAATATGTTTGTGTTTTAAGCTGTTATTACAAAAGAGTCAAAAAGTTTTAAAAAGTTTATAAAGTTAGAGTAATCTAAGGTTAATGTATTATTGAGGAAAAAATATTTTAAAATAAATTTAGTGTAGCCAAAGTTTATAGGATGTATAAAGTCTAAGACTGCAGCTGTGCACAGTAAGGTCCTAGGCCTTCACGTTCACTCAATACTCACTCACTGACTCACCCAGGGCAGCTTCCATCCTGTAAGCTCCATTCATGGTAAATGCCCTACACAGGTGTACCATTTTTTATCTTTTAGATCATATTTTACTGCACCTTTTCTTTGCTTAGATATGTTTAGATACACGAATACTTACAACTGTGCTACAATTGCCTACGGTACAGTAACATGATGTACGGGCTTGTAGTCTAGGAGCAATAGGCTATACCATGTAGCCTAACTATGTAGTAGGCTATACCAATCAGTTTGTGTAAATACACTCTGTGGTGTGCATACAATGTGTTGCTTAACGACACATTTCTCAGAATGGATTCCTATCATCAAGTGATGCATGAGTATACTTACATGTATTTCAAGTTTAAAAAACAGGAGGAGATTATATGTTGTATTTCCACCCTTAAAGTTGACTTCAAATAGCGTAATTATCATGTTCACATGCAGCTTTTTCCTCCGCATATGATTTTTAATGATTATATCTGGCCTTGAGTAAAGCAATATACATGACCTCAATTCATTACTGCATATGAGTCGTATTTATCAATCAGTGGATTCCAATTTAGCATAATTTGCTATCAGAAATAAAAACGTCAGATATTAAAAATGCAGAAATGCAAACGGGTCACTCATTTTTATTTACTTACATTTAAATGAACGTTTGTATATGGAATTTCATAGTCAGGTCATATGCCTTTAAATAGACGAGCAAAACAGAGGAATGGAACATTCTGTTGACAGGTAAATGTGAATCAATCTAGTTTCATTCAAAGGAAAATAATCAAGTTCTTTTCAAATAATATAAAATGCAAAATGATTGCACGGTGGAGGGGAGGGGACCTTATCAGCTTCTCTTCTCAGAGAAATGATTGCCATTTTCTAGCTGGAGGAACGTATGCTGCAGCTTATCTCGTGACTTCTCTGCAGTCTCTGATATTTATTAACAGTTGATTTTCTGTAGTTGCTCTTCTTCCCCTTCTTCCCTCCTCCATGTAAATTAGTTTTCCCAAATCTACATCTAGCCTTCATTTTCTTATCAGTCACGGAAAAAAGATGATTATTTCATTACTGGTTTTGAAGAGTCTTTCATATTAAGTGGTGCGGCTCTGGTTTCAGGCAGGCATTTAACGGACTCTCTATTTGTTTTATTCTTTGTCTTATCATCTTAAAGCCCTCTGAGACAGAGTCCTTTGTAGTAACAAACAAGAATAAAGGGGAATTGTGCATTGTTGCTTCCACAGAAAATGCAGTATTCATTAGAAATTTCTGTTGGGATTAAAACTGGGCTGACTTCAAACACGTAAAAACAATTGTAGTCACCTATGAAAAACCTTTCAATCACTAGGATACCTGTCTTCCGAGCGTCCTATTACCCTACTCCTGAAGCAGGTCCCTCGCTTGGGGCTCCTGCTTCCCTGCATTGTCACCAGATAGCTAGTGGAAGATTTTCAGCTCTCGAGTTTATTTTTTTCTGTGAGAATTGCACTCATGCTTTCTCCCAACACTTTGTAAATTTTTTCTTACAGCTTTTTTTAAATCTTTGCTATATAAAATTTAACATTAAGTCTCCGATTTACTGAACAGACACTGTCCTAGATTCTTGATATTGAACAACTATGGGGAAAGTGTAGGTGTCCTGCTCTCATTTTTAGATTCAGATGACTCAAAATAGCCTGAAAGTCCCAGTCTCACACTGTCCCTGCACTCCTTTGATCATATTTTGATAAATTTTTCAGAAGCAGTACAAGAATTGGGTTAGCTCTTTAAGTAGAAGTCAGTTTATACTGGGGCAACATGAATATGGTCTAATAAAAACCCATGTTTCTCCTTAATGGGCAAATCAAGTTTTCTGTTATCTGCAAAAAATGAGAGATACAAAATACCCCCAACAGTCCAGTATCCTAAATACTGATTACTATTGATAGTGTATGTTTAATTATGTCTTATTTACATTTAGGGATGCTTGCTCATACCTATGTAAGCTTTATGTAATTAATTGACGCAAGAAACTAAAGTAAAAATTCGATTCTTACATGGCTTTTTGTTCACATAGCACACCATATTTCAATGCCACAATAAATAAAGAATTACAACATTGCTTTCAACTTCAGATATGGTCATCATCAGGCATCTGTGACATAATATTCAACAAGTTTGTCACATTGGGCCAGTATACTTAGATAGGGACATACTCATACAATGTGTCAGTTATCTATTGCTGCATTACAAATTACCCCAAATATAGCAACTTAAATCAGACTTTTCTTAGCTCACAGTTTCTGTAGGTCACAAGTGGAGGTAACTCCATTAGCTGGGTGCCTCTTGCTCAAGACCTCTCACAAGACTGAAATCAGGGTATCAGCCAGGACTGGGGTCATTTCAAGGACCAAATGAAGGAAGACCCATTGTCAAGTTCAGTAACATGGCTTCTGGTAAGGCTCAGAAGATCTCCTTCCTATGTCATTCAAAGGATTGTTGACAAACCTTCAGTATTCTCTGTTGTAAGCCAAAGCAATTAACCTTTTGCTACATGGACCCTTCTATAGGGCTACTCATCATGTGACAACTGGCTTTTTCCAGACCAAAGGCTCCAAGACACAGAATGTGACATGGCAGCAAGAAAGAAGCCACGGTCTTTTTATAATCTAATCGGCAACTTGCCATCACTTTTGCAGCATTATTTTTGTTAGAGGCAAGCCACTGGCTCCATCCCACGTTCAAGGGGGGGAGGTTACACAAGTGTATGAATGCCAGGAGATGAGAATATTTGGGATCCATTTTTGAAGCTATATCTGACAGTTCAACCTCTGGACCCTATGGTTCGGCTTCTTTCACATGCAGAATAGGCTCACTCTCTCCAACAGTCCCCAAAGTCTCATCCCATTAATTAGCCAGGATGCACTGGGCTATAAGGCAGTAGTAACTCTAAAATCTTTTTGCTTAGGGTAACATAGTTCTCTTTCTCAATCACACTGCTTACCTGTCATGGCTTGGTGTCATAGTAACTTTTATGCTGCTATAACAAAATACCTGAGACTGGATAATTTGTAAAGAACAGAAATCTACTCGCTCACAGTTCTGGGGCCTGGGATGTTTAATTAATTAAGGTATTAGTGTCTTCCTAGGGCCTTTGTGCTGTGTCATCACATTGTGGAATTCAGAAGAGAAGGAGAGAGAAAAGGGGCTCACTCATTGTATTAGTCCGTTTTCATGCTGCTGATAAAGACATACCTGAGACTGGGAAGAAAAAGAGGTTTAATTGGACTTACAGTTCCCCATGGCTGGGGAGGCCTCAGAATCATGGCAGGAGGTGAAAGGCACCCCTTACATGGCAGCTACAAGAGAAAGTGAGGAAGAAGCAAAAGCAGAAACCCCTGATAAGCCCATCAGAACTTGTGAGACTTATTCACTATCACAAGGATAGCATGGGAAAGACTGGCCCCCATGATTCAGTTACCTCCCCCTGGGGCTCTCCCATAACACGTGGGAATTCTGGGAGATACAATTCAAGTTGAGATTTGGGTGGGGCCACAGCCAATCCATATCACTCATCCTTTTATCAAGAGCTCACTCCTGCAATAATTAACCCACTCCCACAATTACAGCATTAATCTAAAAATGAGAGCTGAGTGACCTAATCACCTCATGACTTAATCACTCTTAAAAGTCTGACCTTCCCAATACTGTTACAATAGGGATTATGTTGCAACACATGAACTTTGGAGGACACATTCAAACCATAGCAATTGGCTACAAATTCTTCTCATGTTGTCCTCACTCAGAAAGTCTCCAGCATCACTGGGCCAGGAGAGAGGAAGGGGCAAATTATCACTGGCTACTAAAGGTTTCTATATGGAAGTGGCATGTGATACTTGTGCTCAAATTATACAGCCACACTAATTTCAGAGGCACAAGGAAGATCACTTCAACCATGTTCCTGGAAAATTGAGAAATGGAAATATCAATGAACAGCCCATAAAAGCAACCTAATGGGTAAAATAATATATTTCACTTCCACTTAACTGAGTGCATAGCAACATAATCAAGAGCCAGATTTTGTTCTGTTTATTCATTTCCAAAAGATTTACCATTTATCACTGTATGCTAGGCGTATCCAAAATGCTGAGGACAAAAAACAGAAAAAAATAAAAGAAGTTCCTATCTTCTTCTTTTTCATTATAGTGGGCAGAGAGATAAGTATATAGACTACTACAAAATAGAAATCATTATAAAGTGTTAAGACATAATAGAAGCATCTCACATAGATTTAAGGAGAGAAGGGATCACAGAGGACGTTTTGGGGTAGCTATACCCTGATGAGTTCTGAAGGATGTGTAGGAATAGACCAGGTAAGAAAAGTGAATTAATAAAAATTCAATGTTTATTTTATAAAATGAATTTATGATGAATGTCTTCTGGATTAAAAGGCCTAAATTTTTCTGTATCTGCAGTTAACTACTACATTAGCCGAATCAAATCAGTGAACAACTGTGTACCTCAACTTCCTCATCTGTGAAATGAGGTTTAATTAGATGTTGTTCAAGACCTCTTTCAACTATAAAATTCTATGATGTTTCGTGACTCTACAGGGTGTTTTTTCAAAAGCACTTTCTATATGATAATTATAAAATAATTACCTTATGAAGCAATCACTTACTAAAACAGCTCAGTAAACACCTATGGAAATTTCCCCATACCTGAAAATAGTGGAAATCTATTCCCATCTTTTCTGATACATACCATGTTCAAAATGTGCTACAAAAGGAATAAGATATAATTCAGAATAAACATATTTTAGGTAGTTCTTCATGGCTAGCTTCTACTCTTGTGGTCCTTGTCATCTTTAATTCATCACCCTAGGAATTTCTGATGATTTTCACATGTAAAGAGAGTCTTTCCACTTTGTGTGCTGTTTTTATTTGCTTGTGAAAAGACTCCAAGACATGCATGCACACAACACACACACATAATTTATTTTGCACTAAAACTGTGTGCCCAGTTTGATTTCCAGTCTCATAATTCCACAGAACACCATGTCTTTAGTTAGATCCTGCAACCCTCAAGGATTCCCCCTACTTCCTGGCAAAATCCTTGAAAGTGTCATTAGAATCTTTACCACTCATGGCACAACCATCATTCTTCTACCAGTCAACTGAATCCGAGTTCAGGAGTCTTCCCTTTTCTAGTCCAAGCCTTCACCCCCTCTCTCCTTGTTCAGTAACCTAACTTAGACTTTCAAAGCAAATACTTCTACCAATTATTGGCAAAGATGTTATACAACAGAAAACACTCCTATGTTGCAGGAAAAGTATAATTGCTACAACCACTTTGGAAAACAGTTTGGCATTATCTATTGAAATTGAACATATGCATAACCAGATGATCCAGCAATTCCACTCCTCGTTATATACAACATGCATACCAAGAAATATCTACAAGGGTGTTTATTGTAGCATTAATTGTAATTGCTTTAAACTGGAAATGGCCCAATATCCATCAGCAATAGAATAGATACATAAAATGTGGTACTGTATATTCAGACATTTGACAAATTACAACATGAATGTAACCAACAACTTTAATGTTAAGGGAAGAAGGCCGACACAAAATAACATGTAATGCTTGATTATATTTACATAAGGTTCAAGGCAGCGCTAAACCATAGGTTAGAAGTCAAGATAGCATTTCTTTACCCTTGGTGAGGAGGAAAAAGTGGGTTTGGAAGCAGGCATGAAGTCTGTAGTACTAGAAACGTTCTATGTCTTGATGTGGGTGGTGTTTCTTTTTTACGTGTTTTGGCGTTTCTTTTGTATGATTCATTATGTACTTTTCTATAAGCACATTATATATTGATTTTTTAAAATTTAAAATGTCTCTTAATTTACTTGGGAAAAAAGCACCCGGGCTTCCAAGAAGCCCTGCTTGTTCTTTGAATATTGTCATGTGGAAACACACATACCCATGCACACACACACAACACACCACCACCATAAAAACCCTCTGTTCTTTAGTCATTAGAGGCACAATTTATTTACCATTTTATATATCATTAGTTGCAATGTGGGTTGCAGTAGTATTCGTTGTTGTTGTTAACACAGCTCCAAGTCAATCTATTTCACAAGAAAGCTATAAGGGATGGCATTAGAACAAGGTTGAGCGAGAGGGGGAAAGAGAGGGAAGGTGGGAGGGAGGGAGGAAGGATAAGCTATGCCACTTAAGAAGTCTAACATGTTTGCCAAGCAAAGCTTAAAACAACACCCTTTCATTCATCTGTCTTGACATTCTCTTGTACAAACTGCACATGAAGAAGGGACTTGACAATTTCATAAGACAGGTACCTTTAGGTATTTCAAACCTTAGTTTTTCCTGGAAGTTTGCTTACTTAGTGTTTAAGGTAATGCAGAGGACTATCTTTACACTTGAATCAGAAAATTGGAGCACAATGACTGATGAGAAGTATGTGCAAACAATTCTAAATGAAAGAGAATGAAAGCTTCCTAATGAAATATCTTTAATATGTAATTTTAAGCTACTTAAAAAGGTCACAGTTACTTGCACTAATGAGAATCTGTTTTAAAATTACATGTTATTTTGATAATCAGAATTTAGCAGAATGCTGTAGAATAGGGTGAGCAGCGGAAAAAAACTTCATAGAAAGTAAACTTTTTTCTAATTTAAATAGAGTGAAAATCATTCTGATATAGTATGTAAAATAAATTTCAGTGTTTCTGTTGAAATACCTTTTCAGATGTGAAATGTTTTAATTATTAAATTTCATATAATCATGAGTCATTGAAATTTGGAAATTTTAGTTCATAACAGAAGGGATGCCATGCACACACACACGTGAGCGCGCGCGCATGCGCACACGCCCACGTGTGCACACACAGATATGTTTGGATACGTGTGTGTGTGAGAGACAGAGTCTTGTTTTGTTGTTCAGGCTGGAGTGCAGCAGTTCCAGAGCTCAATCAATCTTCCTGCCTTAGCCTCCCGACTAGCTGGGACTACAGGTGCATGCCACAATCCCCAGCCAGCTTTCTGTATTTTTTGTAGAGATGGGGTCTCGCTATGCTGCCCAGGATCCATGAACAATACAAATACTATAAATCGTATCTGGTCAGATTGTGCCCTACTATGGACAGATCTTCCCCTGAAAGTTACAGGCTTCAGCTCTTACAGTTTCCTCAAGCATAACAACCAGTCAGAATTTTGGCAGACAGCAGGGAAGTGAAAGGACCCTTATCCTTATTCCCTTCTTGTCCATTTCATTCTTTACCCTAAATTGCTCATGTTCCGTGAACTGGGGTCTGCCTACTTGAGCCAAACCAATTGCTGAAAATCCTTTTTTTTCTGTTCATGAGAATTTAGCATCTATATTCAGAAAAAAAAAATTGGGATTTCTTAATTAATTTGCAATTTCTGATCAGAGTGAAGAAAGCTCAGTTGACCTAGACATTATGCGTGGCTTAGAAAGGATTACATATTTTTCTATTTCTCACTAATGTTAAATAGTTTCTTTTGTCTCCTCTACCAGATCAACAGATAACTAGACTGGTATTTGTATTTTGAAAGGAAAGGGAGTTGGGTGTTGGTCTGAGAGGAAAATAAAGGTGTCTGAAATGTCTATGAAAACCTGTAAGAAATGTCTTCAACTAGTAAATGCAATGCATGTTTGCCTGATACTAGAGAAATGCTTTATTAATATATATTGACATTAATGTGAGTGAACTACAAATTTAATAAAGCAACCATAAAATCTAGCTGAAAGGTGCCATTCAGCAATCATCTAAATGAGTAATGGAATAGAGCTTGAGGATTTTCTACTCCAGATCAAAAGGCATTTGCATGTCTAGCAGCAAAAGTTTCCTCTTCATTATGCAGAAAGGAAGCCAGGAGATCCGATCATCCCCTTTGCTTAAGTAGGGCTGAAAGTAAATGAAGTAAATCTCTGAAAGTTAAGTTCTGCTAAGCAAGACTAAATTTAACCAGCAAGTGGACAATAGTAAAGAGAGACAGATGGGTGAGATTTATGGAGAGACCTTTTGGAAGTGGCCCCAAACAGGTGGTTGGTTGCCTAAAAGGAATCCGTGAATAGAGTGTATTTGACTCTAGAGCTAAGGGAGGGAAGAAGTGTCAGTAATAAATACGTGGAGACCTGCTGACTGAGATTTGATATTGCTTGTCAGATGTCTCTATTTTTGTCTAGACTTCAAAAGCTGTTTCATTGTAATATGTGCAGAGCAGAAGGTCTTGGATTCTGTGATTGGTTATTGTTTTGAAAAGGAAAGAAAGTTACCTTTCATTTTCTCTCCATTGGCATTAAATCCCAGGAGAGGTTCAAAGGACATTCCGAATCACCACAACTGCAGCAAGGAGCATTCAAGCCCATTACTTCTGACTAAGGCTGTGCAATGCTTTCAGTGTCTTACAAAAAACCTGCAAATTGAGGCCTACAAGAACAGTTTTGCAAGCATAATTTGATGTGTTCCACTTGCTGTGGGAAATCTCTTAAGCAAAATCAGATTTTACCTTTAAGTATTTACCAAAAGATATTTTGGAGCCTGTGCTAAATGAAGCCTTATGTTCCCTATTCCTGGAGGAATAACTGTATTTAGAATAATAGTTCCTATAAAATTTTCATGATACATCTTATCATGTAAGATTCACGTTATTTTAGAAAACAGAGAGAGAGAGATGGTAAGTATGTGCTATTTTCTGTGTCAGGGGCTCAGCGGAAACCTCAAACAAGACAAAACTACTTGCTGTATTCACAGGGTACTATAGTTTACAATCTAATGAGGGAAATCTAACAAACCAAACAGGCTAAATGCTATAATAAACAACCACCCTTTTAATGGCTTAAAGAACATAAATTTACTTCTCATTTACATAAAATGCAGTGCCAATAGATGTTCCTAGTCAGGACCAGGTGATGAATGGTCACCTATGTAACACTCTAGTGTGAATAGACCTTATTAGTGGAAATGAGAGGTGATCCTGAAAGCTGCGAGAATCCTGTTGTTTTAGTCTTTTGGACCTTTCCTCCTTTCAGTCCCTAAATATTTAACATATTGGTAAGGAAAACAGAATGAGGATCATGTGCAAGATGTTCTTAAGACTGTATTCCATGGTGAAGAATGTAGTCACATCTAACTACAAAATGTAGTCTAGCTATGAAACACGAGGAAAAGGGAAATGTTTTGGTGAACAGCTTGCCATTTTCTCTGACACAGGGTGACATGACAATGTGTGATAGGGAAGGACTCAGAGTTTGCTGGAGCCTAGGATATTCATCTAACTGAAACTTAGTAGGCGCAGGATGTCAAAAAGTCTTTCCCCATGAGATGTCAACCTTGCTGCGAACTGAAGGAGGAGTAAGAGTTTAATATGCTAAAAAGAGTTGAGAAAAAAAATGTACTAGACAAAATAAAGCAATTCTGAAAACAATGCAAAAAAGAGTCATTAAGGTAGACTTCAAATCTTGTACAAATTATTCTGTTGAGAAATTAAGACATTGTACCTTTTAATATGATGTTTCAGATGTGTGGATCTTGTCAAATTAATTGTGAAATTCTTTAACATAAATGTAATGCCTATAAGATGGAATTTTCCATGCTGACTTGTCCCCGAAGGAGTAGGATAAGCAAGGAATTTCTTTAGCTCGGCCGCCAAGGTTTAGGTGTTCCCCTTAAAAGCTTAGGGGCAGTGATTATTTAAAGACCAAAGGATAGATATTCCGAAATGTATTCTGTAATTGTAGGAAACAACAGACCAAGATGTTTTGTGGACTTGATGAAACTGCTGCTTTTAGAAGGCAATTTGGCCATTTTATGGTGAATATGTTAGTCTCAATTCAACATTTTAAAGAATAGTCAATATTCACTACTTTATAGCCTGTGAAGAATAGAGATTTCCATGTTGGTTTTTGGCATTTCACTACTTCAATTAAACATTGTATTTCATAAAATTCATAGCAGTTTCTCATTAACTAGCTTGCTTTTTCTCCTCTTTGTCTCAGTCCCTACTGAAATATGGGGTGACAGCCTATATCTTAAAGACAATGTAGGGATTAAAATATTTTTAAAGTAATTGTTACTTTCTATCTTTATAATTAGGTTTTGAACTTCTTGAGGCCAGGGACTGTGTCTGAAAACACCTAAGGTGGCTAACACAAGGTGAGTCCACAACCACTTCTTAACCCTTTCCCCTCTTTTGGTCCCAATACCTAATACAGTAACAGATGTATAGTTGGATTCAACAAATATTAGTTAGAATGGTTGTTCTTTACTGTAGATGTTTCCTTTACAAATAAAATTATAACATGTTAATAACAATAGCACAAGTAGGAAACCTGTCAATGAGACATTTATTTTTCAGTTCTGAATTATATATGATGTTAGGCCTGAATGTAGGGGAACTCTAACAATGGGTTAAAATTCTGAATTGAAGGAGCAGATGCCTATAGATTCAAATGTTGATTGAATTTAGCTGCTGCTGCTATGAAATGATTAGCCCTCGGCAGTGGTCTCGCCTACATACTTTATTTTGGTTCTTCTGGAAGCTATAAAGCTATTTATTGTTAATGAGGGAGTAAAGTAAGAAAACAGATTAGTGAATAGATTAGCAAATTTTTAAAAGTCTAATCTTTGTTAAACAATAACAGGTTATGATTTAATGCATTCAGTTCTCACTATTTTGTGACAAAATTTTTGCTATTAACACAGCTTTGTCTCCTTACATATCCTTTCTCTAATATAAACATTTCATCTATCATAATAATACTTTTTGTTTAAAATCCTCTGCCAAGTACATTTTTCTCACCCATTGCAGTTTAATAGTATGTTTCTAATCCTAAAAAGATAATTCTTTGAAATAAACAGTTCCCATGTTCTTTCTCTGACATATTTGATCTATTGACTTGTTATTCAGAGACTATTGGCTAGTAATAAACCTGTGATGAATTATAAGATAAACTTAAATGTTTTTAAATCAATGTTTCTAAATATAAACTTTCCAAGTAAAGTATATGAGGCTTAAAATTTCCTTAGCATGCCCAAATCTCTTATATGCTAAATTTTTACATTCTCAGTTTAAAGAAAAGAGTAACACCATCCATATCCCCTGTTAATCTTATTTTGCGGTTGATGTATTTTGTGACTCTAAGAAAATGGAAATATCTGTGTATGGAGAAGGTACACAAATGTCCTTCAGAAATCACAGTACCACTGAAGTCAAATAAGATGGTAATTCAACAAACAAATAAGAGATAATGAAGACTGTAATAAATTTATTTCAGGCCTTCAGCCTGTTTTCAAGGTGGTTCATCATTGTTCAATTTTATATATTAAGATTCAGCTCACCTTCCCCAAAACGCTTTCTTATATACCCCGAGTCAAATTGATGTCTTCTTCTGAATTCCTCTGTGTCTTTGTTTATGACTCTCTTACAATACTACTCATTTTGCTTTATGTTTCAGCAATTTGTATAGAATCAGTTTCCATTTTCCAAGCACATTATGTTCCAATGTTCATTTAAAAAACAGTTGTTTGGGAGTCCAAAGTACTTATTTCTGTAGAACTTATAATACAAATGAAGTTCCTATTTTCTTTTTAGTTCTATTTCTGTCTGATCTAGTGCTAATAGAAATATTTCAAATGTGCCTCCATTAATGACATTGTTTCTTCAAGACAGAACTGTTCTATTATAAGGAGCAAATTTCATAGATTGTAGACTTGCATTTGCCTGGATTGTCTGTTACTTTTTAGCCATCTGATCTAAAGCAAACTATGCAAATTTGTGCCTGATATTTCTCATTTGTAAAATAGACATAATAATCAAATTTCTGGTGGCTGTTGTGAAGATTAAATGAGTTCATATGTGAAAGCTGCTTTGGTGAATAGTATTTGACATAGTAGGAGGTATATAAATTTGTCTGTAGATGTTGTTATTGTTATTTTTATTAAAATTTAGAACATCAGGAATCTGCTCACACATAGGCATGTTCAAAAATGAAAACAGGGAACACATTTTAGCAGTTCACCTTATGAAAACAGAATAGATGCTTGAATCATAGAACACAGAAAGAATGTAACTACCTACCTAGAGAAAAGGTCTTTTTGTCTACCTGTATTTTCAAAGTGTCTAAAAATGAAAACAAGATACCATAATCACCTTCATCTTATTACAAAAATAAAATTAAAGTGAAAATAACAATGGTTACTATTGATATCATTTATTCAGCCCTTAGTATGTGCCAAGCATAAAGGGAATGGCTTTCTAGGTTATCTTCATATGATTCTGTTACAAAAGAAACTGATGGTCAAGGAGGCAAAGGGCTCTCACAGCTAATGGGTTAGAGCAAGAACTCCAGCCTAAGCCTTTCTGAATTTCAAATTCCATGGTATTTTTGCTCTACTGAAAACAGAACTCTGAGCCAAGTCCAAAAGTGCTATTCAAATTAATATTTACATATTCCAGTGTCTTTTTTATGGTATTTCCCACTTAATAAATCTACCTGACTCTTTTTAGTTCCATCTTCTCCATATTGTTTACAAAAATATTGTAATAAGACATGTTGTCAAAAACTTGGGTAAAACCCAGTATACTTTATTTTGGGTATTAGATTTGATCAGTATTTCCTAAATTGTCTTTTCTTCCACTTATTCAAGATCACCAGCTTACTAGCTGCTGTTGTTTTAGGGCATTGCCTGAAAGAAAGAAATTCTTCTTTCCATTTGTAGTACATACATGTTATACATCAGTCCTGAATGTAGGCATCTAACTATAACACAAGATATTTAACTTTTCACTCTTGCCAAAAAAAAAGAGGTTTCTTGTTTAATGTATCCTTTATCCCTTATTTTAACATTTATTTTTGATATGCATATTATATACAAAACGCATTGTACATGTATGTCATTTACCCTTCAGAGCAAACCTTTGAGGTCTGTGCTTTATCTCCATGTTAGGATGAGGGACCTGAGAACTAGAGAAATGAAATATTTTGCCACGTTCCATAAGAATTCAAACCCAGGTGAAACTTCGGAGATCTAATTGATTACTTTATTTCAAGATGGTTTCTGATTGAGAGAATCAAAACCATCTAACTAGATGGCAAAAGAATCAGGTTTCCGTTATCCTGCCAGTTCCTTCTTAAGTGTCTGACTGTAAACTTTTTAAAAAGAGGGTGTATGTGTTTTTGTTCATCTTTGTATTTTTCACAGTGTCTAAACATTGAAACCATGGATACTTCATCAATGGCTGATTGAGAAAGTTAGAGGGTATTTAAAATACTGTTGATGTTGAATATACTAGTCTACAGCTAGTGGTTCATAGGATTTTGCCTTGGGGACATTGACCAAGTTTAGTCAATTTGGTTAAGTGAGGTGTCTTTGTCATGTAATCATCAGTGTCACTTTTGATAATTGGATCAAGCTAATGCTAGCCAGAAACTGTTAAAATGTCTGAATTTAGAAATATGTGGGGTGAACCTAATAATGCTGTGGGTTGTATAACGAAATGCTTTGCTTATTTTGGCAAGAGCAATTTAATTTTTTATAAATAACATGTGATTAAATGCTATGCAGTATCATGTTTTAATATAAGAACCAGTGCCAATGCTTATAAATGTTTTCATGTAAGTAGGAGTAGTCTGGAATTGTATTAAATCTTGAATTTCATCAATTAAGAAAATCAGAAATACTAAGGTTTCTTTAGGTGATTTTAAGAATTGTTTGTAAAGTTCTGAGTAGTACTAGTTTTGAGACACAAACCAGATCTTCCAACTAAGGCATACCATTAAGTGAGCCTGTTTTTAGTGACTTTTAGTAAAGAAGTAATTAGCATTACACATAGCAGGAACATATTCGGGTCTCTAATAGAGATCTTTGATTACAGTATTAATTTGACAATCCCAGGTAAAGAACAAGTTAATCTAATTAAGGGAAGGTTAATTGTGTATGCACACCATATGACCAGAAGAAGAAAGCTCAGCAGGGTGTTCCCAGAGCACTTCTGCTTGAGAGAGTCACATTTGTTCATTCAAGGGTAGTAGACAACTTTTACACTATATATACAGCATTTAAAAGAAGGACTTATTGAAATTATTTACTAGCAATTCAATGTAGAAACAATAATACGTGTAATCTAATGACTTGTGTGGAGGTTGACTAAATGCTTTTCTGCTCTAAAAGCCCATCATTATAATGATTCTTCATAGGGAGTAGACTTAAAGTTTGCCAATATGTCTACATTTATATGGTCAGAGAATATTAGAACTAAAATAGTCTCTCAAGACCCCAGGCCCTGATTTGTACATGACAAATTTACACCCAGAGAAGGCAAATGACCTGCCTAAGATAATAAAAGATATTTGGTAGTATACCCGTGATTCAAATAATTTTTATTCTGTGTTTAAAACCACATTACCCTTTGACAGAAGGAAAGAAGGAAGGAGGAAGGGAGGGAAAAAGAGAGAGAAAGAAAAAGAAGGAAAGGAAGGAAAGAGAAAGAGAAAGAGAAAGGGAAAGGAAAGGGAAGGGAAAGGGAAGGAGAAAGGAAGACCAGAGAGGGAGGGGAAAGAGAGAAAAAGGCAGGCAGGCAAATTAAGGCAGGTAGACTAAGGGAGGTCACAGTTCAATCTCTTTGTAGGTTACTTCCCTGTAACACACAGTCAGCCAGACTCTGATTAAAACTAAACATAAACCTCACTTTCATTATTGAGTGTCTCTAATTAGAAGAAAGGTCTTTCTTACACTGATACAAAAGCTACCTGCCTTTTTTCTCCTTAGTCTTCTATTTTCTATGCAAAATATCGGTAGTTCCTTCACCATTCCTATTATAAGAGGGGTTTTAGATATTTCATCATCTGATTATCTCTTTCCTAGCACATCAGTAAAATATTTCACATTTCAAATTGATGCCTACAGTTGAGCACCATGTAGCCAATAGTGTCTGGATACCACCATAAGTATGTGGATCTCATCAGGCCACGATACTTTTAGCTTTTAAAATTAACTCTGTCTTTTATGTTTTAAGATGCCCTTATAACACAACTAAAGTACAAAGCCATTTTTGTATGGACTGCTATAAATAGGGGCCTCTTAAGCTGTTTTTTAAATTCATTTGGTTGTATCTGTCATTTTCAAGTCAAGATTAATAGGATTAAGCATCAACCATTTGTTTACCATAATTATTTTTTTGCTCACCATAATTACTTTTGAAAGATCATTCAGTTTGGATTGCTTAAATTGCTCAAGCATTAGACATAATTATTTTTAAAGTAAGTTTAATTTGAGTTCATAATGACAAAAAAATTTAAGATGATTATGCTATACAGATGTTTTTAATATATTTTCTAATTATGTAATATATTAATGAATATAAAGTATAAATGTTTCACAGTAGTTTTGGTCAGTACTCATCAGTTCACTTCTAAAAATAGAAGCTAAAAAACAATTAGGGCAGTGATATGGTCAGGCTTTGTGTCCCCACCCAAGTCCCTTCTTGAATTGTAATCCCCAGAACCTCCACATGCCAAGGGAGAGACCACATGGAGGTAACTGAATTGTGGGGGCAGTTTCCCCGTGCTGTTCTCTTTTGAGAGTGAGTTCTCATGAGATCTGATGGTGTTATAAGTGGCTGTTTCCCCTTCCTGCTGCGTTGTGAAGAAAGAACGTTGCTTCCCCTTCACCTTCCACCATGATTGTAAGTTTACTGAGACCTTCCCAGCCATGCTAAACTGTAAGTCAATTAAACCTCTTTTATTTATAAATTACCCCATCTCGGGCAGTTTTTTTATAGCAGTATGAAAATGAAACAACATAGGTGAGCTTTGGGATATAAAGACAAAAAAAAACCTACTAAGATAGATAGATACTCATAGGACATATTTTAACCATCTAACCATCCAGAATTGAATTCTATTGATGTCTTCATCTGTTTTGTGCTGTTATAACAGAATACCACAGCCTGGGTAATTTATAAAGAACAGAAGTTTATTTGATTCATGGTTCTTGAGACTGGGAAATCTAAGATCATGGCACTAGCATCTGGCAAGTGCCTCATGCCATGGCAGAAGGGTGGAAGGTGGAAATGATTTTAGGAGACAGGAAGAGGAAATGGGGACAGAACATATTCTTTCATCAGAAACCCATGCCCATGATAATTAACGCACTTCTACTATAACAGCGTAAGTTCATTCATGAGGGCAGAGGCCTCATGGCTTACTCACCTCTTAAAGGCCCCACCTCCCAACACCATTGCATTAGCAATTAGGTTTCAACATATGTTTTAATGGAGACATTCAAATCATAGCAATTCACATGGGTCTATTTTTAAATGTCTCTCATCATAGTTTAGTAATCCAGTTGGAAATTACCTAATAAATGGACAAAAAGGAAGAAAAGCCCCTATGTAAAGAAGATTAGGAGAAACTGAATGGTTTTTAAGCCTGCATAGAGGTATAGATAGAGGCTGACTTCTTACTCCTCCTGAGAGTGACCTTAATGGTTAAATCATCAATGATTATGTTCATGAAAAGTTGGATGCCCCTTTCTAGAAATAAATGACCGAATAAATAAGCTGAATAATTTTAATTACATTCAATTATAGGTGGCAGGGTATAGAACCAGAAGAGTTAGACTGCCAAGCTGGCAACCTTCTTAAATATGAAGACCTTAAATTTATCTGCCTCATGCTCTTCAACTGTTTTTCTGCTTATAAGTTGTAGAAAGACAAAGGATGAAATATCAGAGTAGTAATGTTAGGTTGCTGAAATTATAAAATTTTGGTGCTTGCTAGCTGCACATTTGTTATTCTGAGGGAAGGACTTGCAGTCTCAGCTGAAGATTACCTAGAAGTTGAGCTCAAGAATGATATATAAAAGACTTTGTGCTATTTCTTTTCTCAGGGCTACAAATTTGGGGCCTTAAGTTATATCCATTGTATATGGCTCTGCATTTATAATATGAGTTTTTGCTAGTCATTGACCAGCTTTCCAAATACTCAATGGTGTGAGGATGGGGGTACATAGCATGAGCTGTGCTGAACATGAGGAGAGGTACTTGGGCCAGTAGAAATATGGAATAATACAATAGGGTCACATGAAGAAAATTCCTCCTCAAAACAAAATAGTAAGAATATTTTTGAGTTCTAAGTTTATAAGAATTGTTTAAACAATATTTTGTACATTTGACAAACATGCCTTGTATGATCTTATATAATTTATTAACAACATTTTAGCAGTTAATTGTTCTTGTGATGAACAGGGTTGTCTTAAAGACAACATTTTACAAAAATCTTGTCTTAGTCCATTTTGGCTGCTACAAGAAAATACCTTAGACTGGGTGGCATGTAAATAACAATTTACTGTTATAGTTCTGGAGGCTGAAAAGTCTAAGACAAAAGTGCTGGCACATTTGGTGTCTGGTGAGGGCTCATTTCCTCATTCATAGATGGGATCTTCTGGCTGTGTCCTTGTATAGTGGAAAGCATGAATCAGTTTTCTGGGGACTCTTTATAAGGATACTAATGCCATTCCTGAGGGATTCATCCCATGACCTCATTGCCTTTCAATGGCACCCCTTTATAATTCCATCACATTGGTGATCAGGTTTCAAGTTATTAATTTGGGGTGAGACATAAACATTCAGTCCAAAGTAAATCTCATGGTCTTAGAAAAAATCATTAGCATGTTAAATGGTTCCAAACTTATAAAAATTATTTCTAAATCTGATCCTAGATTTTTCTAGGCAGAATCATATTTTTAAATCACATTTTGAAATATTAGAAATCATCTATAGTTATTGAATGAGATTACGAAATATCCTTTGTTGGAAACAGTTGTTTACGATTTATCCAAGAGAGAGAACATTATATTACACAATTTAAAACCATAGTAGTGCTAAGATAGGATTTATGAATATATAATATCTTCTCCTCAATCACAAGGATTATGCTCCTGAAAACTGTTAAGGCAGATAAATACACACATTCAGAAAACATAACCTAGAAGGTTATATTTGAGCCAATAAGAATATGTATAAATAATTTATCTTGTTTAAAATAAAAGTATGCAAGCATAGTAAAGGAAATCATAGTTGTGATGATTTGTATCTCTTAAATGGGTAACTGTGGATATGTTAAAGTCCCGTTTTTCTTCATCTTTTTATTGAATATTTATTAATCAGTCACTATTTGAGATGATGGAGATACAAAGATGAAAAAAAAAAGATACCTGAACTCAAGGAGTTCATAATCCGTTACATGGAGACAAGAAGAAAGCAAATAAGTATTCCGTATAACTATTACAGCTATCTTTCTCCTGTTGGTAGTGTTTTATTTGGGGGGGGCGCTGTATGGTATATGGAATATTTCTGTTTTATAGTTCAAACTATTTTTGCATGCAATACCATAGTATTTTTTAAAAGATTCTAAACTCCCTCATAACAGAGGTTTAATTACCTAGAAAATATATGTCTGTAGAATCTCTCATTCTCCGAGGCATTTGTAACACTTTTTAAGGTGAAATTGTGCATGGGCTAACATAAGAGCATGCAGGTAGAGAAAAGTGGGCCAGACACTGCAGATATTGGGATACAGTGTTGAACAAGAACACGTTGGAGTGGGGGAGGCCAATGGTAAAGAGAAACACGCAAAGTGTAGGGTGTATTAGATAGAGATGAGCAGACGTGAGATTTAAAATAGAGTCATGCTTTGTCTAACAAGGTTTAGGCCAACCATGGACTGTGTATACAACAGTGCTCCTGTAAGAGCATAATAGCATATTTTTACTGTACCTTTTCTATGTTTACATACACACACCCATTGTATTACAATGGTGTACAGTACTCAACACGGCAGCATGCTATACAGGTTTGTGGCCTAGGAGTAATAGGCTATATCATATTGCCTAGGTGTGCAGAAGGCTATGCCATATAGGTACACTGGTAGGCTATGATTTTACTAAGTTTTTGTGAGGACACTCTATGATGTCTGCACAATGATGTAATTGCGTAAAACAACCCATTTACCAGAATGTATCCCCGGTGTTAAGCGACCCATGACTGTACTTAACAACCAGCACAAATGGATACCAACGCATCAGAACAGACACCCACCTACACAGAATGGAAGTTTATTTTACCTGCTGAATACCAGACTTGAAATCAGCACTATTAGGAAAAAATTAAGCAGGGAAATAAAATTAAAGCATTGGGTAAGGAGAATATTGAAATTTTCAATTGAGTAGGTGACTTTTGAGTAAAACTCTGAAGAAAGTAAAGGAGTGAGTCATGTAGATATTAGGGGAAAAACATTCTAGGTAAGAAAAGAGCAGGTGCAAAGGCCCTAAGGAGAAAGCTTACCTAAAGCGAGGAGCAGAAAGAAGACCCACGTGTCCAGAGTGAAATTCTGAGGTGAGTCAGGAAGAGATGCTGACTGAGAAATAAGCGAAGCCCATGTTAGCTTCTGGTAAGAATTTTGGCTTTAGTTCTTTGTGAGATGATCTCTCACTGAATATTTTGAACAGAAGATGGTCTTTCACTGAATATTTTGGACATGATCAAATCTGTATTAATTTTAAGAGAATCACTTAGGCTTCTGAGTTAGAACTAAATAAATGGGGCAAATCAGTGGCAGGTGTAGGATACTGGAATAATGCAGGGAAGCAGTGGATCAGGTGATGGCTTTGGGAGTGGGAGAAATGATTAAATTCTAGATAGACATTGCTTTGAAGGTAGAGCTACCTGGATTTGCAAATCACCCAGCTGGGAGGTATAGAGGAGAGCGGTCAAGGATGACACAGGCTAGAAGAACCAAGTGCTATCTATATGCCAAACCTTTTGCCAGTGCCTAGGGAACATATAGAAGAGTAAAAAGACACAGCACATCTATCATGAATAAGCCAATGAAATAAACAATTATAGGAGAGTGCAAATATTTCCAAACTGTGGGAAATACAGAGCTTCAGATAAGGGCTCTTAATCCATTCCAAATGGCCAAGGGATCACTTCTCCAGAAAATAAAGTGTGTAAAGGGTTAATCAGATTTATTCAGGTAAGGAGAGGAGATGAAGAACAGATAAAAATAGCTATATTTATACATGCTGGGATCCCAAACATTTTACTTTACTATTATCTCATTGTTGACTTTATTACTATGTTTCTTTAGGAAAAGCACATTGGAAGGAAATTGATTCAAAGGCTATATTCTTATACGGTCTCTTTTTCAACAAATATTCAGTCAGCACTCATTTTGTGTTAGGATCTCTGTGCTGAGTGGAGAGGAATTTACTAGGATGAATTATATTTGTATCCTTTCCAAAAAAAGCTAAGATTATAATTAGCTCACTTAGAGAATACTTAGTTTACTAAAATATGCAGCAATTTATTCAAATCACTGGTACACTGGATTTGTATACCATTTATGCTGTGAGTTACCTGAATTACTAACTACTCAACAGATTACCCTGAAGACATGCTTCTTGTTTTGGTCATCCGTCTATAATATCCTTAGCATCTATCATAAACAGCCTAGTTTATAATAATATTTGTTAAATGATGATTATGTCTTTCCAATTTTTAGCTTTCTTTTTGCTGCAGATCATTGAGACAGTTATGAAGAATTAATATACCTTTATATTTTGTGGAGATTTATTCTATGAACTTTCATTGCAGAATCCATGCCAAGAGGCTCTTACATCACTGCTTCTGTTAAGAGTAGTTCTTTTCCTCATCAATATGTCTACATGGAGTTTCTCTTCTCTTATAGAAAATACTCCCACAGAATTCTAATTCCTATCAATGTATTTGACCTTGTGACTGCTTTCCACATATTCACAATTGTTCCCCAAAACTTTCCATTTATGACAATCGTCTAGATATTTGATGTCAATGCTTTCAAATTTAAGATCCCCTTGAATCACTTCCCTCATTTTTTCATGTTTTTATTCTTTACTTGAAGAAGAAAAGCTCTTTTTTTCTGTATCCCTGTGAAACCAAGTATAATTTTGTCCATATGGAAAAGAAAGACCAATAATGATTACAAATATAATCTTATTATATTTATATATGTAATATAATCTTATAATCAGAGATACTCCATCCCATACCAGTTTTCTCTTCACATTTTACAGGGAAAAGGAATTGATCTGGCAACAAACAAACTCAGAGTTATGGATCTGTGAAAGTTATTAACCTCTCAATGCCCCATTTAGCTTTTCTCATTCCACAAGAATCAATGATAAGCACACTCAACCCTTTTATGTTCTTCCTTAAAGCAGAGAGTTAACAAGAAACCAGCCCCTCTTGTTTTGACTTTCAATTTGTAATGTTTATATCATTCTGAGAACATGGTATTGCTGCACTGGTGGTACCGCAGTGCGGCAGGTGTTTCTTAAGCTTTCCTGGACAGCTGGGCCTATGATGTAGAAGAGCCCGTAACCCACATTAAATTTCCCTTCGTTTGAAAGCACCACAGTCACCACACTCGCATCTGGACTTAATTACACAGATCCTGAGGCTGGTTCATTATCATTCTGGACCATCTTTCTTCCCTCCTACTCTTACTCTCCAGTCAATTGTTTTAAGACTGTTTTGGAAGTCTGGGGTAAAGAAACGATGAATTGTTGACTTACTCTCTTCCTACTTGTTTCTCTAGTTTGGATTGATCAATAAGCACATATTCATTATATTTAGTGCAATCCTTTTAGTCAAATCATCTTTTCAAAGCTTTCTCTTTTCTGAGCATCCACTTAACCACAGTAGAGAAACAGTGAAACTGCTCGTTGCCTTCCATTGAAACTTAGGCTTTGGCTTCAGGCCAAGCCGCCTGGGCCAGCACTAATATAATTCACAACTGGAAGAAGACAATCCATTAATCAATACTATAATTTGGAGCTGACCAAGGTAGTAACACTCGCAGCTATTAGACTCAACTGACTAACACCATTTAGGATTAATGAGGTAGCAAAAGCAAGAAGACCAAAGATTCATTTAAGGACTTTTTCCCTAAAATCAAACCACCCAATCTATTTTTTTTTTCTATTCAGTGATGCCACAGTGAAATCTAACATAAGGAAAATTTTGAAGGACAAAGAACCTTACACATCACAATGATTTTGAACAAGAACTCTAAGGAACATTTTAGGTATGGGTTTCAGAAAAATAATTCAGCTTAGTGTTAGATTTTTCTGACAAATCTAAACACAGTTATCTAAAATTGCTTCTCTGGTGTTATTCTGGCATCCTTTGATCCAATTTTGTAATCACAGGTTGGTATATTTATTGTGTGGATAAATAACCACCTCTTAAGTTGAAAAAAGTTTAAATAATTTTCAGAAAACCTTTATGGTCTTAGTGTAGTTTAATTGCACAATAAAATGAATACAAATGAAAAAACACAAAGGATCTGTGGTGCTTGCAAAACGACGAAAAATATCCACCCCTTCTAATCCCTTATGGCAGAGCCATCAAATCTTGCAGCTCCAGGACAGGACAGGACTTTTCCTAAAGCTATTGGCGGTGTATTTACAATGAAACATCATTAAGCTCACCAGGAAGTTAGTGCCTTTGTTGTTGCTGCTATTGATGTTGTTTTAGCTTTCTTTGGATTGGGCATAGCTGTGCTGAGTCCTCAGACTACAGATGCCATTTTAGACTGTATTTAACCCGAAATTTCCAAAATCAGCCCAGGGGTATTAAACATGGTAGTAAATCTTTGTTTTTCAACCAGAAAGCAAAATACAAAAGAATCTTTTTTAACTTTGTCAGAAACAGAAAAAAGGAATAACAAAGCTGCCTCTGTATATCACCGTATATCTAAGGGGTATGATTTGACCAGCAACATAATAAAGTCTATGTAAAGAGACTTTCTTTATAACCAGAACCTACCTCATTTTTTTACTGGAAAATTTAGTATGTGGTTTTTTTCACTTTAATCTCCTAACTTTAGCATGACAAGCTGAAGAGAAGTACTTGGAATATAATCCTGGGATTTATCTTTTCTTTCCCAATACTTGCCATCTATTCATTATCAAAAGGTCTTTGAAAATGTATAAGTCCTCTTAGCATTGAATTAGAAACACTGAGTATAGGAACTTCAGCATGGGATAGAATTGGTTAGGAGTCAAACAGAGATTTTTGTAGTGTGACCTTTATATATATATTACCTGTGGTGGATTTTAAATTATATAAAGTGAAATAAAACTTTAGAAATACCATGAAAGTTTTTGATAAGAAAAGTTAAAGCAAAAAAGAGGCTCTATAAGATTTGCTAAGCAAACAGTGTATTAGATAAGATGGGAATGTTCAATTAGAAGGCTAATACAATTTTATGCAAATTGGCTTCCACTGATAAAAAGTTATATACGCACTTTGTAGCACCCAGTGGTTATTTCTATGACAGAAGCATATATTCTAGGTAAATAAAATTTCATGAAATGAAAAGTGTATATGCAAATTATTTTTATTATACAGAGACAGGACATCATTAATTTTCATTCAACTTTACTACAAAAATCAATCAACAAATATAAATAAATATTTTTTAATTTAAAAAAATAGTACTTAATACTTTAAATAGATAAATGATTTAAGGTCTTATTCAACTTTACCCTGTAACAAATGGACTGGCTTTCTTCCTCTCAGTAAATAAAGAATAAAGTTGAAAATTGAATTATTATTTTTGTTTGTAGGCTTTTTTTTTTTTTTGGTTAAAAACATTAACTGGTGCTTCTAAAGCTTATGAAGTTAGAAAACAAATATGTGGTGGTGTCTCAAAACAAAATAATGAAATAAGTCAGTACAAAAGAAGATAGTTTTTAAAATATAAGTTTTGTTGTTTATTTGATTTCTTTATATTCAACTATATTTTAAACAAAATACACTTTGAGAAAACTTGTAAAATGTATATAATACCATGGAATATTTTAATTTTATTATTATGCTATTGTATTTCAAAAAGAATTTAGGGTAGCTTTGAAGATGCATGCAATATACTAAAATAAATTAAAATTGCTAAAAATATATGGAAAAGACAATAAAAATGAAACAAGGTTAAAAAGGCAAGATAAAAAATGGATAAATGTTAAAAAAGTAAATTGAAGGTGGGCGACATACTATGCAATGGTATTTTGAAGAGGATTTTACATCAATCTAAGCTGTCTAGAAGAAGGGTAAGTAACCTTTTGCTGTATAGGGCCATATCAGAAATACTTCACACCATTGGCCTATATAAGCCCTTTGACAACTCATGAATTCTGCCATTTTAGCAAGAAAAAAACTATACACAAAACATAAATGAATAGACATAGCTGTGTTACAATAAAACTTTATTTAAAAAACAGGCAATGGGCCAGATTTAGCCCATGGGTGGTAGTTTGCCCAACCTTCTTCAGAATAAAGCAAATGTGGAAAAAATATCAGTTATCTGATTTTAAGATAAAAATCTGCACAGAAGGACTCTACAGAAAGATGGCTGTTTCTTGGCATGTGAAAGAGAGCTTTCTAAGGATGATCAGACAGTGGGCATTGTCAGTTGCGTTGTCTCTCCAATAAATAAAATAGCATGTTTCATGCAGTGGCTGTCAAATGAATTTAAAATTCAGGATAAAATTTAATTTCTCTTTTTTATAGACAAAAAAAAAATGGATGGTTCTCCTTATTTGTTTATTGAGATGGAGTTTTGCTCTCGTTGCCCAGGCTGGAGTGCAATGGCACGATCTTGGCTCATCACAACCTCTGCCTCCCCGGCTCAAGCAATTTTTCTGCCTCAGCCTCTCAAATAGCTGGGATTACAGACATGTGCCACCACGCCCAGCTAATTTTTTATTTTTAGTAGAAATGTGGTTTCTCCATGTTGGTCAGGCTGATCTCGAACTCCTGACCTCAAGTGATCTACCCTCCTTGGCCTCCCAAAGTGCTAGGATTATAGATGTGAGCCACGGTGCCTGGTCCTCCTTATTTTTTAATGAGATATTATAGCAATACTATTTTATGTTTTGAAATCATTTTTCTTCCAAAGTTGGCTGTGCTTCTTCTTTTTTCTTTGTTATTAAATAAAAAATGACACACACACACACCTGCACACCCACATAGCATGTGAAGCAATACGACATCTTGCATTGCATTTAAAAAAACATTAAGCAAATCAGTGTTAAGAAATGGAGGAGCATTACTGTGGTAATTGTGAACAGAAAAAAATGCAATCTGATAGAGAAGATGGGCATTTAAGCAAATATAATACAATGAAGGTTATGATATGAAGAGACATTTTTCTGATATGGACTCCTTGGTTTTGAATATTAGGTCCACTATTTGTCAAGAATGTGACCTTTAGCATATGCTTTAACCTCTCTGGGCTTTGGTTTCTTTTCTCACTGAGTTTAAATAATTAAGCAGGACAAGACTTAGCACTGTGCACATAGTACTTAATACTTAACTCAGCTAGACCATATATAGTGAACTGAGGTTCTGAGTTGTTATGAAAGTTTTCAAAAATAGGTGGCTTTGATCCAGCTATATGACTCTTACAACTACAGATAGTTTTTTTTGTTTGTTTGTTTGTTTGTTTTTTGGGGTTTTCTTGAAGGAGGAGTTTTGAAGATTTCTTTTGAAGAACGGTATTTCGTGAATGTCCTCCTTCTCCAAATATACATACAAACTCCAAGGAGTTTTTAAGAAGACCACTGAGGGAGCATAATCTGTATCTCTTTGAATTATAGACTGTAGTGGATTAATATCTGAGCTAAGCCTAAGAAGCCTACAAGTAAGAAACTGGCTTACACGGTCTGTTGCAGCAAAGGAGAGGTCTGATTTGAGGATGTTAATGGCACCTCCAGGTTCCATAGGAACAATGGATTAATAAGCACTTCCCTGGGACCACTTTTGAGCCATACAGGAGAAGAATATGCAATTAAGTGGTCTTAAACTTCCCACACAGGTCGTAGGGATGAGATGACCTTGACAGAGAAAGGCCAATTGCTAGCAGCCTAGAGGATGCAGAAGAGAGCTCTCTGCAGATGGAGTGGAAGGGGTATTTCCCAACATTCCAGGAACAAACACGAGAGAGTCTGCTTTGGACATCCAAGTCCAGAGCGCACAGGAATTATGTCACGTCCACAGATTCAGCTAAGCAATATATTTCTGTTTCTCTCATCTCTCCTCTATTCCTACTATTAAAACATTGAAAGGATCAGAAACCACAGTAAGATGGCTGGAGTAGAAGCGATTCAACTTAAAAAAAAATCAAACCCAGAGTCTCGACATATTCATGAGCTGAAACACTTTAATTAGTGAATTAAAACTATGTTTTGTGTGTTAAAGTCACCATAGGTTTTTTAAATACCTAAATAGAGACAGAGAATTGTACCTGACTGAATTATATTCAGGGGCAGGATAAGAGCTCGTTACTGTGAAAAAAATATAAAGTGTGATACACTTAAGGGGAAAAGGCTGGTTTATGATTATAGCTGGTTGTTTTCTGATTACATTTCATAATTTGTAGTCATTCAATATTACATATGTTTGCTATAGTTATGTATTTATATACACATCTGTATCTATAGATATACACTGAAATCAAGTTTAGACTTCAAGGGTCAAGAAGACATCCTTTAGTATCAAACGTTGGCTATTGGTTATTGGTTTTAACTTACCTCCTTTTTACTGTGTGGTCCCCCCATGAAATGTACATGTTGCTATCTCAGTAAGTGATTTTAATACATACAGAGTCATAGTTTACATCCTTGAAATGGTTAGTGGTCCCATGTTATTTTTGAACTAAATTCAAACCTTAATAATAGGATGTACAGACCCTTAAGAGCTGGCTCCTTTTTATCTGTCCAATTTTACTATAGTATCTATTCCGAACAGCAGACATTTCTGACTTCTTACATTTCTGTAAATCAGCCAAATGGCTTTGCCACTCTAATTATGTCTTCACCTATCTTCATCTTCAAAGAATGCTATTTCCCATCTGACTCTGTTTCTCCAGATAAGACCTGTTCCTCTTTGAAGGCAATGCCTTACATAAAAACTCTTCCTCCTGTCCTCAAAATTAAGAAGTCCTGACATTCATCCTTTGGTTCCTCACTCACAATGTGCATACTTATTTCAAAGAATAAAACGACCTTAATCTATTTATATATATCTATCTTCATTATTAGACCATAGATTCAAAGGACATTTCTTATTCACAACTATAATCTAAGCATTAAAACTATGTCTGTCAGGTGGATGATGTTCAATAAATGTTTATTGGATACATTTTTTAAAAAAGAAATCAATAAATGTTTATTGG